>NC_064649.1:20091143-20400164 GCF_023864345.2 Schistocerca serialis cubense | reverse complement strand
CCCTCGACGATCACCAGTGGTGTACGGCCAGTGTAGGAGATCGCTCCCCACACCATGATGCCGGGTGTTGGCCCTGTGTGCCTCGGTCGTATGCAGTCCTGATTGTGGCGCTCACCTGCACGGCGCCATACACACATACGACTATCATTGGCACCAAGGCAGCAGCGACTCTCATCGCTGAAGACGACACGTCTCCATTCGTCCCTCCATTCACGCCAGTCGCGACACCACTGGAGGCGGGCTGCACGATGTTGGGGCGTGAGCGGAAGACGGCCTAACGGTGTGCGGGACCGTAGCCCAGCTTCATGGAGACGGTTGCGAATGGTCCTCGCCGATACCCCAGGAGCAACAGTTCCCTAATTTGCTGGGAAATGGCGGTGCGGTCCCCTACGGCACTGCGTAGGATCCTACGGTCTTGGCGTGCATCCGTGCGTCGCCGCGGTCCGGTCCCAGGTCGACGGGCACGTGCACCTTCCGCCGACCACTGGCGACAACATCGATGTACTGTGGAGACCTCACGCCCCACGTGTTGAGCAATTCGGCGGTACGTCCACCCGGCCTCCCGCATGCCCACTATACGCCCTCGCTCAAAGTCCGTCAACTGCACATACGGTTCACGTCCACGCTGTCGCGGCATGCTACCAGTGTTAAAGACTGCGATGGAGCTCCGTATGCCACGGCAAACTGGCTGACACTGACGGCGGCGGTGCACAAATGCTGCGCAGCTAGCGTCATTCGACGGCCAACACCGCGGTTCCTGGTGTGTCCGCTGTGCCGTGCGTGTGATCATTGCTTGTACAGCCCTCTCGCAGTGTCCGGAGCAAGTATGGTGGGTCTGACACACCGGTGTCAATGTGTTCTTTTTTCCATTTCCAGGAGTGTATTTACGAAATTTCAGTCACCAACTTTCTCTTCCGAATGCGAAAATATTTTGTTGAGCCCAATCCACATAGGTAGGAATGATCATCAAAATAAAATAAGAGAAATCAGAGCTCGAACAGAAAGGTTTAGGTGTTCGTTTTTCCCGCGCGCTGTTCGGGAGTGGAATGGTAGAGAGATAGTATGATTGTGGTTCGATGAACCCTCTGCCAAGCACTTAAATGTGAATTGCAGAGTAATCATATAGATGTAGATGTAGATGAAATTTTAAAATTCCCCCCCCCCCCCCGGGGGCTGGGGTGGCGGACTAATTTTAGCACCAGCAGATGTCCCCCTCGAAAATAATCAACTTTGGATTTTCTACACATTTTTTCGGAAGCTTATTTTTGGAGTTATTGTGGTTTGTCAACTTAAAATTTACACCCTGCGTAATTGTACGACACACACGTCAGGAAATATTGCGCAATACTATTGACCGTCTAGGATGAGCGTGAGAATAAACGCAGCGGATGTTCAAACAGAAGAAAGTTGAAATATGACAAAAACACTTCGCCAGCCAATGCCAAGCTGTGGACGACGAAACTGTGTGGCTCGTGGAATTCTGTATAAAGAAGTCGCTGATAAAGGTCTCGCATGTTTTAAAGGTAACCGTGTCCACGTGCGCTCTTCATCTCTCTCTTTGTGTGTGTGTGTGTGTGTGTGTGTGTGTGTGTGTGTGCGTGCGTTCGCTCTTGTACTGTAGTACAGAACGGCGGGGGAGATAAGATAAAGACGGTAGGGCTGGCGGAAAATTGAAAAATAATAACCGGAAGTTGAAAGATAATTTCCCTCCAGGGACAGAACTGCGCAAGTCTTATCTTGACTACAATGGAAGGTTGTTTCTGCATCGCTGAGTATCTTCGCTCCCTTACCTTCTGCCTTTTCGCTCTGTAACCTACGGTCACTTGCCTGGAAAAGGTAAACACACATTTTGCAACGCACACTGTCCAGATTGCTATAATGAGAAAGGATAGACGCTTTCGGTTGCTTTTTTTTTTAATTTCATTGATGAGTCGTGCCAAGTAAAGGATCGTCTACCACTCAGAACTGTTCCCCAATCTTCTGAGACAATGATTCCCAGTCCGGGGAGTAAACTGAAATTTTCTGAGAGATAAAAGCAAAAGAATTAATTTCTGCTAGGTCATGAAACCAAATAATTTTTAAAAGATCCTTGCCATTTACATTACTAAGCGCCTCATCCGGTTCATTGTGTGCCATTCCAGTTGCAAGTTGCTACCCCAACGACTTCCAGAGACAACATACATTTGGTTTCCAGTGTTTAATATAATTAGACCATTGACCAAATTCAAAAATTCATAATTTTGTAACAATGTACTCATTAAGAGGAATATTCTTATAAAGTATTAACATAGGAGAAACTCACGGCGCAGAAATTATCCAGACTATATTTATCGAGTTTTTGAGGAAAACAGCAACAATCTTTGCACATAATTTCAAACCCTTATAAAAAAATTTCACTTTTACAGCCCTACATATTAGTGAAACGAAACAGTTTATAGCATAACACTCCAGAATCCGTCAAGACGTTTTAATTTATCACGTCTTTACTACTAACTCTGTTCGGAATAGATTTTGCAGACCGGATCTACATGTATCACTGAATATACATACGAAATTATACAACTGTATGGCACTCAGTTCAGGAGATATGTCATAAATATTGAGATGTGTTAAAAACAAGCTTTTCTTTGAAACCGATCATAAATTACGCAGACTATACTCATTCAGTGTTGGATAATGACAGTGCTTAGCGACTTCCCATAAACTTTACACGTAACTTCAAATCTTTTTCCAAACTTTTATTCGTTTACATCCTTCACGTCAAATATTTAACACATTAAATTTTTTTGCAAAGTAGTCAGAAGTTTGAAGTAGCTGTATACATATTCCTAAAAGAATAGGAGATGGATTATTTACTGGTTATAACTATTTCGTAAAACTGTTATACTGACTGCATACTTAACATTTCTGTTTTCAAGTATGAAACGCAACATCTTCGTCACATAGTCCACTCAATGGTCACATACTTCGTAAATAGCATATGTCTAAGACACTGTAATTGAGACATATTTCTTTGTTGATGACTGGTTTCGAGTTCATTATTGGATAATTTGATAATGAGATTAGGCTTGAAAGCAGTTGTCAGGTAATAAAGAAAATTAATATTGCAATTTCGACGGTTCTCTGCAATTTATTGCATCACTAGCTTAGAGCCTCTTGCTTCGCTCGCGTAGACAAGGAGAGATTTTTTTTAGTTTTTGTTTAATCGAATTTTTATGTTGTTCACAAACTGCAGTACCTTCTAAGATTTTCACGCTAATTAAGGCCATAGGAGCATCGCCTTTTCCGAATGTACTTCTGCCCAAAAAGTGATTCTGGTAGCTGCAGTCCAAAGTTTTTGTTAATCGTGCCTTTTGCGTTCTTGTGGAGATATTTGCATAGTAACTTTCATCTCCTAACCAGTACTTCTTTATGTCTAACCGAGAAGAAACATATCAACTTTCATAAACTTAAATTTAAAAGGTTTTTAATGTAGCGAAATATTTTCTTAAAAATTTTCATCCCCTATTTCACTCCGAAGTAGCTTCAAAAATGCTGTAGTAGTTCTTTAGTGATAATTGATATTCAAAAACGTTTTCACCCACTATTTTATACCCTTTGTAGTTGAACTTCCATAAATGCTGAACACTTATTTCTGACTGAGAAGCCACATACCAGTTTTCGTAGTTCTAGCTTCAAAATTCCATTAATAGCGTTTCATCCCCTATTTCACCCCCTTAAGGAGTGGAATTTCGGACTATCCCTTCTTGAACGACGCCTACAGTATAAGATCAAAACCCTCTTCAAATTACAGGTTTCTATCCTTAGCGGTTGCCAATGGCCTTGCCGCAGTGGTAACATTTGTTCCCGTCAGTTCACCGAAGTTAAGCGCTATGGGGCTGGGCTAGCACTTGGATGGATGACCACCCAGTCTTCCGAGCGCCGTTGGCAAGCGGGGTGCACTCAGCCCTTGTGAGGCAAACTGAGGAGCTACTTGACTGAGAAGTAGCGACTCCGGTCTCGTAAACCGACATACGGCCGGAAGCGCGGTGTGCTGACCACATGCCCCTCCATATCCTCATCCATTAAGGCCTGTGGGCTGAGGATGACACGGCGGTCGGTCGGTACCGTGGAGACTTCAAGGCCTGTTGGGGAAGTTTTTTTTTAGTTTTATTCTTAGCGGTTTCGGCAGAGAAACAGTCTGGCCCTGTTTCACCCCCTTAGGGGTTGAATTTCCAAAAACAATGAAAAACCGAGAAGCCAAACTCCAATTTTCAAAGATTTCGCTTTAAAACTGCTTTCGCAATCAAATATTTTGATAAAAAGTTTCACCCCCGATTTCACCCCCTTAGGGGTCGAATTTCCGAAAACAGTGACACGTGTATTATTTTTACCGGAGAAGCCAAATTTTCATAGATTTAGCTTCTAAAATGTTGTAAATCTATAGAACTCACCTGATTCGCTATCGGGCGCCATCGCCACATACGCAAATCAGCGGCCCGTTATTTACGCGAATTCCATGACCTGTGCGTTAAATGCCACATACCTCCACAAAACCACCAACAAACTGTCGGATCCCTGACATGCAGAATAATTGATGTATTTCGTTCTGAAAGACGGGCAAACAAGCTATTAAGTACGTGGTCATAATGTTTTGGCTAATCTGTGTAATCTTCTAAAATTGATAATTGGGGGGGGGGGGGGGGGGGGACGGGAATGCAAGCTAATATTTTATTGCGCACAGTGGTGATGGATTCAGAAGTCTTGGCAATTACTCGTCTACAGTAGTGGTCACGACATATGCATGCAGTTTAACCAAATGCCGTCGTGTTTTCGGTAGTGGTTCGGGAGCGAACCATTCTTGCTGCTTCCGCCTCATCTCGGCACAGCTTTGCAGTTGACTGGTGCTCAGTTTCACGTTCGCACGAAAATATGCTGTTCTTAACAGGTTTTTGAATTTTTTAGGTCGAATTTTTTTGAACATTTCTGAACACCAACTGACGACAGTCTGCTTTTAACTTTGTTCCAATTGTACAGAATCCATCAAAAACGGATCTTAAATGTTTATTCAGATTCCAAATTTTCGTCCCCCTCCCCTTTAACCACAACCCCTCCCCCCCTCATCAGGATATTTTCTCTATCGAAAGGAACAAATTTTTCTTGGATAAAGGCTTCAGTGCATGTTGTAAACAAACATTATGCAATGCTCGAAACAAATCTACGTTCCGTGGGGATAAAATACATTGCAGTCTCGCTAAACCTAGTATATTGCACCGGATAAATATTATTATTCACACTAAACTCCAAGAAACTATCGCTGAGATGACAAGGAGCGAGCAAAAATGGTCAACTGCTTATACAGCCGGAAATGCGTTTGAAGGAAGGTACAGCCACTTGAAAGTGGAGCTAGGATAACTTTGACTGTGACCCACATATCAGCACTAGGACGGTGGCTCATCATGATGGGGCAAGCTACACGACTGTCTGGAACATTCTTTGTGACAACTGTCACCATCCGTCTCACAACTTACAGGGGTTGGACAAAAATATGGAATCCCTACGAGATACACGTGCTTTGAACACAATTGCAGATGCTAGGCAAACCTACAGACTGCGCTGCGGCGTTTGCCTGCGAACGGCAACTGCGCAACGCGCTCAGTACATCGCAAGTCTTGCTCAGAAAAGTGCTCTGTGTCGCTGTGAGTGCATTATGTCAGCGCCACGTGAAACAGCTGGAAGGTGGAAGGAGTATATAGAGAGTCTATGCAAGGGAGATTTTCTTGAAGGCAATGTTACAGAAAACGAAGCGGACATTGATGAAGATGAGATGGGAGATATGATACTAGGAGAAGAATTTGACAGAGCTCTGAAAGAGTACTACTGATCGCCTTGGGAGAGCCACCCACTACAACCATCTGGCGTACAAGATGTATGAAACAGGCGAAATATTCCCAGACTTCAAGAATAATATATTAACTCCAATTTCAAAGAAAGCACTTGCTGACAGGTGTGAAAATTACCGAACTATCAGTTTAAAAGGTCACGGTTGCGAAATACTAACACAAATTCCTTACAGGAGAATGAAAGAAAGTACTAACACGCTAGGCAATACTGACTCTATGACTTGTCATAGAAGATAGGTTAAGGAAAGGCAAACCTACGTTTATGGCATTTATAGACTTGGCGAAGGGTTTCGACAATGTTGTCTGGAACACACTCTTTGCAATTCTGATTGCAGCAGGGGTGAAATACAGGGAACTAAAGGCTATTTCCAACTTGTACAGAAACCAGACGGCAATTATAAGAGCCCACTGGCATGAAAGGGAAGCTGTGGTTGAGAAGGGAGTGAGACAGGGTTGTAGCCTGTCCCCAGTGTTACACAATCTGTACATTGCACAAGCAGTAAAGGAAACAAAAGAAAAATTTGGAGTAGTAATTAAGGCTCAGGGAAAAGAAATAAAACTTTGAGGTTTGCTGACGACATTGTAGTTCTGTCAAAGACAGGAAAGGACTTCGAGGAGCAGTTGAACGGAATGGACATTGTCTTGAATGCAGGATATAAGATGAACATCTACAAAAGCAAAAGAAGAATAATGGTATGTGAGAGAATTAAATCAGATGATTGGGGAGGGGGATTAGAGACACTTGAGCCAGCCGCGCGGTATGGGCGCGTGGTTTGAGGCGCAATGTCACGGATTTCGCGGCCCCTCCCGCTGGACGTTCGAGTCCTTCCTCGGGCATGGGTGTGTGTGTTGTTATTAGCATAATTTAGTTTAAGTAATATGTATGCCTAAAGAGCGAAGACCTCAGCAGTTTGGTACCTTCAGAATTCACACACAATTACACATTTTTTGAACATTTGAGACACTTGAAGTAGTAGATGAGTTCTGCTGTTTGGGCAGCAAAATAAGTTATGATCGCCGAAGTAGAGAGGATATAAAAGGTAGACTGGCAATGGTAAGAAAAGCAATTCTGAAGCAGAGAAATTGATCAACATCGAATATAGATTTAAGTGTTAGGAAATCTCTTCTGAACATATTTGTCTGGAATGTAGCCATGTATGAAAGAGAAACATAGATGATACAGACTTTAGACGAGAACAGAACAGATGCTTTTGAAACGTGCTGCTACAGAAGAATATTGAAGATTAAATGGGTAGGTCACGTAGCTAATAAGGAGGAACTGAACAGAGTTGAGGAGACAAGAAATTTATGGTAGAACCAAAAGAGGGGAGTGTTTTATAGGACACATTCTTAGACCTTAAGGTTCAAATGGCTCTGAGCACTATGGGACTCAACTGCTGAGGTCATTAGTCCCCTAGAACTTAGAACTAGTTAAACCTAACTAACCTAAGGACATCACAAACATCCATGCCCGAGGCAGGATTCGAACCTGCGACCGTAGTGGTCTTGCGGTTCCAGACTGCAGCGCTTTTAACCGCACGACCACTTCGGCCGGCAGACCTTAAGGGATCATCAGTTTGACAGTTAGATAGAAGTGTGTTTGTGTGTGGGGGGGGGGGGGGGAGGGGGAGGGGGGAATCGCAGACGGCGACCAAGAGATGACATAAGCAGATTCAGGAAGATGTAGGTTGTAGTAGTTATTTGGAGATGACGAGACTCACACAGAATAGAGCAGCATGAAGAATTCCATGAAACCAGTCTTCGGATTGAAGACGACAACAGCAAGTGAAAATTGTTGGTGTTTGTATCATGGGTGCTTCCATAACAAAGGTAGCCGAAGTGTGTGTTGTTTCGAGAGACACAGTGTCGAAAATTTATACTACATACAGCGAAAGAGGAAAAACATCATCCGTTAAGACGCAATGCGAACGAAAGTGTTGAGTGATCCTGACAGACCGTCATGTTGAGGACGTTAGTGAAGAAAAAATCGGAGTACGACAGATGAAAAAGTCACTGCAGAACTGAATGTCGCATTCTCGCAGTCTGTCAGCACGAAAACAATACCTAGGAAACTCCATAAGCTGGGAATTAAAGGGAGAGCAGGGATTTTGGATGGGGGAAACCTCACCAGTGACGTCAATACTCGTAACAGGAAAACGAAGTGCTGAAGCCATAAAACCTGGAATGAAGAGGAATGGGAGATAGTCATATGGTAGGATGAGTCTTGTTTCACAGTACTTGATTTGGGGAGCCATATCTTGAAATTCCAGAGGCCACGTGGTTATTCTGCAAGGTTGCATTACTGCCATGGATTATGTGACCATTCTGGCTGATCCGGTCCATCTCATGGTAGAGAGTTTGTTTCCAAAATGTGATTATGTGTTCCAAGACGACACGGGCCCTGTTGACAGCTCGCATCATCGAGGACTGGTTCTGTGAGCACGAGAATGAACTGTTACATCTCCCTTGTCCACCACAGTCAGCACATATCATTGAAACTTTATGGTCTGATTTGGAAAGAAGGATGTGTGATCGCTATCTACCAGTAAATATGGGCTCTAAAATACGTATCATTAAGAGCTCTGAGTTCTCATTCACTAGGAGAGATATGTTCCAAAGTAGCGAATTTCGAGAAATGCTTTACCGCACAATTTTCTCTTGATTTGGTCCATTGTACCAAAATGCGGAAAGCAATGTGGTAGCAGTCGAAGAGATTTGTTTCACAATACGAAGATGAAGTGTCTACAGCTCTTACAGTATGCACTATACAGAACATGTTTAGCACTCTTCGGAAGATCTTACCTGACAATCCCCTGAATTTTGACCATTCCTTCTGGGAGACCCTGTATACATGAGATGTAACGGGTGTAAAAGGACATATTTTTATTTGTGCCTGACAATAGTCTACTGAACAACATTACATCATCATTTACTTCATTTGCAGAGGAATAATTGTAGCTAATAGGAGTAATATGTTTTTGGGTTGGTTAGTACCTCCAGATGCATGTGGCAAGAGCAACCTATTAATGTTTATTTTCCCGTGGGCAGCCAGTCAGGTGTTGAAGTGTGGATGTGAGGATGCAAAACGGTTAGCCTGTACTGAAAGGTACAGTCCAGTTAGTAGGGCAGTTTCAACCATGCAGAAAATATCAGGTAGTAATTTACATTATGTGTTTGTGGGAAGACTGTTCGATGCAGAGAGAAAGCAACCAGCACATTGATGTGTGTACATATTGAGGTGCCACCTATAAAAATATTTGCAGTTTACCTGTTACCTAATACCTAAGCAGGCCTGTATGACAACAAAACTCTCACACTTCACAGCTGGGGGTACCCCAGGGATCAATGTTGAGGTCACTCCTGTTCCTTATTTACATAAATGATATGCCCTCTAGTATTATGGCTAACTCTAAAATATTTCTGTTTCCTGATGACACTAGCCTGGTAGTAAAGGACCTCGTGTGCAACATGGGCTCTGTTTCAAGTAGTGTGGTTCACGAGATAAGTACATGCCTTGTAGAAAATAAACTAACGCTAAATCACACTAAGACTCAGTTTTTACAGTTTATAATATACAAGAAAATCCGACGTTTTAATTTCACAGAATGGGCATATGTTTAGTGAAACTGAACAGTTCAAATTTTTAGGTGTTCAAATAGATAGTAAACTGTCGTGGAAAGCCCACGTTCAGGATCTTCTTCAAAGACTTAATGCTGTCATTTTTACTACTCGTTCGATATTTGAAGTAAACGACAAGAAAATAAGTATACTTTGCTTATTTTCATTCGTTTATTTGTATGTTGTTATATTTTGGGGTAGCTCTTCCCATTCTAAAAGGATATTTTTGACTCAGATACGGGTGGTTATGGGGATAAGTGGCGTAAGTTCGCGAACCTCTTGTGCACTAGTCTGGGTATTTTGAAAATGGCCTCTCAATACATATATTCTTTACTGTCGTTTCTTGTTAACAATATCAGCTTATTCCCAATAACAAGCAGCTTTCAATCAGTTAATGCTCGGCAGAAATCCAATCTGCATTTGGATCGGACTTCCTTAATTCTTATACAGAAAGGCTTGCAGTATACTACTGCACCCATTTTTAATAAGCTACCACAAGAATTCAAAAATCTTAGCAGCAATCCACGCGCTATCAAATCCAAACCGAAGAGTTCTCTTATGGGCCACCCCAATTCTGTCGAGGAGTTCCTTGAAACATTAAGCTGATACTTATATTGTTGACAGCGTTTACGTAAACTTATGGCCTGACTTTTTTGGGTTCATAAATATATTTTGATCTGTTATTACTCTTACGTTGTAATTTCATGTACTGATACGTTCCATGACCTTTGAGATTTGCTCCTCAATTTGGTCCTACGGAACAAAAGTAAATGATAGATAATAGACGACGTGGTAAGCACAAATGTAAGAGAAAGATTCTCGGCGCAGAACGGAAGATGCCTAGAAACTAAAATCCCAGAAAAAAGCAGAGAAATTATCCAACTTCACGACAGTCACACGAAGTAACGGTAAAAATTGTATGGACGTATGCACAGGTACCCTGCAACATGCTTTACCCACAAAATTTTAACACACACGGAAGGACTGAAAATCAAGTCACAGGCTAATCAACTCGTTTAGAGATTTAGGAAGATCACAGATACATTTCTCAGGAGCCTTAGACGGAAAAACGTTCAGATTTAAAGAAAAAGGAAAAAGATAGAAAGGGAAGCCTCAAGCCACCTTTATTGACAACTGATGAGCTACAGACAACGACGTTTTATGTAGTTACATCCCTAGAGTTGATTTTTAGGTTTTTTAACTGATTGTACGGGTTTTAAAGCACCAAAGTAAATTTGATACTTGACTGCCGCAGTAAAGAATTACGGGAATAGAAAAGAGCAGCTATAACACCCCTGGGAGCTGTGAAATGGTCGGTTTTCAAATAACCCTTGTTTCTTGTATCACATTTACAATCTATGGTTCCAGAGCGATGTAATTAACGTAGAGAGAAAGATGACGCTACAACGCTTTCGCGACCTACTTTGTCGCACGCTCAGACGCCTTCTGTATAATAAGTGGAGGAAATAAAGCGAACAAGTTTAATAGCAGCTGTGTCAATGTTTCTGGCACTAGTGATCGAGGTCTCCGTTTGTGAGACATAATTCTTTCTCGGAGGCGTCAGTTTTCTCATTAAAGGCGCTTTGCAAAAGTTTCCACCGCTCTTTGCGTCTTCTCGGGCGTGAAGAAATTCGAGTCGTGGGATCCACGAAGTTTTGAAAGGGAGTAACGAAAAGGCAATCGAAACGATCGCTCAGCACCGTCTCCAGAGATGTTACGCAGGTGAGCTGTTCTTAATTAGAATCTTTGAAGCGATAAATGATTCCACGATGCTCGCGTGTTTAATGCCTTTTTGTTCGTTCTCAGGAATTCGCCGCGCAACACGCTCCCTCGACGGTTAGGAGTTAACTGAAGCAGTATTTCGGCACATTTGCCTTCGTAATTTCCTATTTCGCTTCACAGGAGGCTCTTGCGGTTGCTTTCAGGTGGCGAGGAGCAAAAGGCAGGGGAATCAAATCCTACGCTCTCAGTCAAAACGAAACCCCTCTAATTATCCGATTTTCTCACGCTTTGCGAATGTTTGCTTGCGGTACGTACTTCTCAAGGGCCGCTTTCCGCTGAGACATAATCCCACTCACTTATAAACTGCCTACGTTCTTCTGACGCTGTAAGGAAAATTTGTATTTCCACACCAAGGTCAGTAACTGCTACTGTTCTGTGTTGAAATAGTATTTTTTGAACAATTTCATGTCGTCTTCAGCTGCCATTCTCTTTATTTCATGTGCGATTGAACAAATACCTAAAACGAAAGCATTATGCACTGAATACATTAGTGTCACTTGTGATTTTGATGTAGGAACATTTTTTAACAAGTTCACACAAACAGCCAAAAAAATCCTTTATTACAATTCATATGTCGATGACATTTTCAAAAATGATTCAAATGGCTCTGAGCACTATGGGACTCAACTGCTGAGGTCATTAGTCCCCTAGAACTTAGAACTAGTTAAACCTAACTAGCCTAAGGACATCACAAACATCCATGCCCGAGGCAGGATTCGAACCTGCGACCGTAGCGGTCTTGCGGTTCCAGACTGCAGCGCCTTTAACAGCGATGACATTTTCATCCGGTTCGATGGCACAATACATGAGAGTAACATCATACATTCACGATTCAATTGTTTGCATCCAAAAATTAAATTCACTCTAGAAAGAGAGAAAAAAAATAAGAGCATGAAATTTCTGGATCTAAAAATTTCAAGCGAAAAATCTGAACACATATTCGACATTTTTCGTAAACCAACAACAGACATAATTATCTACAAGCAGTTATGCCACCTGAGAGCACATAAGCTCGCCTATTTTCATTCTGTGTGACATATACTAAACAACTTACCACTGGAAAAAGAAGAACATTAACAAAGAAATAGATTTTCTCCAAAATGTACCCATAAGCAACGGTTATCCTAAACACTTGTTGTTGTTGTTGACTTCAGTCCTGAGACTGGTTTGATGCAGCTCTCCATGCTACTCTATCCTGTGCAAGCTTCATCTCCCAGTACCTACTGCAACCTATATCCTTCTGAATCTGCTTAGTGTATTCATCTCTTGGTCTCCCTCTACGATTTTTACCCTCCACGCTGCCCTCCAATACTAAATTGGTGATCTCTTGATGTCTCAAAATATGCCCTACCAACCGATCCCTTCTTCTAATCAAGTTGTGCCACAAACTTCTCGTCTCCCCAATCCTATTCAGTACTTCCTCATTAGTTATGTGATCTACTCATCTAATCTTCAGCATTCTTCTGTAGCACCACATTTCGAATGCTTCTATTCTCTTCTTGTCCAAACTATTTATCGTCCATGTTTCACCTCCATACATGGCTACACTCCATACAAATGCTTTCAGAAATGACTTCCTGACACTTAAATCTATGCTCGATGTTAACAAATTTTTCTTCTTCAGAAAAGCTTTCCTTGCCATTGCCAGTCTACATTTTATATCCTCTCTACTTCGACCATCATCAGTTATTTTTTCTCCCCAAATAGTAAAACTCCTTTACTACTTTAAGTGTCTCATTTCCTAATCTAATTCCCTCAGCATCACCCGACTTAATTCGACTACATTCCATTATCCTCGTTTTGCTTTTGTTGATGTTCATCTTACATCCTCCTTTCAGGACACTGTCCATTCCATTCAACTGCTTTTCCAAGTCCTTTGCTGTCTCTGACAGAATTACAATGTCATCGGCGAACCTTAAAGTTTTTATTTCTTCTCCATGGATTTTTTATTCCTACTCCGAATTTTTCTTTTGTTTTCTTTATTGCTTGCTCAATATACAGATTGAATAACATAGGGGTGAGGCTTCAACCCCGTCTCACTCCATTCCCAACGACTGCTTCCCTTTCATGCCCATCGACTCTTATAACTGCCATCTGGTTTCTGTCGTAAACACTTAGTAAACACATTAATCAAAAAGAAAACCGATCAAACACATGCCAGTCCCATTCAAAATGGCGAATATCAGGATTTTATTAGACGATAAATGACAGCATCATCTGCAAACAACCTAAGACGGCTCCTGAATCGTTTAAATATATGGGGAACAACAGAGGGCCTATAACACAACCTTGGGGAACGCCAGAAATCACTTCTGTTTTACTCGCCGACTTCCCATGAATTACTACGAACTGTGACGTCTCTGACAGGAAATGACGAATCCAGTCACATAAGTGAGACGATATTTCATGAGCACACTATTTCACTACATGCCGCTTGCGTGGTACAGTGTCAAAAGCCTTCCGGAAATCTGGAAACACACAATCAATTTGAAATCCCTTGTCAGTAGCACTCAAAACTTAGTGTGAGTAAAGAGCTAGAATTTGTTTCACAAGAACGATGTTTTCTAAATCATTGTTGACTGTGTGTCAGACAGTTGTCTTCGAGGTAATTCATAATGTTCGAACACGATATATGTTCCAAATTCCTCAGTTCAAACACTCTTCTTTGTACTTTACCCCTTGAAAGCCACCAAGCAACACCAAAAAGCTCCACGTATCGATACTCAATTGCACCTATTCCCTGAGAAACCACACCCCTCCCCCCCTCCCCACTTAAAAAAAGTATTGGCCATGTGAAATATTCAGCAGTAGCTGCTTTCAGTATCGACTGCAAAAAAGCGATTTCTCTCGAATGTGAAACTCGTCAACGAACCGAACATAAGCAATCAAATGAGCATCCTTATGAGTATCAGTCACTTCGTCCACATGAGGTGCAAAATATTTTTTACGCAGTTTATCGATTAGTTGCACGGGTAAATACACAAATGTCTCAAATTCTTCGGTACACCGTGTCAGAGATTAGGAATACTTTTCAGCTGCTGAACAATTAAATCACCAAACACTTTTTCTACACTACTGGCCGCTAAAATTGCTGCACCACGAAGATGACGTGATACAGACGCAAAAATTTAAATGACGGAAGAAGATGCTGTGATATGCAAATAAATGGAAATGTCGTGTGGCTAGGGCCTCCCGTCGGGTAGACCGTTCGCCTGGTGCAGGTCTTTCGAGTTGGCGCCACTTCGGCGACTTGCACGTCGATGGAGATGAAATGATGATGATTAGGACAACACAACACCCAGTCCCTGAGCGGAGAAAATTTCCGACCCAGCCGGGAATCGAACCCGGGCCCTTAGGATTGACAGTCTGTCACGCTGACCACTCAGCTACCGGGGCGGACTGATATGCAAAAGATTAGCTTTTCGGAACATTCACACAAGGTTGGCGCCGGTGGCGACACCTACAACGTGCTGACATGAGGAAAGTTTCCAATCGATTTCTCGTACACAAACAGCAGTTGACCGGCGTTGCCTGGTGAAACGTTGTTGTGATGCCTCGTGTAAGGAGGAGAAATGCGTACTACCACGTTTCCGACTTTGATAAAGGTCGGATTCTAGCCTATCACGATTGCGGTTTATCGTATCGCGATATTGCTGCTCGCGTTGGTCGACATCCAATGACTGTTAGCAGAATATGGAATCGGTGGGTTCAGGAGGGTAATACGGAACGCCGTGCTGGATCCCAATGGTCTCGTATCACTAGCAGTCGAGATGACAGGCATCTTATCCGCATGGCTGTAACGGATCGTGCAGCCACGTCTCGATCCCTGAGTCAACAGATGGGGACGACCGCATGTTGCAGGTCTTGTACGGGCCTTTCTGTATACAGAAAATGTTCGACTGCTGCCCTGGCCAGCACATTCTCCAGATCTCTCACCAATTGAAAACGTCTGGTCAATCGTGGCCGATCAACTGGCTCGTCACAATACGCCAGTCACTACTCTTGATGAACTGTGGTATCGTGTTGAAGCTGCATGGGCAGCTGTACCTGTACACGCCACTCAAGGTCTGTTTGACTCAATGGCCAGCGGTGGTTTTTACGGCCAGCGGTGGTTGTTCTGGGTACTGATTTCTCAGGATCTGTGTACCCAAATTGCGTGAACAGTCAAGTCTAGTGTAATATACTTGTCCAAAGAATACCCGTTTATCATCTGCATTTCTTCTTGGTGTAGCAATTTTAATGGCCAGTAATGTACGTTCTGTCGGGCCCGCAGCATAATACGTCGGTATAAGACATTATAGAAGTGAGTGCTCCTAACCAGCCGCAATAAGGTAGTATGTTTTCTAATATTTTACACGATAGGCCTGTTTCGGGTTATTGCCATTATCAAGTGACGTCCATATTGCATTTATAGTTAAGTCTTTCTGTCATGTCACGGTAGGCATAATAGTTCTTTTAGATGCGAAACGTAAAGATACGTTTTTGTGACATATTTTGAAAGTTCAGTTCTGACATATAGCATTATAGTAAATAACTATCAAAACTGAAGTGTCAAAATATATGACCAAAACGTATTTTTGAATTAAGTAACTACGAGATCTATTATACTTACCGAGACATGACAGAAAGATTTTACTATAGATGCAATGTGGTATTCACAGGCTTGTCGTGTAAAAAAAAAAAAAAAGTTACCTTAATGCAGCTCGTTTGGAGCATTCATTTCCATTATGTCACCAAACATTGTTGATACTATACGAATTGCTGCTAGTAAAACGAGACTTCCTGTAAGCGTGTGTGATTTCTCGCATTTAGCAATACGATGTGAAGTACGGTAACAGGCTTTTGCCTCGGAAATCTCATTCATCGTTTTAATGAAGCGCTTCTGGGTAGACAATAAAACATTTAGTTTCCTGACAAAAATTCTTCTGGTTTTCCCGTTAATCCAGGATGTTTGGTTTTGCGAAATCTCTTCAATTTGTTACGCTTCATGCTATCAGCAGCTAAAATGGTTAAACAAAGGACGCGCTGGGGGCGTTCTCCGTCATTCACTGTGATTTTCGTGAAGCCTGGCAATAAGTAGTTCTCATCACACCTTTTCGACCGAGCAAGGTGGCGGACTGGGCTCGCATTCTGTAGGACTACGGTTCAAACCTGTGTGCGGCCATCCTGATTTAGGTTCTCCGTTATTTCCGTAAATCGCTTCAAGCAAATGCCGGGACGGTTCCTGCGAAAGAGCACGGCGGACTTCCTTCCCGAGCCTTCCCTAATCCGATGGGATCGATGAGCTCGCTGTTTCGTCCTCTCCCCCAAATCAGCCATACCTTTTCGTCTTTGGAGTATCTCCCTTCCCGCCAACCAATTGATGGGAAACTGGCTCCTTCATGTCTGTCACTGACCAGGGACCACATCATACTCCAGTGGAATTTTCCTAGCGAAGTCCGAAAGAGTGCAAGGAGCCGTCGAGATACAACAGCCAAAGCTTGCAGAACTGACACGTGATTACATTTTCACGCACTTTGGGTGCATAGATCCTGAGAAATCAGTACCCAGAACAACCACCTCTGGCCGTAATAACGGCCTTGATGCGCTTAGGCATTGAGTAAAACAGAGCTTGAAAAGCGTGTACAGGTACAGCTGCCCATACACCTTCAACACGATACCACAGTTCATCAAGAGTAGTGACTGGCGTATTGTGACGAGCCAGTTGCTCGGCCACCACTGACCAGACGTTTTCAATTGGTGAGCGATCTGGAGAATGTGCTGGCCAGGGCAGCAGTCGAACATTTTCTGTATACAGAAAGGCCCGTACAGGACCTGCAACATACGGTCGTGCATTATCCTGTTGAAATGTAGGGTTTTGCAGTGGTCGAATGAAGGGTAGAGCCACGGGTGGTAACACATCTGAAATGTAACGTCCACTGGTCAAAGTGCCGTCAATGCGAACAAGAGGGGACCGAGACGTGTAACCAGTGGCACCCCATACCATCACGCCGGGTGATACGCCAGTATGCCGAAGACGAATATATGCTTCCAATCTTCAATAAAATTCTTCAGGGTATCAGACCGCATCGTCATAATTTAAAATGCGCCAACGTTTCGGCCAACGTTGCAGCTAGCCTTCATCAGGGCCTTACGTTAACGTAAGGCCCTGATGAAGGCTAGCTGCAACGTAGGCCGAAACGTTGGCGCATTTTAAATTATGACGATGCGGTCTGATACCCTGAAGAATTTTATTGTAGATGACAACGGCCGCGGAAGCCTACGCTTACATATGCTTCCAATGTGCGTTCACCACGATGTCGCTAAACACGGATGCGACCATCATGATGCTGTAAACAGAACCTGGATTCATCCGAAAAAAAGACGTCGTCGAGTACACCATCGCAGGCGTTCCTGTCTGTGATGCAGCGTCAAGGGTCTCCGAGCTGATAGTCCATGCTGCTGCAAACGTCGTCGAATTGTTCGCGCAGATGATTGTTGTGTTGTAAACGTCCCCATCTGCTGACTCACGGATCGAGACGTGGCTGCACGATCCGTTACAGCCATGCGGGTAAGATGCCTGTCATCTCGACTGCTAGTGATACGAGGCACTGCAAGCTTGCGATAATTTAGTTAGGACACTGATTGGGGTACCACAGTGAGGAGCCTGCGAAGCATTTCTAGGATCTAAAGTTCGATGATAAAAATATTCGCCAGAAACAAAGTGAAGATCGATATTAAATTCAATATTACAAGATAATGAAAGGTGTCTTCTCGCATGGCTCGTAAATATTGAGAACTTATAGAGAACGCAAGTCACAGAAAAGCTCGCGTCGAAAGCCACGAGTGCTACAGCTACGGCAGAGCCGAAAAGGAAATGAAGAAACGGCGCAATCCGATAACGTAGTAGTAGTAGAGCGTACAGCATGCCAACAGCCTTGCCGCAGTGGAAACGCCGATTCCCGTCAGACCACGGAAGTTAAGCGCTGTCGGGCTGGGCTAGCACTTGAATGGGTGACCATCAGGGTGTGCCGGGGGTGCCTTGTGAGGCCAACTGAGGAGCTACTTGACTGAGAAGCTGCAACAGCAGTCACAAAAACTGACAACGGCCAGGAGAGCGGTGTGCTGACCACATGGCCCTCCATATCCGCATTCGCTGACTCCAATGGGCTGAAGTGACACGGCGGCCGGTCGGTTCTGACAAGCCTTCGAGGCCTGTTCGTACGATTTTTTTTTTTCTTAAAATTTTTACATAAAGCATTTTCTATGTAATTATTATCAGACGTTTCAAGATACTACAATTCTGCTTTTTAAGTTTTTTAAAGTGAAGTTTGTGATGACCTCAACCCACAGGAAAAATAATTATCACAGTGTGAACTGTGAAGTCATCCAAAATTCTAGTTGGAAAACCACACTCTTTGTTATACTTATTGGTCACAATCCCACTTTGTTTATGAACTGAAAACTCTAATATTCACGAGAAACTGCTCTGAAATTAACCTGAACCGACAAAATTGTGTATATACTCTCTGAAACTTCAAAGACATCTAAGACAATATCTGAAAGGAATTAGAAAAAGTGACAAAATTTCGTGAATCACACACAATACTGTTAACAATCACATGAACACTAGGGGGTTTCACCATGCATCTACCCACTTTTCAGTATAACCGGTGTCTCTTAATACTACGACTCGTAGCAATACAGTATCAAAAACTTTTATTACTGGGTAAACAGTCCCTACGTGATTTGACAGCTGACATTTATAATTCCTGCTCACGTCAGGAAAAGTACCAATACGGGAATAGCCGCTTTTACGTTATTGGTCAGAACGCAAGCAATTATGGCGGTCGCCGTAACTTTCGCGCGAAGTCATATTTCGCGACAAAATACTCTTATTAGTCACTGTCATATATCTAGTCTCACAACAATACATAAAACTACATAAAATAACTACAATAATTTTGACATGCAAGGAGAATTAGTCCTAATGAGAGGAAGAAGTTTATATTTACTGGTGTTTCAATAATGACTACTAGGCAACTTTTAATTCACTGATTGTAATTTTGATTTTCGTTAGCAGAAAGCAAACATAAACTAAACAAAGAATTTATTTCAATTGAGTCTGTAATTCTTATACTTTTAATAGAGAAAGAAAGTTTCTAGGTCAGGGGATAGCGTTCGGCGATTCTCTTAACTTTTTGTTGAATACGAAGCGTTGCGTTGGGCAGCACGATGTCGGCGGGTTACGATGATGAGAGCAGGATACAGGCAGTTCCGCTGGTTAATCTTCTCCGGCGAAACGCAAATAAAGTTCCGGCACAGCTGTATCATTAACCCCGTGGCGATTAACAAACCACAAGACGCCAGTATACGGCCGTTGTTGACATGTCCTCTCTTTCAAAGTACATGACGTAGACATCGCTCGTTTTTACACTTTATGGACTGTCCGATACGCTGTCGTCCATAATTACACTGTTCGTCACATTCATATAGTCTTAGCCACAAATACACAGTTCATAGAATTGTTCTTGTGTGTGAAGCACACCGTAAACAATCTCCACTCTGTTCTCGCATTTCAAACTTCGACAACGTCACTGAAAGCCATTTATATTGCACAGTTAATTAGTTTCAACTTTCACGGCTTGATAGAATGTGATAGACAGCAGTTCCACCACCCAAAACCAATACCAAGAAAGTTCATTCGCATAAAAGCACTGTTCGTGTCGGCCACAGCAAAGTATTGTTAGCGGCACTTTCACAGTCCGGTTTATTTGCTCTTAAAGTTCGCTGGCGATGGCATTACATACCGCAGTGGTAAAGAGAATTAACAATCTGATAGTTTGGTATCACTGTCCATACAATTACGTATGCTTTTCATGAAACACAGTACAGTTTTTCCCGCGCACGCTTCACAGACACACCATCCCCTCTACTACACAACAACCTTTCGAATATCGATATTACTATCGCTGTCCCCTGTCTACAGATGTTATCGTAAATTGCATAAACCTTTATAAATGTTATTGACTGCATTTTTTACAATTAATAGTATTCCAAAAGAGAACTTTACAAACTTTACCACAGGTATAAAGCAAGAGACATATTTATCCATTGGCAAACGAAATAATCATAATTACATCTTTACATTTAGAAACCACAGTAGAATGTTACATAATCATAATTAGAAATGCCCATATGAACAAAAGAAAAAGAATAGAAATCTAAAGAAAATCACGAAAAAAAGCTTTTAAATGCGTAATTAGCGATGCCTTCACAAGTTACTTGCCTACTTTATAAATAATCGCTACCGTGACAAAGGTGAGCGTTACAGAATTTTATTACCAGCAACATTGAGGTACAATCCTTTCCCAAAATATCTCGGAATCACTCTAGATAGAACCCTGAGCTACAAAGAGCCAATCACCAAACTCTCTCACAATGTTGCTGCAAGGAACAACATACTGCGTAAGCTCAGTGGTACCACCTGGGGAACGTCTGCTGACTGTCTGCGTTTAACTGGCATAAGTCTTGTGGACTCTGCTGCCGAGTTCTGTGCACCTGTCTGGTTGGAAAGTGTACATGTGAAGAAGGTAGACACAAAACTGAACGACACAATGCGTTGTATTACTGGTTCCATCAAATCAACCCCGTGCCGCTTGTTACCTGCACTAAAGGCGGAAACAAGCTCTACTGAGGGAGGCCAAGAAAATCTCTGCATCAACCTCTCTACCACTGCACCAGGAATTCTGTCATCCGCCACAGCAACGGTTGCGATCAAGAAGACCAGCAAGTGTTACTGCAGGACAACTCATCGCAGATGGTTTTGATCTAAATGAAAGCTGGAAACATGAATGGTCAACAAAAACATTGGGACCAAGAGCCCATCACCTTGCTCCCACAAAGAAGCCAAAAGGTTTTGACCTACCGAGGAAACTCTGGCGCCGCCTCAACAGGCTAAGGACTGGACATGGTTGTTGTAGCTACTTTAGGTACAAATGTGGCTGGATCAGTTCACCAATGTGTGAATGTAATCAAGAAGAGCAGACAATTGAACATTTAGTCCAACGCTGTCCACTGTTCATACCCTGGAATTCCCGATGTCTTGTTCACTCTCACACCCAGCTTAATTAACTGGTTGAAAAACACGGACTTCAAGGTTTAATCATGTCTTATATGAACATTGTATAAAATCATTTGCCTTATATCAACTGTATATTGTATAAAATCACCATACGATTAAATAAATAAATTACCAGCAAACGTACAAAATTGGGTGGCAGGTACAAAAGGCTGACTACCCCTGCTGTAGATATAACAGTAATACAACTGACGATGGCAGAACGCTGCCGGAACGCGTCGTGCTGCTTACGTCTTAGTATAAATTGACTTGAAGCAGAAGAAATTTTTTCATGAACCTCAGAGCTGCCTCTCTTCTACACCAACCCTTTCGTAAAGCCAAGCTGACCGTCACCTAACAGATCCCCAATGTTCTTTTTCATTCTTCTGTGTATTATTCTTGCCAGCAACTTCGATGAATGAGCTGATAAGCATACTTTGCGCCATTTCTCATACTAATCTATTCTTGCTATCTTTTGGATTGTGTGAATGATATTTTTCCGAACGTCTGATAAAGTTCTCTCATCTTTTCGATACCACACACCATTTAGAGTAGTCGTTTCGCTGCCACTTCTCCAGTGATTTTTACAAGTTTCGAATTGAATGCTAAACACGGAGGGAGTTCTATAAGTAATGCTACACATTTTTTTTCTCGGTCAGTCTCGGCTGGAGAAATGCGGAATTTGTTGTAAGACGTCTTAGAATATTCCCGCTTCAGTCCCTATAGTCTAATATGTGGCCACGCTATACGTCTATAGCGGATGTACGTCCCAAGCAGAGCGCTCTCGTTGAGTTTCTCTAGGCGGAATACCAGTGCGTCGCAGATATTCATAGGCGATTGTCTACAGAGATGTGAAAGTGAACAAAAGCACACAGAGTCGTTGGGCGAGACGTCTGTCATCCTTGCAACAAGATCTTCGCGAGCCGGTCGGCCGCACACAGTTGTGACTCGTGCAGTGTTGTAGCGTGCGTACAGTCTCCCTCTCCATGACAATGTAATGCCTCAAACAAGTACCCTACTGGCCATTAAAATTGCTACACCAAGAAGAAATTCAGATGATAAACGGGTATTCATTGGACAAATATATTATACTAGAACTGACATGTGATTAGATTGTCACGCAATTTGGGTGCACAGATAGTGAGAAATCAGTACCCAAACCAGCACCTCTGGGCGTAATAACGGCATTGATACGCCTGGGCATTGAGTCAAACAGAGCTTGGATGGTGTGTACAGGTACAGCTGCCCATGCAGCTTCAACACGATACCACAGTTCATCAAGAGTAGTGATTGGCGTATTGTGACGAGTCAGTTGCTCGGCCACCATTGACCATACGTTTTCAATTGGTGAGAGATCTGGAAACGTGCTAGCCAGGGCAGCAGTCGAACATTTTCTGTATCCAGAAAGGCCCGTACAGAACCTGCAACATGCGGTCGTGCATTATCCTGCTGAAATGTAGGGTTTCGCAGTGATCGAATGAAGGGTAGAGCCACCGAGACGTGTAACCGATGGCACCCCATACCATCACGTCGGGTGATACGTCAGTATGGCGATGGCGAATACACGCTTCAAATGTGCGTTCACCACGATGTCGCCAAACACGAATGCGACCATCATGATGCTGTAAACAGAACCTGGATTCATCCGAAAAAATGACGTTTTGCCATTCGTGCACCCAGGTTCGTCGTCGAGTACATCATCGCAGGCGCTCCTGTCTGTGATGCAGCGTCAAGGGTAACCGCAGCCATGGTCTCCGAGCTGATAGTCCATGCTGCTGCAAACGTCGTCGAACTGTTCGTGCAGATGGTTGTTGTGTTGGAAACGTACCTATCTGTTGACTCAGGGATCGAGACGTGGCTGCACGATCCGTTACAGCCATGCAGATAAGATGCCTGTCATCTCGACTGCAAGTGACACGGGGCCGTCGGGATCCAGCACGGCGTTCCGTATTATCCTCTTGAACCCACCGATTCCATATTTTGCTAACAGTCATTGGATCTCGACCAACGCGAGCAGCAATGTCGCGATACGATAAACCGCAATCGCGATAGGCTACGATCCGACCTTTATCAAAGTCGGAAACGTGACGGTAGGCATTTCTCCTCCTTACACGAGGCATCACAACAACGTTTCACCAGGCAACGCTGGTCAACTGCTGTTTGTGTATGAGAAATCGGTTGGAAACTTTCCTCGTGTCAGTACGTCGTAGGTGTCGTAACCGGCGCCAACCTTGCGTGAATGCTGTGAGAAGCTAATCATTTACAGCAGCTTCTTCCTGTCGGTTAAATTTCGCGTCTGTAGCACGTCATCTTCGTGGTGTAGCAATTTTAATGGCCAGCAGTGTATGTGCACTGTAGAAGAGCTCACGAAACTTCATTGGAGTGTTCTTCCTCACCCATCCTATAGCCTGGATCCCGCACATTCAAACTTGCATCTTTTTGGCCCAATGAAGGATGCCCTTTGCGGAAAGCAGTATGTGGATGATGTGGAGGTTATTGATCCAGCAAGACATCGGCTCTGACGTCTACTAGTAGAGTGGTGCCATGCGGGCAAGAAGATGCTCCCAGCAAGGTGATATAAAGCCGTCCCATTGAACAGATATTATGGTGAAGAATAGGGTTTTGTGGCCAAGAGAGTGGGAAATAATACGCTGTACCGGAATCACGAATAAAACCAACCTGCTTTCAGATTAAATGTACGTGTTCCACCTTTTTTTGGACGCAAGTCTTCCAAAGCTCTATCGGACTCCAGCTGCCCACGCCTCCGACCTAGCTGTTGTTGAGAGTGGGAGGGAAGTGCCGAACAGGATTGTGGGCCGTCAGAATAAATAACCAGCACCAAATTAGCCGGAATCTTTTCACCCCTTGGGCCGCCTTCCGGGAATTCCGTCCACGGGGCCTGCAGGCGGCAGCGGACGGACTTCCGATTGACGTCACTTCCTCCGACGCTATTTGCTCTTCTTTTGTTGCTTAATTTCCATCTCCAGACTCCCGGATGTATTTGGCAGCTGCTGCTAGCTGCAGACGTTCTGTGAACTTTAAGCCGCCTTTCAATTCCGGGTCCGGTAAATTTTTTAATTAAGGAGCAAAGCGCTACGCACTGGTCTTCCTCAACTGAGATCGCTTGAAACCGTGGCTGCTTCTCGATACAGACCCTGATTTTCTACCGGTTTATATTATCTGCCTGCACCCACAGTTTTCATTGTCTCGAGCAGCCGGTCGGACAAAATCAGGAGACCATGGTAACAACTTACATGTCTGCTAATAAAATCATACGAATTTACCGGACTGCTTAAGGAGGGGTAGGACGTCAAACGGCCCGACTTGGAGCAGGAGAGGCACCACATGACATTTTAATTTTCACTGTCTATACTTTTACAAAAAAATTCATAAAACTTTGTCAGCATGACCAGGAAGGATTCAGAATTCTCACTCATAGCAATGGAAGTTCGAAAACATAACGAAATAATTTTTTTTTGCATGTGAAATTTCATTGTTTTTTCACTTACTAATGGCAGTATTTGTTGCTATAGGTACACTTTTCTTCATAAGTAAGAGAGATTCTTCGATGAATTGAGCACAGCATACAAGCCATAGTTAAAGACGTATGAAACTCTAGAATTTTCGAAATCTATTAAAAACTGCGGTAAAAATTGAGGCAATTAACTATAAAATATGTGTTTTTCCTAAACATGAAGTTTAAAATATAATAGTTGATTCGTTTTTTCATAAATTAAATAAATTCTAGAGTTTCATACACCTGTGAGTATGGTATGTATGATGTGCAAAATTCATCGAAGAATCTCTCTAACTTATGAAGGAAAGTGTACCTATAGCAACAAATGCAGCCATTAGTAAGAGAAAAAATGATGAAATTGCACACGTAAAAAAATTTATTTTGTTATGTTTTCGAACTTCCACTGCAGTGAGTGTGAATCCTGAATCCTTCCTGGTGATGCTGACAAAGTTTCATAAATTTATTTGTAAAAATATAGACATTGGAAATTAAAACGTCCTGTGGTGCCTCTCCTGCTCCAAGTCGGCCCGTTTGACGTCCTACGCTCCTTAATGTAGGTAAAGGAATTGGCGATCATATTGCTGCCATAATGTCAATCACTACTGTACATCTAAAGTCACAAGTAAAAATTTTCGCAAGAATCAGCGTCTCAATCCGAATTTACTGCTATTCGCAAGCAGATGCTTGTACAGTTCCTTAAGACACGTCGAGCACTGATTCACAGGGGTTTTAAGTCATCGAAATGTCACCACTACATATTTACGTAAGAGCAGGACCTTGGCTAATATAAACGATCAACGAATAATTTTATGTACAGGATGAGCCAATATTTACGCATTCAGGCGTATAATAGCCGGAGTACTTTCTTAATAACAATACAAAAAATTTTCTGATGAAATTTCGTCCCGTGCATATTTTCGGTATAAACACGTGTGCAAAGAGTGTGGAGATTAAAGTTACTATTAAAAAAATAATAAATTATAACGTCATGCCTGATGTTGAAATATCACTGTGCACTGTTTTAAGCAGAAGTTAGCTAAATGTCTATGACGTCATGTATCCTGTATTGTGTGTGATACCACGATATAATTTTTCAGTGATATACAGGGGGTAGACAAAATAATGTGAACACCTTACTTACTTGGGAATGGTTTATTAATAAGGGGCTGGAGCTCGATTTGCCCGTAATACAGCTGCGATTCTTCTTGGTATACTGGCATATAATGATTGTATAGTCTCCAGTGGAATGTTATTCCACTCTTCGATCAGAACCTCTTTTAACTCCTGTAGTGGCGAGGGAGGCGTATATCTGCTCCGGAGTCTGTGCTCCAATACCGCCCACAAGGGTTCCATAGTGTTCAAGTCGGGGACTGTGCTGGCCAGGGAAGATGCTCAAATTCAGTTGCATGCTCCTCATACTACGATTATACTAATCTGGCTGTGTGAATGGGTGCGTTATCGTCCTGAAATACGGCGTAGTTGTTGGGGAACAACATTTGAATCATCGGGTGCACGAGATCAATTAAAATGATCACATAATCGTTGGCTGTAACACGGCCTTTGAGAATAACGATATGACCAACAGAATACCATATATGGCTGCCCACACCATCACACTTCCATTTCCAAGCTTAACCGTTGGCATCGAGCAATCAGGTTCAAATGGCTCCAAGCACTATGGGACTTAAACATCTGAGGCCATCAGTCCCCTAGAACTTAGAACTACTTAAACCTAACTAACCTAAGGACATCACACACATCCATGCCCGAGGCAGGATTCGAACCTGCGACCGTAGCAGCAGCGCGGTTCCGGACTGAAGCGCCTAGAACCACTCGGCCACCGCAGCCGGCAAGCAAACACGATTTTAGGCTTATTTTGGCGTTCTCCAGATGAAAACCTACCCGATGTTGGAAATAACGAAAAAGTTAACTCGTCTGACTGTATGACGTGTTTCCACTGATCAGCAGTCCAGTATTTATGCTTCTGACACCATGTTTTACCCTTCTTCTTCGTTGGTTGTCGTCACGAATAGTTTCGGTACAGGAGCTCGTCCATGAAAATTCGCTTTATGGAGTTCTCGGCTGACAGTTTCGATAGCTACGGGGTGTCGAAGATGGCTATTGATCTCAACAGTCGGCCAAGTCAGGACAATCAGCCGGAAAACGACCACTGGTAAAGTATGTGAAACAGTAGTGAGCAATGAGGAACCTGAGGAAACAGAGAACGTTCATAGGCCACCCATCGTTCGTTCTCCACATACCTCCTACAATGCAAATAAGAAGAGTTATGAAGAAACTTTGCTCGATATACTTCGAGAGAAGAAAGAAACTGCTTCATCAATGGATGACCCTGCAACACATTTTGCATTGTCTCTTGAACCTATGCTGAAAGCAATACCCACTCGCCGAATGATCTATGCACAAATTGAGATTCTTCAGGTGTCTACCAAATGACACATGCGATAGTTTCAGTGGTGGCGTTCAGTATTCTACCTTCTTCTACCCTGCACGAGTGTTTGCTGCAACGTCTATATCTGACAATCAATCTACCGCTCGAAACAGCTCGTACACCGTCTTTACTTCTCCTCATGATTGCGACAGTGTAAACTCGTACTCAACCAACTTTTCTGTGCCTTCAGATGGATCAGAAACTACGTTCTATGTCACTACACGTAACACTGTTTCAACTTTATACCTGCACTCTTTTTCTGCCGTTTCAGTCAGTTGCTTTGGACATATGCAACGATCACTGTTACTAACTGGTTTTCTCGAATAATACGTAATATCAGATTAAATAAAAAATGTGTAACTTCATGCAACCTACCTTACTGTAACACCGAGCCTCTCTTCTGGAGGAATCGCCAGTCACATATTTGGATTTTGGTAGGTGATGGTAGGTCCCAGAATTGTGACTAGCTCGTCAAATGACGTTACACTCATGCGGAAATAGCTGAAGAGTTTCTCTGGGTAACATCTTAGCTCTTGAAATAGTAACGTGAATTTCTATTGATTTAGTCTTTCAGGCATAAGCGGGTGAATCCAATAATTCCTTTTCGTTGTTTTGTCCTTTGTCGAATGATATGGGCACAAACCACTGCAGTCTCAAAACAATCCATATCTGTACATTGGTCGACTATACTACAAAAACTCTTGAAAACAGGTCCGCTGTCGGGAAAGAGCTTCTCATCATATGGGGGTTCTCAAAAACAGAAGCAACAGGAAAGCAACAAAGACGAAATGGTTGCGCGGCAGTGAGTCTCCGGTGTGCGCCCACCCTTAATATAAATTCGATGCAGGCTCTTGAAATTATTTTCGCCACAGGATGTAAATCTTGCTGGTAAAACATAAACATACATAATTTCCAACGTGAAGTGTCGGGTTTTTTAACGAGTGAATTATCTTTTCCCGTTTTTTTGTCTTTGACGATGATTGTATTCGCCGTTTATGCATCAAGATAAGATCCTTCGAATTACAATGGTTTTTAATCCTACCACCTTTTCTATATATGCACCGAACATTAAGACACAATTCTGATTGGAAATGCGGACTGTCCCTTTCGTACAACAATATAGACTCTCTCTACTTCCGCTAGGAAGACAACACAAAACAAAACAAAAGAAGTTAGAAATTACATGCAAGTCGGCTAACAAAGCCAGAGATACGATGTATAACAGTCTCTTTACTAGGACTAAAAGGCATTTCATATTGCTACTTCTTGAATTATATTCCGTTGTGTTATTTATGTAAATGTGGTAGATAGAAATGACCATTTGTGCCAAAATAGGTTCGCTTATTTGGCGTGTGATAAAACTGCTGCAATATTAGACAGGCCTATTTCATTGTATCTAGCAGACAGTGACAAAACAGACTTAATGAAATCGAAAAGTCTTACCGGTCTTGGATACTATTCGTAGTAACAGCTTTTTCGGTATTAGACAACGACATTTTAATCTTTCATGTAACAAAAAGCTTGACAAACTTTTATGATGTGGTAATAGACTCTTCCGCGGAAAGGAAAGCACGCCATATAAAGCTGTAGCAATAATTAGAGAGAAAAAAACTGCTGGGACCGAAGGACTTAAGAAATATGCACTGCCTTATTTGTCTCTTGTATTTACTGTATTTGTGTTTCCTATTTATTTATTTATTTATTATTCCGTGGGACCAAATTAAGGAGAAGTCTCCATGGTCATGGAACGAGTCAATACATGAAATTATAACACGATAGTAGAAACAGATAAAATGAAATATAAGAATCATATTCAGGCGACAATTCGTAAGTTTAAATAAAGAAAATCAACAATGTAACACTGGAATTTGCTTAATTTTTCAGCTCTTCCAGGAGCTCCTCGACAGAATAGAAGGAGTGAGCCATGAGTAAACTCTTCAGTTTAGACTTAAAAGTGTTTCAGCTACTGCTAAGATTTATGAGTTCTTGTGGTAGCTTATTGAAAATGGATGCAGCAGAATACTGCACTCCTTTCTGCACGAGAGTCAAGGAAGTGAATTCCACATGCAGATTTGATTTCTGCCTAGTATTAACTAAGTGAAAGCTGCAAACTCTTGTAAATAAGCTAATATTGCTAACAACAAACGACATTAAAGAAAATATATACTGTGAGGGCAATGTCAGAATTCCCAGACTATTGAATAGGGGTCGACAAGAGGTTCTCGAACTTACACCACACATAGCTCGAACAGCCCGTTTTTGAGCCAAAAATACCATTTCTGAATACCATATGACATTAGCGTATGAAAATATGCGAAGTAGACTACTTTTCGTGTTGAACTGTCACTTATTTCAGATACTGTTCTAATGGTAAATAAAGCAGCATTTAGTTTCTGAACAAGATCCTGAACATGGGCTTTCCACAACAGCTTACTATCTATCCGAATTCGTAGGAACTTGAACTGTTCCGTCTCGCTTATAATATGCCGATTCTGTCTGAGCAAAATATCGGTTCTTGTTGAATTGTGAGTTAGAAACTGTAAAATTACTTAATTTTATGTCACACAAAAGTTATTAGATAATAGGCAATGAAGAGCGCCAATTTTATGAACAGCTGTTATTTTCCCAGTCATAAATAATCGCACTCATTATTATTATTATTTTAACAGGGGGTAGAATGCCAAACCGTCCGACTGGGAACAGGAGAAGCACCACACGACGTTTTAATTTCCACTGTCCTGAATACAGGTTTGATGGCTTCCATTACAAAATATACACGTCTGAATTCCACAGAGCAAAATACAGTGACATGCAATAGAAGAATGCGTGGCACTGCACTTCGGCACACTTATGACCAAATAACACGTCTTACGTTTCCTCCAACACACACTACTGGCCATTAAAATTGCTACACAACGAAGATGACGTGCTACGGAGGCGAAATTTAACCGACAGGAAGAAGATGCTGTGATATGCAAATGATTAGCTTTTCAGAGCATTCACACAACGATGGCGCCGGTGGCGACACCTACAACGTGCTGACATGAGGAAAGTTTCCAACCGATTTCTCATACACAAACAGCAGTTCACCGGCGTTGCCTGGTGAAACGTTGTAGTGATGCCTCGTGTAAGGAGGAGAAATGCTTACCATCACGTTTCCGACTTTGATAAAGATCGGATTGCAGCCTATTGCGATTGCGGTTTATCGTATCGCGACATTGCTGCTCGCGTTGCTCGAGATCCAATGACTGTTAGCAGAATATGGAATCGGATGGTTCAGGAGGTAATACCGAACGCCGTGCTGGATTCCAACGGCCTCGTATCACTAGCAGTCGAGATGACAGGCATCTTATCCGCATGGTTGTAACGGTTCGTGCAGCCACGTCTCGATTCCAGAGACAACAGATGGGGTCGTTTGCAAGACAACAACCATCTGCACGAACAGTTCGACGACGTTTGCGGCAGCATGGACTATCAGCTCAGACACCATGGCTGCGGTTACCCTTGACGCTGCGTCACAGGCAGGAGCGCCTGCGATGGTGTACTGAACGACGAACCTGGGTGCACGAATTGCAAAATGTCATTTTTTTGGATGAATCCAGGTTCTGTTTACAGCATCATGATGGTCGCATCCATGTTAGGCGACATCGCGGTGAACGCACATTGGAAGCGTGTATTCGCCATCGCCATACTGGCGTATCACCCGGCGTGATGGTATGGGGTGCCATTGGTTACACTTCTCGATCACCTCGTGTTCGCATTGACGACACTCTGAACAGTGGACGTTACATTTCAGATGTGCTACGACCCGTGTCTCTACCCTTCATTCGATCCCTGCGAAACCCTACATTTCAGCAGGATAATGCACGACCGCATGTTTGAGGTGCTGTTCGGGCCTTTCTGGATACAGAAAATGTTCGACTGCTGGCCTGGCCAGCACATTCTCCAGATCTCTCACCAATTGAAAACGTCTGGTCAATGGTGGCCGAGCAACTGGCTCGTCACAATACGCCAGTCACTACTCTTGATGAACTATGGTATAATGTTGAAGGTGCATGGGCAGCTGTACACGCCATCCTAGCTCTGTTTGACTCAATGCCCAGGCGTATGAAGACCGTTATTACGGCCAGAGGTGGTTGTTCTGGGTACTGATTTCTCAGAATCTATGCACCCAAATTGCGTGAAAATGTAATCACATGTCAGTTCTAGTATATTTGTCAAATGAATACCCGTTTATCATCTGCACTTCTTTGGTGTAGCAAGTTTAATGGCCAGTAGTGTATATGTTTTACATACCTAACTCTTCAGAAAGATGTGCTCTGCAAAATGATTTTTGAAGAAACGATTTCTTTTAAATTTTTGACGTCCTATGTCAAACACATTTATTTGTCCCAGTTCGGAAATATCGTAGATACGGGGCTGATCTGAAGCACTGTTTTACATCCAAACACGAGTCATTAACGTCGCTTATTTTACGTATTCGCCCATCAGCACGAGACAGCTGACGTCCCCCTGTTCCCCCAGCCACGATGTGCGGCATGTTTACCACGCGGACGATCAGCCGCGCCGTCGCCGCCGGCAGATGGGGTGGTTCCACACGGCTCGTTGCTGGCTCCCGCGCTAACAGCTGAGACGCGATCGCCTTTGGGGCGGAGGGTGTACAGTGGCGGCCAAATGTTTGCAGACAGCGGCGGCAGCGCGCGTGATTGGGTCGCTTGTGCCACCACTCCTGGCACAGCGGCAAACAGTTTACGCAGCTCTCCGTAGCTCTGTTTTCACTCGACCTGTGTCGTGCTTGAATACAACCGCACAGGACCCCGGCACGTGGCATTATTAGCCCGTAGCAGCATTGGTTTTCAGTAGAGTGTCGTCGAAATTCATTTGTACGCTCTCTCATATATATTTTACCAACACTGAACGCCACTGTTACAGAACTGGAGGTATCGATTTATTGACAGGGTAAATTTCAGCTCTGCACTGTTTACAAGCGGCCTGTGTCGCGTAAAACTGGAATAATAGTGTGGTGTTTATAGAATACGTATCAAATAGGTTGTTATGGGACGATGAGCATACGGAAAGGAGGATAACTAAATTTTCAGTTCATTTCATGTTATAACCACCAATTTTGGACTTGTTATGTGCGAACTATAAATATGCAATAATCATGATGACATGCAAAGTTTACAGTATGTATGTAGTAAGAAGTTGTGTTAACATCAATTATTGCTAAAATTAATGTAGAAATAAAACAGAATACTGAAAATAAGAATAAATCACAAAATAAAATACGAATTAACTGAACTTGGAAGTGAATCAATTCCAGCTTGTATTAGTAGATCTGTTACTGGCTGGCTCGGAATAACTCGAAGTTTTTTGACTAGTTACAACTATGTTTATTTATAAACCTATTGTTGCCGCACTATACTACATCTCTCATACTAGTATGTGCATGCATTGGCAATTCTTTCGTCTATGCATACCTGTGTGGTTGGCCATAGCATTCTTTCTTTCTTTTTTAAGATCCCTCCCTCTCTCTCCTTTTCTAAATACACACACACACACACACACACACACAAATTTAATTCGACTACATTGAAGTATCCTCGTCTTACTATATCAACAAAAGCAAAACGAAGATAATGGAATGTGGTCGAATTAAATTAGGTGATGCTGAGGGAATTAGGACATGAGACACTTGTAGTAGTAGATGAGTTTTGCTACTTGGGGAGCAAAATAACTGATGGTCGAAGTAGAGTGGATATAAAATGTAGACTGGCAATGGCAAGGAAAGCGTTTCTGAAGAAGAGAAATTTGTTAACATCGAGTATAGATTTAAGTGTCAGGAAGTCGTTTCTGAAAGTATTTGTATGGAGTGTAGCCATGTATGGAAGTGAAATGTGGACGATTAATAGTTTGGACAAGAAGAGAACAGAAGCTTTTGAAATGAGGTGCTACTGAAGAATGCTGAAGATTAGATGGGTAGATCATGTAACTAATGTGGAGATACTGAATAGAACTGGGGAGAAAAGGAATTTGTGGCACAACTTAACTAGAAGTAGGGATCGGTTGGTAGGACATGTTCTGAGGCATCAAGGGATCACCAATTTAGTATTGGAGGGCAGCGTAGAGGGTAGAAATCGTAGAGGGAGACCAAGAGATGAATACACCAAGCAGATTCAGAAGAATGTAGGTTGCAGTAGGTACTGGGAGATGAAGAAGCTTGCAGAGGATAGAGTAGCTTGGAGAGCTGCATCAATCCAGTCTCAGGACTGAAGACCACAACAACAAATACATATGTGAGCACTTCGCCTGAAGATGATGGAGACAAATTTAATCGAAACGTTGCTAGGAGACGACGACGCTGCTCGGCTGACAAACTGTGAAGACTTTATTTATATTAAGCGCCTTTAAATTAAATTTATATATTTCTGTCATTGTCTATAATGGAGGAAACGCTTCTGGTCATCTGCTGACATTATTCTGATATTCAGAGCGTCCACTTGATCTAATAGACAAAGTTAAGCAGTTGCCTTATAGCTACTCTCTGTGTATTAATATTGACTGTTGTCCACAAGTTTTGGTCCCTTGACAATTGTTTGCAAATCACAGACTAATTGTCTGCAGTCCCTCCATACCTGAAAAAGGGGACATCTGAAAAAATTCTAAGACATGATCAGCGGAAGCTTTGTATCCACATTCACAGACTGGTGTGTGTGACTACATCCCACTCCTCGCTGCAGATGTTTGGGATATGGACAGCGACCTGTTAATAGATGCACCAGACCTGGAGGAGGGGCGATGTTGCACAGTTCCACCGTGTTCCTGTTGCTTGGCAAGATGCTGTAAACGCAGTGCTGGTAGTATCCTAGTCAGATTGCCACTCATCCAGCTCGTAAATGCCCTTGTATGGGTGATCTTCCGGTCTGGCGAGAGCTGTTGGCAAGCGGGATGCCCTCAGCCCTTGTGAGGCAAATTGAGGAGCTACTTGACTGAAAAGTGGCGGCTCCGGTCTCGTAAACTGACATACGGCAGGGAGAGCGGTGTGCTGACCACATGCCCCTCCATATTTGCATCCAGCAACGCCTGTGGGCTAAGGATGACACGGCGGCCGGTCGGTACCGTTGGGCCTTCCAAGGCCTGTACGGAGAGGTTGTTTTTGAATGCCGAAATATCTACAATCGTGGTACCACGGGCTACTCCTTTCCTTTCCTTGTGATACAGTGGGACAAAAATACGCAAAAAAAAAAAAAATCGCATTCAGCTTCCTGAAATACGTCTCCACATATTGCAAACGATTCGACAAATGTAATTGCGTGAATCGGCTTTGAGGGAGCGAGTTATGAATATTCTGCAGTCTCCGACATACAGCTCCAATAGAAACTGTTGATGTGCAGACTCTATGAGGAGAGTTACCATCAGGTATTTGGGAAAATATCATCCACACAATGCCGAAGACAGCAAGGGCCGATAAGTGCGGTACGTATCGCACAGTCAAACTGATACCGAGAATAATACACAGAACAATGGAAAAAAAACTTGAGTACCTGTTACATGACCACCGGTCTGGCTCTCCGAAGGGTATGGGCACCAGACAGCCAATTCTGACGTTGCACTTAAGTAATGGAGCCAGACTTCGAAAAAATCAAGACTCGTTCATAGAATCTGTCGACCTCGAGAAATGGTTCGACAATGAAAAACGACACAAGGTGTTCGAAATTTTGAGAAGAGTAAAGGTAAGCTATAGTTGAAGACAGATAATACACAATATGTAAAAGGAACAACAAGGAACAACTAGAATGGAACACCAAGAACAAAGCGCCCCTATTAATTGTGTAAGACAGCAATTAACCCAATACCACTCATTACACTCAGAACGCACGCACGCACACACACACACACACACACACACACACACACACACACCACCAGAAGGCACTATCAAACAACATCCTCAAACACATTCAACTCATAAACTCCGCCCCGTAATGACGTCACACACAACAGCACCCTTACATCACGGGTCAAGCAGGCGGGTGTAATCGGACGCTTCCGTTGACCCAAATTCAGGGAAGGGAATGTGTGTTTTATTACTGCAGTTGTAAATCCCGAACTCCATTGGCAGTTTATAAGATGAATGGGGCTGAATGCCGCTTATTGTTCGTAATATGCGCTACTGTACAATTTGGAGTTTCATTGAAACAATAGCCACTTCTGATTATGATTATGTTGAAAGGTGTTCATTAAAAGTGAACGACTTAGGTTAACATCCAGGTTTGTGACACAGTGACAGAAAGTAGAAAAAGCGACTGAAAAAAGTGTTTACAAATATTTAGATAGTTTTTAAATTTAAAATTACTTAACATTCGAGCTCTGTACAAATGTAACTACATATTCCTTATTATTTTCGCCTAAACTTGAAATTCATGATTGGTGTTATAAATCTGATGAGTGGAACTGAATGAACAATGTTCTTTTTGTATTTAATTGTTATGAATGACAGTACCTATTGTAACAGAACCTATTAAAGGCTTTACATTACCGAAGTATGCGATACCCTCCAAATTCAACCAGTTTAACGAGTGTTTATGATTATAGAAAAGTTATTGTGTATGTTAACAATGATTGCATAACATGTCTCCATAAACAGTCAACCCATTAAATTATACTGAATAACTGAACCACACAAAAGTTAATATCACTTGATCACTGATACAGCACTTGCCATCATGTAAAAAAACTAAGTTCATCTTAAATAATAAATATGAAGTACGAAAAATAGTGGCCAACTTACGTATTTTGGATCTCCTTAAATAAAAATCACCCAGTGAAACCTATTTGTTCACTAGGACCGTTTTCACTCAGTATTCACGTAAACACTCCTATTTTAGACGACAACTAATGTAATTCTTAATAATTCATGTTATTTACTTATTTATTCAAATTAGAGAAGTCAATTTACAAACTTCTAAAAAACGACCTTTTTGTAACAAAGAATTATTCTGTCAAGTCAACAAATCTACCTGCCATTTTAATAACCTGTTACATTACGTCACTCGATATAAATTGATAACTTTTCTGCACAAATTACGATAACAGATGTATATGTGACTTATAAACTATATCTCTTTTTAGTAGTTCTTTGACAAGGTTGTAAATACAAGCAGCAAGAAGGGTCGGGAGCGGAGTCTGAATATCACTTTGGTAAAGTGTATGTGTGTTATTGTTTGAGGTGGATAAACATTGCAAAGAACATGTAAAAGAAGTGCTACTTTGTGTTGTGTCATAGTCTTCGGTGGACAGTGGAATTAAGATGGCCACCAGAGTAATAAATATTTGAAGTTTAAATATTTGTTGGTTTCGCTCATTATTTATCATCAAAATCACATAAAAAACACGGGACCTCATCTTTTTATCCCTAGACAATCAGATTTAGAGCCAGCATTAGCATCGAGACACAGCAGAGATCCAGCAAGCAGCAGCGATTACCACAATGCATTTTAATGGCGCCAACCTAACATCAAGTGCTAACAAGCTCCGTAAATGGGAGTGAAATAGTGCGATTATAGCAGTATCTACGACTAGGCGACCATTATAATATGCAGAATACCAGAGAATAGTTCTTTAAGACAGAATAGATACAATTTCCTGTGGTGCTGTTTGTAATTCTTATCTGTAACAACAGTGTCCACTGCAAAAATGAACCAGTTCTACTGAGTGAATACGAGAGACTGAAGAGTAGACCTAGTATTGAACCTTGTGGAACTACAGTGATGATTTCTCGAAGTATACAAAAATTGCATCTGACTGCACTTGTTGAATTATGAAAAATTTATGTGTCTTTCTTCACGAATCAGCTACCTAATGGGTTGACGACATGTTGCTGAAGCGTATCGTGACAATTAATTTTACAAAATAATGCTTTTTAGGATTCAACCCCTCAGTCGGTAGAAATGGAACCCTTATAGGAGCACTTTCTTGTCGATCAGAGTGTCTGTCTGTTCGTCCGAATGGTAACAACCCTTTTTCTCAGGAATGGGTAGACGTACTAAGTTGAAATTCATGTCCCCTCTGCGATGTAAAAACATTAAGTTTCTACCTCAATGCAGTCAAAAGATACGGTCATTTATCTAACACATTTTAACACTTGCACACTCAGAGGTCAAAACTTGTAGGGTATTTCCTGCTGACCTAGAATCATGAAAATGGTCAGACAAAACTCCACAGCATAAGTAAATGAAAAGTCCTTAAACTGTTACTTTGTAATTATATTACACAAGGAAATTATTATTATGTCGTTTGTTATCCGACTGTCTGTCTGTCTGTTAAGACTACTTTTTTGTCATGAATGTGTATACATCTCTAGTTGAAAGTTATGTTACGCACTGACGTTTATGGTCTCTTGGTGGTGTAAAAAATTTAAGCTTATAAGTCAATGAATTAAAGGACACGCCGATTTGCGTCACATATTTTGATATCTTGGCAGTCTCGATATCGATAACAGGCAAAAACCGTCAAGATTTTCATTTGGGGGCGGATGAACTGTCTGCGTATGTAATAATTAACTTGGTACAGAACCTTTCGTGCACGAATCCTACCAGTGCTAATCCGGACTTTTTATGAATATGAACATTACTGTTGAACACTATGCCATTAGACAAATGGAGTAAACAAAACTCCTCTGTTCACTAATAGAAACGGTTCTTTTTGTCTACACGTTACTTCATTGACTGTAGCTCTCTTGGTTGGTTGATTTGTAGATTAAAGGGACTAAACTGCAAGATTATCAGTCTGTGTGATCTGCTCAGCAATAAGCCTCTTAACCCTTAGCCCGCAACATCTTTCAAATGCCCATAACTAGAACCATGCGGTTTCTTTGTCCTCGTAATGTTTTTTGTCGCATAACTCCACAGCAGTTGCCAAAAAATAAGTAAATAGTCAGTTAATTCATATTATACAGGGTGACTGTTATTGAACTATACGAAAAAAACGTTAAGTAGTTACAAACTACGGCTTGCACACACTTTATTCAACATATAAATGGCGCTACAGATATTCGTATTTAGGTTAAAACATGTTCGATATGCCTGCCATCATTGGCGGTGATGTGGCGTACACAAATAGCGAAATTTCGCATGTCTCGCTGAAGTGTCGGAACATCGATGACGTCGTGAATGGCTGTTTTCAGCTCAGCCATGGTTTTGGGGTTATTGCTGAACACCTTGTCTTTAATACAGCCCCACAAAAAGGAGTCGCATGTGTTCAGACCCGGAGAATATGATGACCAATCGAGCCCCTTGCCGACGGCCTCTGCGTACCCCATAAGCAGAATGTTTTCCGCCCCAAGTGCTCCTCCAGGACATCGAAAACTCTCCTCCTTCGATGGGGTCGAGCTCCGTCTTGCATGAACCACATCTCTCGAAATCAGGGTCTTTGGACAATTGGGATGAAATCATCCTCCAAAACCTTCACGTGCCGTTCGGAAGTCACCGTGCCATCGAGGAATAGCGCACCGATTTTTCCGTGACTGGACACTGCATACTGTAGAGTCACCTGTTGAGGGTGAAGAGATTTCTCGATCCCGAAATGCGGATTCTGTCCCCAAAATGCGCCGGTTTTGTTTATTGACGAACATATAAAATTGAAGGTTAGCTTCGTCGCTAAACCAAACCATGTATGTGCGTACGAATTCCCATCATGCCCCGCGGCCAGGCTTGCAGTTTGAACGTCCTAGCAAAATGGTTCAAATGGCTCTGAGCAGTATGGGACTCAACAGCTGAGGTCATCAGTCCCCTAGAACTTAGAACTACTTAAACCTAACTAACCTAAAGACATCACACACATCCATGCCCGAGGCAGGATTCGAACCTGCTACCGTAGCGGTCGCGCGGTTCCAGACTGAAGCGCCTAGAACCGCTCGGCCACAACGGCCGGCGAACGTCCTAGCACAAACTGCTCATACGCTATGACGATTTTATTTCATTCAGTTGAATAGCTGTCACACTGTAAATAAGCTTAGTTGGGTTGGGTTGTTTTGGGGAAGGAGACCAGACAACGAGGTCATCTACATCTACATCTACATGATTACTCTGCAATTCACATTTAAGTGCTTGGCAGAGGGTTCATCGATCCACAACCATACTATCTCTCTACCATTCCACCGAACAGCGCACGGGAAAAACCTTTCTGTTTGAGCTCTGATTTCTCTTATTTTATTTTGATGATCATTCCTACCTATGTAGGTTGGGCTCAACAAAATATTTTCGCATTCGGAAGAGAAAGTTGGTGACTGAAATTTCGTAAATAGATCTCGCCGCGACGAATAAGTCTTTGCTTTAATGACTTCCATCCCAACTCGCGTATCATATCTGCCACACTCTTTCCCCTATTACGTGATAATACAAAACGAGCTGCCCTTTTTTGCACCCTTTCGATGTCCTCCGTCAATCCCACCTGGTGAGGATCCCACACTGCGCAGCAATATTCTAACAGAGGACGAACGAGTGTAGTGTAATCTGTCTCTTTAGTGGACTTGTTGCATCTTCTAAGTGTCCTGCCAACGAAACACAACCCTTGGCTCGCCTTCCCCACAATATTATCTATGTGGTCTATCCAACTGAAGTTGTTCGTAATTTTAACACCCAGGTACTTAGTTGAATTGACAGCCTTGAGAATTGTACTATTTATCGAGTAATCTAATTCCAATGAATTTCTTTTGGAACTCATGGTGGATCACCTCACACTTTTCGTTATTTAGCGTCAACTGCCACCTGCCACACCATACAGCAATCTTTTCTAAATCGCTTTGCAACTGATACTGGTCTTCGGATGACCTTACTAGACGGTAAATTACAGCATCATCTGCGAACAAGCTAAGAGAACTGCTCAGATTGTCACCCATGTCATTTATATATATCAGGAACAGTAGAGGTCCCAGGACGCTCCCCTGGGGAACACCTGATATCACTTCAGTTTTACTCGACGATTTGACGTCTATTACTACGAACTGCGACCTTCCTGGCAGGAAATCACGAATCCAGTCGCACTACTGAGACGATACCCCATAGGCCCGCAGCTTGATTAGAAGTCGCTTGTGAGGAACAATGTCAAAAGCTTTCCGGAAATCTAGAAATACGGAATCAACTTGAGATCCCCTGTCGATAGCGGCCAATACTTCGTGCGAATAAAGAGCTAGCTGCGTTGCACAAGAACGATGTTTTCTGAAACCATGCTGATTACGTATCAATAGATCGTTCCCTTCGAGGTGATTCATAATGTTTGAATACAGTGTATGCTCCAAAACCCTACTGCATCGGTCTCATCGGATTAGGGACGGAAGTCGGCCGTGCCCTTTCAAAGGAACCATCCTGGCATTTGCCTGGAGTGATTTAGGGAAATCACGGAAAACCTAAATCAGGATGGCCGGACGCGGGATTGAACCGTCGTCCTCCCGAATGCGAGTCCAGTGTCTAACCACTGCGCCACCTCGCTCGGTAAATAAATAAGCTTAGTATTATTCAGTCTGTATAAGGAGTTCTTGTTTACATTTTTTAAAATTTACATGAAATATCACGAGTGTGTGCAGTTATTTAGTATCAGTCATGAAATGATTGTTAAATGTGACAAAAACCCGGTTTGTAAGACACTTGCACCCTAATGAAGTTCACAGAGAGACTCTCGCAAGGGTCAGAGCCGAGGGCGTGTACTCTAGGCGAGGCTAGTTTTCTCGCCTCGCAGCCAGCGAGTGCCTTCTCGCAGAATACGGATCTGGGAGGCGAGGGATTTGGAGAATCCGGCGAAATCCCTTCTCTCAGCGGGGCGGCAGAAGACGGCGGCGAGTTCTGCTAAAGGCGCGAGGGGACGCTTCGATTGCGAAGCGCGTGCTCTTTGCCACGGGACACTGGCCGCCGTTCTGGCCAATGAGAGAGCGGGAGGGAAAGGGGAGGAACACAAGGAGACCGGGGCAATATCCGATGGCGATCGGAAAACACTGGGAGCGTTCGAATGTTTCTGGTGGAGGGCGGCTGTGGGGGCGAGAAGATACTTTGCTCCGGACATCGCCGTGGCTTACGCCAGCTGCTGATCTCTGTCGTCCATTAAAGAAGGGTGAGCGACCGCTCAAGAGTGCCGCTACTAGATGAGCGGAATCGGATCCAGCACAAATCCTCGTGCGAATACACTTTGCCGATATACAGTGCCCGTGTGTTTTCTGTCACGCGTCGCCAAAGTTTGTGTGTAGCTAGGGAGCAGAAATGAACTGCCGTATACTCGTTATAAAGTAGCTACCGGATCCTGTGACATTATTTCCAAACTGGCTGTGTCCGTGTGGTCGGAGTTTCTGCCGCTGCCCGTTTGACTGACAACTCGTCATCCAAGTCCCTTCCTGGGTGAGAGGGGACTACAACAGCGTAGGGAGGACAGTAGCTCGAAAGGATAACCGAGGACTTGCAGACTTGCCAGTACATGAACTGTTGGGAACGACGATTATTACGTACCAATACAACACTACACTACACACACACACACACACACACACATGTATATATATATATATATATATATATATATATATATATATATATATATATATAAAAAACCCAGTTCTACCCAGTTATAAGCAAAAAAAAGTGAGAGCAGATAGTTGGAAGCAGTATATAGAGGGTCTATAAAAGGGCGATGTACTTGAGGACAATATTATGGAAATGGAAGAAGATGTAGATGAAGATGAAATGGGAGATACGATACTGTGTGAAGAGCTTCACAGACTACTGAAAGCCCTGAGTCGATACAAGGCCCCGGGAGTACACACCATTCCATTAGAACTACTGACGGCCTTGGGATAGATAGTCCTGACAAAACTCTACCATTTGGTGAGAAAGATGTATGAGACAGGCGAAATACCCTCAGTCTTCAAGAAGAATATAATAATTCCAATCCCAAAGAAAGAAGGTGTTGACAGATGTGAAAATTACCGAACTATCAGTTTAATAAGTCACAGCTGCAAAATACAGGGTTATTACAAATGATTGAAGCGATTTCACAGCTCTACAATAACTTTATTATTTGAGATATTTTCACAATGCTTTGCACACACATACAAAAAGTCAAAAAGTTATTTTAGGCATTCACAAATGTTCGATATGTGCCCCTTTAGTGATTCGGCAGACATCAAGCCGATAATCAAGTTCCTCCCACACTCGGCGCAACATGTCCCCATCAATGAGTTCAAAAGCATCGTTGATGCAAGCTCGCAGTTCTGGCACGTTTCTTGGTAGAGGAGATTTAAACACTGAATCTTTCACATAACCCCACAGAAAGAAATCGCATGGGGTTAAGTCGGGAGAGCGTGGAGGCCATGACATGAATTGCTGATCATGATCTCCACCACGACCGATCCATCGGTTTTCCAATCTCCTGTTTAAGAAATGCCGAACATCATGATGGAAGTGCGGTGGAGCACCATCCTGTTGAAAGATGAAGTCGGCGCTGTCTTTCTCCAGTTGTGGCATGAGCCAATTTTCCAGCATGTCCAGATACATGTGTCCTGTAACGTTTTTTTCGCAGAACAAAAAGGGGCCGTAAACTTTAAACCGTGAGATTGCACAAAACACATTAACTTTTGGTGAATTGCGAATTTGCTGCACGAATGCGTGAGGATTCTCTACCGCCCAGATTCGCACATTGTGTCTGTTCACTTCACCATTAAGAAAAAATGTTGCTTCATCGCTGAAAACAAGTTTCGCACTGAACGCAACCTCTTCCATCAGCTGTTGCAACCGCGCCGAAAATTCAAAGCGTTTGTCATCGGGTGTCAGGGCTTGTAGCAATTGTAAACGGTAAGGCTTCTGCTTTAGCCTTTTCCGTAAGATTTTCCAAACCGTCGGCTGTGGTACGTTTAGCTCCCTGCTTGCTTTATTCGTCGACTTCCGCGGGCTACGCGTGAAACTTGCCCGCACGCGTTCAATCGTTTCTTCGCTCACTGCAGGCCGACCCGTTGATTTCCCCCTACAGAGGCATCCAGAAGCTTTAAACTGCGCATACCATCGCCGAATGGAGTTAGCAGTTGGTGGATCTTTGTTGAACTTCGTCCTGAAATGCCGTTGCACTGTTATGACTGACTGATGTGAGTGCATTTCAAGCACGACATACGCTTTTCGGCTCCTGTCGCCATTTTGTCTCACTGCGCTCTCGAGCGCTCTGGAGGCAGAAACCTGAAGTGCGGCTTCAGCCGAACAAAACTTTATGAGTTTTTCTACGTATCTGTAGTGTGTCGTGACCATATGTCAATGAATGGAGCTACAGTGAATTTATGAAATCGCTTCAATCATTTGTAATAGCCCTGTACTAACGTGAATTTTTTACAGACGAATGGAAGAACTGGTAGAAGCCGACCTCGGGGAAGATCAGTTTGGATTCCGTAGGAATATTGGAACACGTGAAGCAATATTGACCGTACGACTTACCTTAGAAGAAAGATTAAGGAAAGGCAAACTTACGTTTCTAGCTTTTGTAGACTTAGAGAAAGCTTTTGACAATGTTGATTGTAATACTCTCTTTCAAATTCTGCAGGTGGCAGGGATAAAATACAGGGAGCGAAAGGCTATTTACAATTTGTACAGAACCCAGACGGCAGTTGTAAGAGTCGAGGAACATGAAAGGGAAGCAGTGGTGGGTAAGGGTGTGAGACACGATTGTAGCCTCTCCCCGATGTTATTCAATCTGTATTTTGAGCAAGCAGTAAAGGAAACAAAAGAAAAATTAAAATCTATGGACTTTGAGGTTCGCCGATGACATTGTAATTCTGTCAAGGACAGTAAAGGACTTGGAAGAGCAGTTGAACGGAAAGGAAAGTGACTTGAAAGAGGATATAAGATGAAAATCAACAAAAGCAAAACGAGAATAATGGAATGTAGTCGAATTATGTCGGGTGATGCTCAGGGAATTACATTAGGAAATGAGACACTTAAAGTAGTAGAGGAGTTTTGCTATTTGGGGAGCAAAATAACTGATAATGGTCGAAGTAGAGAGGATATAGAATGTAGACTGGCAATGGCAAGGAAAGCGTTTCTGAAGAAGGGAAATTTCTTAACAACGAGTGTAAAGTGTCAGGAAGTCGTTTCTGAAAGTATTTGTATGGAGTGTAGTCACGTATGGAAGTGAAACACGGACGATAGATAGTTTGGACAAGAAGAGAATAGAAGCTTTCGAAATGTGGTGCTACAGAAGAATGCTGAAGATTAGATGGGTAGATGACATAACTAATGAGGTAGTGAATAGAATTGGGGAGAAGAGTTTGTGGCACAACTTGACAAGAAGAAGGGACCGGTTGGTAGGACATGTTCTGAGCATCAAGGGACCACAAATTTAGCATTGGAGGGCAGCGTAGAGGGTAAAAGTCGTAGAGGGAGACCAAGATATGAATACAGTAAGCAGATTCAGAAGGATGTAGGCTGCAGTAGGTAGTGGGAGATGAAGAAGCTTGCACAGGATAGGATAGCATGGAGAGCTGCATCAAACAAGTCTCAGGACTGAAGACCACAACATTATATATATATATATATATATATATATATATATATATATATATATATATATATCCTCTACAAACTATAACCTCTAGAAGTGTGTAACGTGAAATGTGAAACACCCTACATATATTACACGTTTTTCAGAGCATTTCTGACTCTATATAGAACACATTTAGCAGGCAGTATGCATATACACCACTGAATGTACCTGCAAAATTATATCATTGGTTCATATAGTTCAGGAGATATTACGTCATAAACACTAATATACTTGAAAACTAGCTTTTACTGAAATAGAGCAGACCACTGTTTGACAATAAGAGCACTTAGCGACTTCCGACAAGCCTAAAACATTACTTCAGCCCTTTTGTAAGCTCTTTCTGGCTTATAGCCTCGCAATGTAATGGCAAGAAAACACTTTATCGCTTACTAAATGATCGCTGCTCTTGCTATTTCACGGTAGGGACTATTTGCCAAAAAGGTCTTACATGAAGAGATGTTATCACTTTCTTGGTTAGCAGTTTTGCTTTTGAATTTTTCAGTGGTCTGTAAATGAATAATCCGAAAAGAGCAAAACCAGCAAAATTAGGATTTTTTTGTTTCCGACCATAAAGGTTTTACGTGCTTAACGTCATATATTAAACACACTAACTCATTTTTGAAGTAATCAATCGTCTGAAGCTTTTTTATACATGCGATTTGTACTCTAAGGAATCAGGGTTGCGGTAGTGCGGTACTGGTCTTGATAATGTAACATTTTTAAGTACACTTTCGAAGCGGCCGTCAATGACAGGCAGTGTTACAGATTTCGAGGTTTGTTTACCGCACATGGTCCGCTTTCAGCCTACGGTGATAAGCCAGGCGGACGTTTAGTTTGTAAGCTCACTGCACAGTTGTAAAAAAAATCGCAAATAAACGATAGAAAAGCGACATGAGCGAGAGAAATGACGGCCGTCCAATAGTGTCAGAGCGATTTATGAGCGGCCCGAGTGTGAAGCTTCGTCAGCGGCGGGCTTATCCTGCCGTGAGCTGTGCAAACGCACGGGGATTGAGGGGCCGACGTGTGGTTCGTTATGGGTTCCCATGTGGGGGCAGACCTGCCAAGCGATGCACGGACGATCGCTGCTGTCGAGGTGGCAGAAGGGTGGTGGATCTCTGGCGAAATCGTTACTCCTGTAGTACGCGAGAGACCCTCTGATCGGTAGCTCTGTTCCGTAAGCTATCAGCCCGTCCGTGGTTGAGTGCAAGTAATCGCACGGAAAGTAGAGACCAGAAATGAGTTCCCTGTACTCGCCTTAAACTCGCGAGTAAAGCCTACGCCGTCGTATCTGAACTCGCAGGAACCACGAGAAAGACGCCCCCCCTCCCCCACAACGAACTTGTGACGTCACACTAGCCACCCTGTCCGTATAACGTCCCCAACTTTTGATGTTATAGTGTGTGTGATTTTTGTAACTTATTACTAAAATGTCCGAGATGTACAGTAATTATTTTCCGACTACATCTACATGGCTACTCTGCAGTTCACACTTAAGTGCCTGGCAGAGGGTTCATCGAACCATTTTCATACTACTTCTCTACCATTCCACTCTCGAATAGCGCTCGGGAAACACGTAAATCTTTCCGTTCGAGCTCTGATTCCTCTTATTTCATTATGATGATCATCTCTTCCTACGTAGGTGGGTGTCAACAAAATATTTACGCATTCGGAAGAGACAGTTGGTGATTCAAATTTCGTAAATAGATTTCCTCGCAAAGGAAACTGCCTTTGTTTCAGTGAGTGCCACCCAAACTCGCGTATATGAGTGACACTCTCACCCCTATTGCCAATAACACGAAACGGGCTGCCCTTCTTTGCACTTTTTCGATGTCCTCCGTCAATCCTACCTGGTAAGGATCCCACACCGCGCAGCAATATTCCAGCAGAGGACGGACAAGCGTAATGTAGACTAACTCTTTAGTGGGTTTGTCGCATCTTCTAAGTGTTCTGCCAACAAGGGCAGTCTTTGTTTCTCCTTCCCCACAATATTATCTATGTGGTCTTTCCAGTTTAAGTTGCTCGTAATTGTAATTCCTAGGTATTTAGTCGAACTGACAGTCCTTAGATTTGTGCGATTTATCGTATACCCAAAATTTATCGTCTTTCTTTTAGTACCCATGTGGATGACCTCGCACTTTTCTTTGTTTAGTGCTGATTGCCACTTTTCGCACCATACAGAAATTCTCTCTAGATAATTTTGTAATTGTAATTGGAATTGATGGTCTGATGATTTTACTAGACGGTAAATTACAGTGTCATCTGCAAACAATCTAAGGGGGCTGCTCAGATTATCACCTAGATCATTTATGTAAATCAGGAACAGCAGAGGGCCTATGACACTACCGTGCGGAACGCCAGATATCACTTCCGTTCTACTCGATGATTTACCGTCTATCACTATGAACTGTGACCTCTCTGAGAGGAAATCACAAATCCAGTCACACAACTGAGACGATACTCCATATGCAAGCAATTTGATTAATAGCCGCTTGTGAGGAACGGTATCAAAAGCCTTCTGGAAATCTAGGAATATGGAATCGATCTGAGATCCCTTGTCGACAGCACTCATTACTTCATGGGAATAAAGAACTAGCTATGTTGCGCAAGAACGATATTCTCTGAATCCGTGTTGGTTATGTATCAATAAGTCATTTTCTTCAAGGTGATTCATAATGCTCGAGTACATTATATGCTCCAAAATTCTACTGCTAATTGAGATCAGTGATGTCGTTCTTGTTGTGGTCTCCAGTGCAGAGACTGGCTTGATGCAGCTCTCCATGCTATTCTATCCTGTGCAAGCTTCTTCATCTCCCAGTACCTACTGCAACCTACATCCTTCTGAATCTGTAATATATTAAAGACAACATACGTTACACTTGTCCGTCCTCTGCTCGAATATTGCTGTGCGGTGTGGGATCCTTACCAGGTAGGATTGACGGAGGACATCGAAAATGTGCAAAGAAGGGCAGCCCGTTTCGTGTTATCGCGCAATAGGGGTGAGAGTGTCACTGATATACGCGAATTGGGGTGGCAGTCACCGAAACAAAGGCGGTTTTCTATGCGGCGAGATCTATTTACGAAATTTCAATCACCAATTAATCTGAATATATAGTGTATTCATCTCTTCCTCTCCCTCTACGATTTTTATCCTCCACGCTTCCCTCCAATACTAAATTGGTGATCCGTTGATGTCTCAGAATATGCCCCTACCAACCGATCCCTTCTTCTAGTCAAATTGTGCCACAAACTCCTCTTCTCTCCAATTCTATTCAATACCTCCTCATTAGTTATGACAACCGCTCACTTGACTAAAGGTCTGTTCCTAAAGACTGGAAAATAGCACAGGTCACACCAATATTCAAGAAGGGGAATAGGAGTAACCCACTGAATTACAGACCCATATCACTCAAAAATGAGATCGACAGAAAGTGCAAAATGGCTAAACAGGGATGGCTAATAGACAAATGTAAGGATGTAGAGGCGCTACGGAAGACTGTATTCAGTAACTCCGCTTTAGTCGCACCATCATCGGTAACATTTCCATCGCTATCGCGCAGAGACGGTTTTCTTGCCACTGGTGTACTTTACATACGACCAGAATCTCTTAGGGTTTTCTACCATATTTTGAGACAATATTTGACTGTGGAAACTATGAAAAGCATCTCGCATTGACATCCGCACTAAATTTCGAGTTTCCGTGAAACTTAGCCAGTCTTAGTAATTTTGTGTTTTTCTGAATATGGCATGCTTTTTTCGTTGCTTCTGCAACAGTGTTCTGACATGTTTTGTGTACCATGGTAGATCAGTTTCATCTCTTATTAACTTATGCGGTATGAATCTATCTATCGGTATCGATACTGATACAATTTGGGCCATATCTGGTCTACACTTACACAATTAGCTTGGAAGGAATGGAGATACACTTAGGAAGGCATCTGCTGTTTTAAATAGATATATTTTGCGTTTATTTTTAGTGGTTTTGGTTGATATGGTTTTGAGCCTCGCTACAATGACCTTGTGTTCACGAATCCCTGTATCCGTCATGACGCTCTCTATTAGATCAGGATTATTTGCGGCTGAGGGAGACATTGTCTGAACGATATAGCTACCATTTCTGAGAACTGCAAATTGTAGATAAGAATACTTTTTCTTATTCTACAGTAGAAGCGGTTATAACAGCTGCTACGTCCTGTGTCCAAATATTGTTTTCACTGTTCTTGGAGAAAAAGTCGTCAGTTACGTTGAGGAGGTGTGTAAGACGTTACTGTTAATACACTCCTGGAAATTGAAATAAGAACACCGTGAATTCATTGTCCCAGGAAGGGGAAACTTTATTGACACATTCCTGGGGTCAGATACATCACATGATCACACTGACAGAACCACTGGCACATAGACACAGGCAACAGAGCATGCACAATGTCGGCACTAGTACAGTGTATATCCACCTTTCGCAGCAATGCAGGCTGCTATTCTCCCATGGAGACGATCGTAGAGATGCTGGATGTAGTCCTGTGGAACGGCTTGCCATGCCATTTCCACCTGGCGCCTCAGTTGGACCAGCGTTCGTGCTGGACGTGCAGACCGCGTGAGACGACGCTTCATCCAGTCCCAAACATGCTCAATGGGGGACAGATCCGGAGATCTTGCTGACCAGGGTAGTTGACTTACACCTTCTAGAGCTCGTTGGGTGGCACGGGATACATGCGGACGTGCATTGTCCTGTTGGAACAGCAAGTTCCCTTGCCGGTCTAGGAATGGTAGAACGATGGGTTCGATGACGGTTTGGATGTACCGTGCACTATTCAGTGTCCCCTCGACGATCACCAGTGGTGTACGGCCAGTGTAGGAGATCGCTCCCCACACCATGATGCCGGGTGTTGGCCCTGTGTGCCTCGGTCGTATGCAGTCCTGATTGTGGCGCTCACCTGCACGGCGCCAAACACGCATACGACCATCATTGGCACCAAGGCAGAAGCGACTCTCATCGCTGAAGACGACACGTCTCCATTCGTCCCTCCATTCACGCCTGTCGCGACACCACTGGAGGCGGGCTGCACGATGTTGGGGCGTGAGCGGAAGACGGCCTAACGGTGTGCGGGACCGTAGCCCAGCTTCATGGAGACGGTTGCGAATGGTCCTCGCCGATACCCCAGGAGCAACAGTGTCCCTAATTTGCTGGGAAGTGGCGGTGCGGTCCCGTACGGCACTGCGTAGGATCCTACGGTCTTGGCGTGCATCCGTGCGTCGCTGCGGTCCGGTCCCAGGTCGACGGGCACGTGCACCTTCCGCCGACCACTGGCGACAACATCGATGTACTGTGGAGACCTCACGCCCCACGTGTTGAGCAATTCGGCGGTACGTCCACCCGGCCTCCCGCATGCCCACTATACGCCCTCGCTCAAAGTCCGTCAACTGCACATACGGTTCACGTCCACGCTGTCGCGGCATGCTACCAGTGTTAAAGACTGCGATGGAGCTCCGTATGCCACGGCAAACTGGCTGACACTGACGGCGGCGGTGCACAAATGCTGCGCAGCTAGCGCCATTCGACGGCCAACACCGCGGTTCCTGGTGTGTCCGCTGTGCCGTGCGTGTGATCATTGCTTGTACAGCCCTCTCGCAGTGTCCGGAGCAAGTATGGTGGGTCTGACACACCGGTGTCAATGTGTTCTTTTTTCCATTTCCAGGAGTGTATATGTATCTTATCCGCATGGCTATAACGGATCGTGCAGTCAATTCTTGATCCCTGAATCAACAGGTGGGGACGTTTCCAACCGATTTCTTATACACAAACAGCAGTTGACCGGCGTTGCCCGGTGAAACGTTGTTGTGATGCCTCGTGTAAGGAGGAGAAATGCGTTCCGTTACCGACTTTGATAAAGGTCGTATTGTAGCCTATCGCGATTGCGGTTTATCGTATCGCCACATTGCTGCTCTCGTTGGTCGAGACCCAATGACTGTTAGCAGAATATGGAATCGGTGGGTTCAGGAGGGTGATATGGAACGCCGTACTGGATCCCAACGGCCTCGTATCACTAGCAGTCGAGATGACAGGCATCTTATCCGCATGGCTGTAACGAATCGTGCAGCCATGTCTCGATCCCTGAGTCAACAGATGGGGACGTTTGCAAGACAACAACCATCTGCACGAATAGTTCGACGACGTTTGCAGCAGCATGGACTATCAGCTCGGAGACCGTGGCTGCGGTTACCCTTGACGTGGCATCACAGACAGGAGCGCCTGCGATGGTGTACTCAACGACGAACTTGGGTGCACGAATGGCAAAACGTCATTTTTTGGGATAAATCCAGGTTCTGTTTACAGCATCGTGATGGTCGCATCCGTGTTTGGCGACATCGCGGTGAACGCACATTGGAAGCATGTATTCGTCATCGCCATACTGGCGTTATCACCCGGCGTGATGGTATGAGGTGCCACTGGTTACGCATGTCGGTCACTTCTTGTTCGCATTGACGGCACTTTGAACATTGGACGTTACATTTCAGATGTGTTACGACCCGTGGCTCTACCCTTCATTCGATCGCTGCGGAACCCTACATTTCAGCAGGATAATGCACGACCACATGTTGCAGGTCCTGTACGGGCCTTTCTGTATACAGAAAATGTTCGACTGCTGCCCTGGCCAGGACATTCTCCAGATCTCTCACCAACTGAAAACGTCTGGTCAATGGTGGCCGAGCAACTGGCTCGTCACAATAGACCAGTCACTACTCTTGACGAACTGTGGTATCGTGTTGAAGGTGTATTGGCAGCTGTACCTGTACGCGCTTTCCAAGCTCTGTTTTACTCAATGCCCAAGCGCATCAAGGCCGTTATTACGGCCAGAGGTGGTTGTTGTGGGTACTGATTTCCCAGGATCTTTGCACCGAAATTGCGTGAAAATGTAATCGCATGTCAGTTCTAGTATATTTGCCCAATAAATGCCCGTTTATCATCTGGATTTCTTCTTGGTGTAGCAATTTTAATGGCCAGTAGTGTATACTGCTGGTTGATGATATCGCTGTCGGGGAAGACATCAAGCACGAAGTCTACACAGTCACATGAAGGGATGCAGCTGTTAGTGTGTCATCGATTGCTACTGCAGATCCCATGCAAGCGCAGGAGAATGTTGCCCGTAGCACAATACTGCTCCCACCAACCTGCGTCCGTGGCGCGCCGCACGTTTCGAGCCGCCGTCCACCTCGATGACGGCGCTTGTGGAGACAACCTTCGACCTAGTGTAGCGATAATGTGATTCACTCGAAGAGCCGAAACGTTTTCATTGATCGACCGCAGGATCCCGATGATCCCACTGCAATCATAACTGGCGATGTTATTGGGTCAACTCATGAAAACGTAGGGCGTTGGTTGTCTTCTGTGAACCCTCCATGTTCAACAATGTACGATGAAAGGCGAACTTCGAAACACTTTCGCGTGCGGCTGCGTTGTGCCCTTTCTGCACAGATGCCACAGATCACCGTCTATCCTACTGTTGCGGCCACATGTAGTAAGTGTTGCTTCACACAGTGGAGAATGGCAAAGCAGAGGCACGCCGGCGATTGAGGCGTTGCGAAGTAAACACGCACAGATAGCCTTACTGACGGCAGCAGTCTACCAACAGGCTGACGCAAGGACGCGCACAGACCGAGCTCCGAGCGAAGCCTGGAGAGTGCTGAGTAAGGGGAAGTGAGGCCAGCACGCTAAGTTACATTGCAATTTACTGCGGGTGTGTCCGCAGCTCGTGGTCGTGCGGTAGCGTTCTCGCTTCCCACGCCCGGGTTCCCGGGTTCGATTCCCGGCGGGGTCAGGGATTTTCTCTGCCTCGTGATAACTGGGTGTTGTGTGCTGTCCTTAGGTTAGTTAGGTTTAAGTAGTTCTAAGTTCTAGGGGACTGATGACCATAGATGTTAAGTCCCATAGTGCTCAGAGCCATTTTTGAACTGTGGGTGTAATAACAAAAAGCTACCACCGAGGGTAAAGAAACGTCCTCCTGCTGGCTATAAGTAGTGGAGCGCAGGCAGCAACAGACAGAAGCAGTTCGGATCTGAGGACGGACGTGGTCCGTGTCCGAATGTTCAATCTTAGAAGTGACGATTCCGGAAGTCTGTTCCAGCTCGCAGGAGTCAACTTGAGCTCTGGAGGTCGGCCCGAGTTCGGTCGGCACCACGGCTGACTAACTACAGCGAGGACTTCCAGCAGGACCGGCCGCAGCGCGGTCTCGGTCACAGGCGCCGCCGGGGACTGACGCCCGGACTTCACGGCAACCCGGCCCCATGGCGCGTGGTGCGTCCGTGACGGGACCTCGCGGACATCGCGACTGACGGCTTCGGAGCCGCCGGTGCAGCAGGTGTTGGCAGCTGACCTCACGGCGACGCGGCTCTGTGGGCGTGCCCTTACCGGGGCGCCGAATGGCGACGAGTTCATCTCAACCACGGGGTGTCCTCGCTTCAGCGGAGCACTGGTGGCCTGAGGCTCCCGAATGCGACCAGTGGCGCGCATTTTGCGCCCATTGTAGGAGAATCTACACAGCAGCAGCCAGGTGGAGGGATCCGCAGGGCTGGGCAGCGACGACGAGGGAGAAATTGTAAACAAAGTTCAGTAAATAATTGTAAAACTCCACGCCGTCTCAGTCTTTGCCGCAGCCACTGTTTCTGCCGCTAACAAGTGGTGCAGAAGGCGTAACTCTACTTTACAGAACAGACATGCCTCCAAACCCCACGATCTGCGAAGAGTCGTGGACGACCAACCATTTAGCGCCTAGTGATAGTATCACAGTCCTCCTACCTCTTTCTGTAGATGCTCACGACAGTAGCACATGGACATTCCACCAGCTTCGCCGTTCTCGAGATACTCGTTCAAACACACCGCGTAATAATAATCTGCACTTTGTCAGAGTCGTTTATCTCGATGGATTTCCCCATTTGCGGCCCATGTCTTCCCTAGGGTGATCCCCAGTTCTTGCCTTCTGCGCTTACGTACTTTTGTTACTGCGTCACGTGCCCGCAACGCCACGTGACGGCATCCAGCATCGCCGTGGGTAGCGGTCGTAATATTTTCGCTGATGTTACTTGCTTATTTTATCGTATGGCAATGCTGATACATAAGAAAGAAACAGACAAATCACTAATATAACAAACTTTAATAATTCCAAACAAACATCACTAATACACTACTGGCCATTAAAATTGCTACACCAAGAAGAAATGCAGATGATAAATGGGTATTCATTGGACAAATATACTACACTAGAACTTTCATGTGAACTCATTTTTAAGCAATTAGGGTGCATAGATCCTAAGAAATCAGTACCCGCAACAACTACCTCTGACCGTAATAACGGCCTTGATACGCCTGGGCATTGAGTCTAACAGAGTTTGGACGGCGTGTACAGGTACAGCTGCCCATGCAGCTTCACCACAGTTCATCAAGAGTAGTGACTGGCGTATTGTGACGAGCCAGTTGCTCGGCCGCCATTGACCAGACGTTTTCAATTGGTGAGAGATCTGGAGAATGTGCTGGCCAGGGCAGCAGTCGAACATTTTCTGTATCCAGAACGGCCCGTACAGGAGCTGCAACATGCGGTTGTGCATTATCCTGCTGAAATGTAGGGTTTCGCAGGGATCGAATCAAGGGTAGAGCCACGGGTCGTAACACATCTGAAATGTAACGTCCACTGTTGAAAGTGAGGTCAATGCGAACAAGAAGTGACCGAGACGTGTAACCAATGGCACCCCATACAATCACGCCGGGTGATAAGCCAGTATGGCGATGACGAATACACGCTTCCAATGTGTGTTCACCGCGATGTCGCCAAACACAGATGCGACTATCATGCTGCTGTAAACAGAACCTGGATTCATCCGAAAAAATGTTTTACCATTCGTGCACCCAGGTTCGTCGTTGAGTACACCATCGCAGGCGCTCCTGTCTGTAATGCAGCGTCGAGGGTAACCGCAGCCGTGGTCTCCGAGCTGATAGTCTGTGCTGCTGCAAACGTTGTCAAATTGTTCGTGCAGATGGTTGTTGTCTTGCAAAGGTCCCGATCTGTTGACTAAGGGATCGAGATGTGGCTGCACGATCCGTTACAGCCATGCGGATAAGATGCCTGTCATCTCGACTGCTAGGCCGTTGGAATCCAACACGGCGTTCCGTATTACCCTCCTGAACTGCTAACAGTCATTGGATCTCTACCAACGCGAGCAGCAATGTCGCCATACGATAAACCGCAATCGCGATAGGCTACAATCCGACCTTTACCGAAGTCGGAAACGTGATGGTACGCATTTCTCCTTCTTAGACGAGGCATCACAACAACGTTTCACCAGGCAACGCCGGTCAACTGCTGTTTGTGTGTGAGAAATCTGTTGGAAACTTTCCTCATGTCAGCACGTTGTAGGTGTCGCCACCGGCGCCAAACTTGTGTGAATGCTCTGAAAAGCTAATCATTTGCATATCACAGCATCTTCTTCCTGTTGGTTAAATTTTGCGTCTGTAGCACGTCATCTTCTTGGTGTAGCAATTTTAATGGCCAGTAGGGTATAACAAAGTTTAAGGATTACAAACAAACATCAAGTCTATTAATATAATCTATCGACTCTGGAGTTGCGAGCAGGAAGTCGTGGAGGTTCCCATTATATGCTCTTCTGGAACACTCTTCAACAATGTGGCTGATGGTCTGATTTTCTCCGCAGTCGCACTGTGGAGATGGTATTTTACCCCATTTATACAGGGAGTAAGCACATCTGCCGTGACGAGTTCGAATCTCATTTAGAGTGGAGCTCGTTTTGCGTGGTAGGTCAAAACCAGGTGGCTTTTGTGTGATGCAAGGCCTTTCATGATTTTGTCGTGCGTTCCATTTTTCAGACCATGCGTTTGTGATACTGAAACCTTTTTGTACACAGGTTCTTGCTGTTCTTGTTGGCGGGTTCCTAGATTGAAGCCTATTAGTGTTTGCAGCCTGAATGTGTTGGTGGATTGGCAGGCTTCGATTTCGCATGATGTTTTTGTATTCACGTATTAGAGCGTCGGTACGTCGCAGGTGTGTCGGCGGGATGTGGTTTAATATTGGGAGCCATTGCGTTGGAGCGGCATTAATTACTCCAGAAATCATCCTTAGAGTGTTATGCAAGTGGACATCCACAGTTTTTACATGTGGGCTGGGGAAATGTGTTGTAACCAACACCCGAAGGGAAGGTTTGGTTTCAATGATGCACGGATTCTGGTCGGCGGTGTATCTGAAATGTTTTGCTCTGTTACCCGCAAGAACGTCGCGTTATTTCAACGCTGGGCGTCGCAGTTCTGACGTACATACATCAGGCGCTAAAAAAAAAGGGAATGAAATTCGGGTAAGGGGGGCGGTGGCGATTTTTCCATCTTCTGACAAGCGCACGACAGCATTGGTCCGAACTGAGGTGAAATTTGTTGCCAATGTGACATCATCAACCCAATTTAGACGTCGCATGAACGTATGGACTGTGGTCTTTTTCTCAAAAGTGTCGACACCTTGCTGTCTGAAGCGTCAGCGAGCCGGAGCGTGACGTCACGGGGTGGAAGGCTTTTGCACCATTACAGAAAAAGGTTGTCGCGACCTTTATGGGAAATTTCTAACTCCTACGTCACAATGGGAAACAACTGCATGGTTTCCAAAAGGTGATTCTTTAATTATAATGATTACCTGACATTATCAGCTGTATTGGAGGCGATCTCAGAATATAAACATCTAAACCACAGATTTTCTTTTTTTTTACGGGGACTATTCATTTACAGTGAATGTGAACACCCGACGAAGTGGATTGGCCCTATAAAAATCCTCTTTTTATGCAGATTATCTGGAGACTTAATTTCGCTGAAACTGCGTATTTTTGTCCGCTCTGTAACTGGGTTTTGATCCATTAACGTTGTTGTGCGGTGTACGAGGGTCACTCCAAAAGAATTGCACACTATTTTCTTTTTTAAATCCATCTTTTATTCTACATGTTTGAAAGTTTTACTTTGTGTAGATACATCCTTTAGGAACAATATTTTCATTTCTCCACATAATTTCCATCCCTCTCAACTGCCTTATGCCATCTTGGAACCAGCGCCTGTATACCCGCACGGCAAAAATTCTGGACCAACCTGTTGGAGCCACTGTTTGGCAGCGTGCACAAGGGAGTCATCGTCTTCAAACCTTGTTCCACGAAGAGAGTCTTTCAGTTTCCCAAAGAGATGGTTGTCACATGGAGCCAGGTCAGGACTCTAAGGCGGGTGTTTCAGTGTTGTCCATCCGACTTTTGTGATCGCTTCCATGGTTTTTTTGACTGACATGTGGCCGTGCATTGTCGTACAACAGCAAAACATCCTGCTTTTGCTGATGTGGTCGAACGCAACTCAGTCGAGCTTGAAGTTTCTTCAGTGTCATCACATATGCATCAGAACTTCTGGTGGTTCCACTTGGCATGATGTCCACAAGCAAGAGTCCTTCGGAATCGAAAACCACCGTAGCCATAACTTTTCCAGCAGAAGGTGTGGTTTTGAATTTTTTTTTCTTGGGTGAATTTGCATGATGCCACTCCATTGATTGCCTCTTCGTCTCTGGTGAAAAATGATGGAGCCATGTTTCATCACCTGTCACAGTTCTTCCAAGAAATTCATCTCCACCCCATTCTTGTACTGTTCCAAAAGTTCGCTGCATATCGTTTTCCTTGTTTCTTTGTGAGCCAGTGTCAACATCTTGGGAACCCACCTGGCACAAACCATTTTTAACGCCAACACTTTCAGCATTCGGCAACCACTTCCTTCCCCTACCCCAACGTAGCGTGACAATTCGTTCACTGTGTCAGTCACCAATTCGTTAACTCTCTACACATTGTCTGGAGTGTGTGCAGTACGAGGCCTGCCGCTGCGAGGACAATCCTCAATATTGCCGCGCCCGCTTTCATCACGTAACCTGCTTGCCCACCGACTAACTGTACTGCGATCGACAGCAGCATCTCCACACACCCTTTTCAACCACTTGTGGATGTTTCCCACTGTCTCGTTTTCACAGCACAGGAATTCTATGACAGCACGTCGCTTCTGACGAACGTCAAATGTAGCAGCCACCTTGAAGACATGCTGTGACGGCGCCACTCACGGGAACAGGTTGAACTAAGTTTGAAAACAAGCGGGAAGGATGTATCTACACAATGTCAAACTTTCACACATGCAGAATGAAAACTGTACTTTTACAAAAATAGTGTACATTTCTTTTGGGGTGACCCTCGTACTTATGATTGTGAGAAACGCACGGATGAGCAGAAAACTTAACCGTCCTTTTTTTCTCTCAAGAAAGCCACGTTAACAATGTTACACTAATTTTTTTTTTCGTGTATTAAAGTGTGAGCGAAAGCCGTACAGTTAATTTCGGCACGTGAACGGCGTCAGAACAATCAATGCGTTCGTGATACCCACAGCTACGCGAAGCGCGCATTAAGCGCTTAATGGAGCGATGGAGCGAGGATCACTTTGTGATTGGGTTGCGAGGTGAGCCGGATAAGCCGGTATGATTTGGTTTTACTGCCCCGCCGGCAGCGCGACTGTAATACCCGCCGCAGCGGCGAGCGGATAAAGGCACTTAGGCGCACCGCAGTACCAAGCTGAGCCACGTGTTGTCCCGTGTTAGTGTTCAGCGCTCACCTCATTAATCGCCAAGTCACGCCAACAACCGCGCGAAACTTGTTGCGTTTTGATAATAGGCGTACTACTAATTGCAGTGCGCCGACCTCTCGAAAATACAACGGAACGCGTCAATTCCTGCTAAACCATAGACGCACAAAATCCGAAATAGCTATACAAGTGCACAGAACAAGCCGTCTAGTCAAAGAGATTAAGAGATTTTATGATAAATCACAGCTTGGGAAAAAAGTTGAAGAGTGAATGTGGTACAGGAATCTGTTGATGTTGTTGTTGTTGTGATCTTCAGTCCTGATACTGGTTTGATGCAGCTCTCCATGCTACTCTATCCTGTGCAAGCTTCTTCATCTCCCAGTACCTACTGCAGCCTACATCCTTCTGAATCTGCTTAGTGTATTCATCTCTTGGTCTCCCTCACGATATTTACCCTCCACGCTGCCCTCCATTACTAAATTAGTGATCCCTCGATGTCTCAGAACATGTCCTGCCAACCGATCCCGTCTTCTAGTCAAGTTGTGCCACAAGCTCCTCTTCTCCCCAGTTCTATTCAATACCTCCTCATTAGTTATGTGATCTACCCATCTAATCTTCAGCATTCTTCTGTAGCACCACATTTCGAAAGCTTCTATTCTCTTCTTGTCCAAACTATTTATCGTCCATGTTTCACTTCCATACATGGCTACACTCCATACAAATACTTTCAGAAAAGGCTTCCTGACATTTTAATCTATACTCAATGTTAACAAATTTTTCTTTTTCAGAAACGCTTTCCTTGCCATTGCCAGTCTACATTTTATATCCTCTCTACTTCGACCATCATCAGTTATTTTGCTCCCCAAATAGCAAAACTCATTTACTACTTTTAAGTAGTACTTACAGGAATCTACAATACTAAAATGGGGGTAATATTCCAGGATTCGAATCAAGAGCCAACATGATGTAACGTCCTCCGGATCTTCGATCTTGGCTAACACTCAGCGGTAGAGCAATAAAAATGTTATTTCTTATGTACCGGTATCGACGATACAAACAGAACATTGATGAACTGAACTCGCGACTTGTGCGAGATATGTACTTCACCAAATGTCGTAATTAAATCGTTTATAATCGATGGTTTATTAGTTGCTATTTAAATATTAATGATAATTTCAAATTAGTTCCAGCAACACCAAATTCCCTATAGACTGGTTGTAATCTCAATCTATAATCAGTCGTAACAGTGTTATTAATTCCTAACGTCAAGGAGTTTCTATATAAACGCCGAGCGCTTCAGTCAAATAATATCGCAGCACGTTATCTCTATAAACAATATTGTAAAACTTGAATGATAAATGCGTGAATTGACACGATATGCTGGTTTATTACACAATATTAGCCACTTCCTAACAGAGCCGTGAGGAAGAAGCTTTCCCAGGTGTTGGAGGGAAATTATAAATTATATGCTTCGTAACTATCGCCAAGTTCCACAGTCCATTTGTTATTACGAATGAAATTGTCTATCTGTGTTCACTTCCTAAATAGTGTTAACTTCAGGTTATTTAATTAAAAGTCACCTTTGTGTAATATATGCAAGTCCTCTATCTGAATTCTTAATAACGTAATATTTGAAGTCAAAGTATCGTTTCACTGCGTCATAGTAGATCGCAATAATCAATTCTGAAAAAGACAATCTAATTGCGCCTACATATACGAGCTTTCAAAAGTATAACCTGCTTCGGCTAACTCTCGTAACGTAGTGACAATGGATTGAATTATCCTTAGCCATTACTCACGAATCTCTAATAGTACTCACATTGAGTATTCTTTGGGAACGTTGGTTCTACTTTGCGAATTTTAATTGTAATGATTTTGCGATTTACTATGATTTTGTATTTTGAGTTTGATTCTACTGGAATCTTATCTTTCTTTCGTATGTTAATAAATTACTAAGTATTAGATTCCTGATTCAGTTACTGGTTAATACACAATTAATGGTGTTAACTGGAAATTTGTTTGCTTGTTTATTTTTCATGAAAAATGGAACTTGTTTTGGGGAAATCATTGAGAATTTTGGGGCTAATTTTTGATTTTCATTTATCGTCCGAGGAAGTGGCATTACAATGAGTAACTTATTAGATATCCTCTGACTAGTGAAGCAACCTAAATTACCTAATAGAACCAACTCTTCCGGTCTTGACGGTATACCAGGTTGGCAGCTTTCAGAATATGCTGATGCAACAGTTCCATACTTATCATATACAACCGCTCGCTCGACGAAAGATCCGAATCGAGACACTGGAAAGTTACATAGGTCGCACCAATATTCTAGAAAAGCAATAGAAGTAATCTATTAAATTACAAGTCCATATCACTAACGTCGAGATGTAATAGGTTACCGAAACGTATATTGTGTTCGAACATTATGGATTACCTCGAAGACAACGGTCTATTGACACACAGTCAGCACGGATTTTGTGAAAAACAACTAGCTCTTTATTCACATGAAGTGCTGCGAGCTATCGACAAGGGTTTTCAAGCTCAGTCCGTATTTCTAGATTTCCAGAAGGTTTTCGTCACTGAAGCTCCGAAGCGGTTTGTAATCAAACAGCGTGCTTACAGAATATTGTCTCAGGTGAGACAAATGGATTCGTGATTTCCTGTCAGAGACGTCACAGTTCGTAGTAACTGACGCAGAGTCATCGAGTAAAACAGAACTGATTCTAGGCTATGTGCTGTTCATTATCTATATAAACGATTTAGGAGACAATCTGAGCAGCCGTCTCAGGTTGTTTGCAGCTGATGCTGTAGTTTATCCTATAGAAAAGTCATCAGGTCAAAACAAATTGCAAAACGATTTAGAAAAGATGTCTGTATAGTGAGAAAATTGACAGTTGTCCCTAAATTATAAAAAGGGTGAGATGATCAACTTGAGAGCTAAAAGGAACCCGTTAAACTTCCGTTACACGATAAATCAGTGTAATCTGAAGGCAGTAAATTCAACAATTACGAACAACTTTAATTGGAAAGAGGACAAAGAAAATTTTGTGGCGAAGACAAAACAGACTGCGTTTTAATGGCAGAACTCTTAGACGATGCAACAGATCTACTGCAGAGACTGCCTACACTACACTTGTCTTCCCTCTTTTGGAGTACTGCTGTGCAGTGTGGGGTCCTTACCAGATAGGATTAATGGAGTACTTCGAGAAAGTTCAAAGAAGGGCAGCACGTTTTGTATGATGGCGAAATAGGGGAGAGAGTGTCACTGGCATGAAACAGGATTTGGGGTGGACATCATTAAATAAATGCGTTTTTCGTTGCAGTGGAATATTCTCACAATTTCAATCACCAGCTTTCCGAATGCGAAAATATTTTGCTGAGGCCGACCTACAAAGGAGGAACGCTCATCATAATGAAATAAGAGAAATCAGAGCTCGCGCGGAAATATATAGTTATCCGTTTCCTCCGCGAGCTGTTCTACAGTGGAATAATAGCGAATTATTGCGGAGGTGGTGCGATTTGTGGAGTACTCGAGTAGCTGTAGATGTAGATAAGTGCTTACCCAAAGCCAGTTGAAAGTCGCCTATCTAATTTCATGTAACTATTGACCGAATTCAATACTTTGAAATGCTGTCGTAATCTGCTCATTAAGAGGTATAACCTTAACTTAAGGGTATCACAAGATAAGCCAGGTGTTACAAATAGTCTATTTAAGCCAGTCTAAATCATGGCTGGGGAATTACGCGGACTGTATGCATCCAATATTTTAGAATGAGAACATTGAGCCGCTTCCAAGAAACTTCACACATACGTTTACATCTTTACAACATTTTTGCTTGCTGACACGACGCACAAAGTAATGAAATAATACAAGTTTATAGCTTATTATACTTATGTTGTTCATGTAGTAAAACTACAGCATTACATACGACGTTCTAATTTATTAGTGTAATTCTATTCGCAACGAATTTTACAGAGGAAATGCACATGTTCCATTGAATGTACCCGCAAAATGAGATCATTACGAGACACATACCTCAGCTGGTATGAGTTCGTAAGCTTTGAGATGATTGAAAAACTAGCTTTTCTTAAAACAGAGAGGAAAAGTAGTAAATGTTCCGTCTACAACACATTTTGGAATCAGCACTCACACATACCACTGAATGTACCTGCAAAATTGTATAGTTGTACGATACATAGCTAAGTACATTTGACGTCATAAATGTTCTTAAAACATGGAGCAAATTTTCAAGAATATACTCATTAGACGTTTAATAATGGGAGCACTTGTTGACTTCCTACAAACTTTACGTACACGTCCAACCATTCTTAGTACACATACAAACTTTACGTGTGCATCCAACCGTTCTTTATCTCTCATCAGCATCAACAAGGCTCCTGAACTCTCTCGGGACGAATATGTCCGCCGTGGTAACGAGTTTATCTTACAGCAGGAGGTAAAGGTAGGAAACAAATGCGTATCATTTTCACTCAAATTGATTGACTAATGCAGGCTGGCCATTTACTTCTGCGTTTTCGGCCCTTCTTATAATCGTAAAATACATACTGGCCATTAAAATTGCTACACCACGAAGATGACGTGCTACAGACGCAAAATTTAACCGACAGGTTATGCAAATGATTAGCTTATCAGAGGATTCACACAAAGTTGGCGCCGGGGCCGACACCTACAACGTGCTGACATGAGGAAAGTTTTCAACCCATTTATCATACACAAATAGCAGTAGACCGGCGTTGCCTGGTGAAACGTTGTTGTGATGCCTCGTGTAAGGAGGAGAAATGCGTACCATCACGTTTCCGACTTAGATAAAGGTCGGATTGTAGCCTATCGCGATTGCGGTTTATCGTATCGCGACATTGCTGCTCGCGTTGGTCCAGATCCAATGACTGTTAGCAGAATATGGAATCGGTGGGTTCAGGAGGGTAATACGGAACCCCGTGCTGGATACCAACGGCCTCGTATCACTAGCAGCCGAGATGACAGGCATCTTATCCGCATGGCTGTAACGGATCGTGCAGCCACGTCTCGATCCCTGAATCAACAGATGGGGACGTTTGCGAGGCAACAACCATCTGCACGAACAGTTCGATGACGTTTGCAGCAGCATGGACTATCAGCTCGGAGACCGTGGCTGCGGTCACCCTTGACGCTGCATCACAGACAGGAGCGCCTGCGATGGTGTGTTGAACGACGAACCTGGGTGCACAAATGGCGAAACGTCATTTTTTTCCAATGAATCCAGGTTCTGTTTACAGCATGTTGATGGTCGCATCCGTGTTTGGCGACATCGCGGTGAACGCACATTGGAAGCGTGATGGTATGGGGTGCCATTGGTTACACATCTCGGTCACCTCTTGTTCGTATTGACGGCACTTTCAACAGTGGACGTTACATTTCAGATGTGTCACGACACGTGGGCTGTACCGTTCATTCGATCCCTGCGACACCCTACATTTCAGAAGGACAATGTACGACCGCATATTGCAGGTCCTGTACGGGCCTTTCTGGATACAGAAAATGTTCGACTGCTGCCCTTGCCAGCACATTCTCCAGATCTCTCACCAACTGAAAACGACAGGTCAATGGTGGCCGAGTAACTGACTCGTCACAATTCGCCAGTCACTACTCTTGATGAACTGTGGTATCGTGTTGAAGCTGCATTGGCAGCTGTACCTGAACACGCCATCCAAGCTCTGTTCGACTCAATGCCCAGGCGTATGAAGGCCGTTATTACGGCCAGAGGTGGTTGTTGTGGGTACAGATTTCTCAGGATCTATGCACCGAAACTGCGTGAAACTGTAATCACATGTCGGTTCTAGTATAATACATTTGTCCATTGAATACCCGTTTATCACCTGCATTTCTTCTTGGTGCAGCAATTTTAACGGCCGGTGGTGTAGGTAACAGGAGCAGACGTACACTGCGCTCCGTCTCGTCAGGTTTCCAACGCCACCCAAAAGCGCGAAACGCATCTCAGTCGACAAAACCGCTGAGACTTTTAACAGGACAATTAACGGGATTTTCGCAGATTCAAATGCGTTCCATTTCGTGAAAAGTCGACTTTTCCCGTGCGTCATTTCATCCAAATCAGAATCGATAAAGCGTCAAATCCTAATACTGATACCGCTCTATGATCACAAAAAAGCAGCAGAATAAAATCCATTTCACAATTTCAAAAGCAGGCTTGTAACCGCCATGATGGAACAAAAGTTCAACATATTTGCTCAGAGATGAAAACTATATTAAAAAAAACAACTAAACTAAGAACATGTTACAAGTAACTTTACTAGTGTAAACTGTAGATCAGTAAGTAAGATTAGTCAACTAGTTCATATAAATTAAATATAGGCAAAACTTGGTCGATACATTCCTTTCATATTGGTACATTCACATTTGTTTAAGTATTGAACTGATACATGCATGCTGATATGTGTAAGGGGTTTACACAACAACAACTTTCGACCTAAAAACTCAATCCATTTTTTGTTAAATTTACAACATTTCACTACGTAATTTACGATTTTATGGAGTATTGTGCTTAACAAAACGAAAAGAATTGAGACTTCTAATGCAGATATACAGAAATGGAAAGCTGTGAAAAGTGTGTGAAAAGCTGCAGCGTGAGTAATGCTGAGGAATAATTACAAAGAAAAACTTTTGCTACGCTGTGTTTCCGAGATAATTACCACTGCAATAACCGTCAGCTGTTCTCATAGCGTAGGTGACAGCGCACGGGACTGCACACGCTTTGGCGCGGGTTCAGTCTTTAGTGCCGTCCCATGGTCAATTTGTTCGGTTTTAGGAAACCAAACGAAGAACACGTTTGGCGACACCGTCTCTGACCGACCGCTTGAATTTTTTACGCCTGCAGCGTACATCAATGTTAGTTGTCTCTTAAATGGCTCAGCGTATCGAACTTTTTTCTTGACAATTATTTCTGCCAGCCGGTGTGGCCAAGCGGTTCTAGGCGCTTCAGTCTGGAACCGCGTGACCGCTACGGTCGCAGGCTCGAATCCTGCCTCGGGCATGGGTATGTGTGATGTTCTTAGGTTAGTTAGGTTTAAGTAGTTCTAAGTTCTAGGGGACTGATGACCTCAGAAGTTAAGTCCCATAATGCTCAGAGCCATTTCAGCCAATTATTTCTCAGCACAGCCTACGATGCAGTAACCTTACATGCTTTTTGGACTCTTTCTGACCGCAAAATATATATATATATATATATATATATATATATATATATATATATATATATATATATATATATACAACTGGCCATTACAATTGCTACACCAAGAAGAAATGCAGATGATAAACGGGTATTCATTGCACAAATATATTATACTTCAACTGACATGTGATTACATTTTCATGCAATTTGGGTGCATAGATCCTGAGAAATCAGTACCCAGAACAACCACCCCTGGCCGTAATAACGGCCTCGATACGCCTGGGCATTGAGTCAAACAGAGCTTGGATGGCGTGTACAGGTACAGCTGCCCCTGCAGCTTCAACACGATACCACAGTTCATCAAGAGTAGTGACTGGCGTATTGAGATGAGCCAGTCGCACGGCCACCATTGACCAGACGTTTTCAATCGGTGAGAGATCTGGGGAATGTGCTGGCCAGGATAGCAGTCGAACATTTTCTGTATCCAGAAAGGCCCGTCGTACAGGACCTGCAACATGCGGTCGTGCATGTCTTCTGAAATGTAGGGTTTCGCAGGAATCGAATGGAAGGTAGAACCACGGGTCGTAACACATCTGAAATGTAACGTCCACTGTTCAAAGTGCAGTCAATGCGAACAAGAGGTGACCGAGACGTGTAACCAATGGCACCCCATACCATCACGCCAGGTGATACGCCAGTATGGCGATGACGAATACACGCTTCCAAACCGAGTGAGGTGGCGCAGTGGCTAGCACACTGGACTCGCATTCGGGAGGACGACGGTTCAATCCCGCGTCCGGCCATCCTGATTTAGGTTTTCCATGATTTCCCTAAATCACTCTAGGCAAATGCCGGGATGGCTCCTTTGAAAGGGCACGTCCGACTTCCTTCTCCGTCCTTCCCGAGACCGATGACCTCGCTGTTTGGTCTCTTCCCCCAAACCAACCAACCAACCACGCTTCCAATGTGCGTTCACCGCTATGTCGCCAAACACGGATGCGACCATCATGATGCTGTTAGCAGAACCTGGATTCATCCGAAAAAATGACGTTTTGCAATTCGTGCACCCAGATTTGTCGTTGAGTACACCATCGCAGGCGCTCCTGTCTGTGATGCTGCGTCAAGGGTAACCGCAGCTACGGTCTCCGAGCTGACAGTCCATGCTGCTGCAAACGTCGTGAAACTGATCGTGCAGATGGTTGTCGTCTTGCAGCCGTCCCCATCTGTTGAGTCAGGGATCGGGACGTGGCTGCGCGATCCGTTACAGCCACGCCGATAAGATGCCTGTCATCTCGACTGATAGTGATACAAGGCCGTTGGGATCCAGCACGGCGTCCGTATTACCCTCCTGAACCCACCTATTCCATATTCTGCTAACAGTCATTGGATCTCGACCGACGCGAGCAGCAATGTCGCGATACGATAAACCGAAATCGCGATAGGCTACAATGCGACCTTTATCAAAGTCGGAAACATGATGGCACGCATTTCTCCTCCTTACACGATGCATTCCAACAACGTTTGACCAGGCAACGCCGGTCAATTGCTCTTTGTGTATGAGAAGTCGGTTGGAAACTTTCCTCACGTCAGCACGTTATAGGTGTCGCCACCAGCGCCAAACTTGTGTGAATGCCATGAAAAGCTAATCATTTGCATTTCACAGCATCTTCTTCCTGTCGGGAGCACGTCATCTTCGTGGTGTAGCAATTTTAATTGCCAGTAGTGCATATATATCAAGTATTTGCGTCAGACGTCTAGCGGCGATAGATAATGTCATGGCGAACCATAACCATTGTTGTTTAGAGATGATGCTTCTCGTCTTTTCATTGAAATTGCCAGTCTCTGGATGACGCGAATTCACCGAACTACCAGGGCCTACTAATAATTTCAAGAGCTTTTCAAGAAACGGATATGGGTGATAGATCATGTCTTGAGGAACTACTTTTGCTAGAGACAAAATTTGTGATGAGACTCTTCGACAACACCAGGCATCCTTTTGTGTTGCTTACGCCCCTGAGATGTGGCAGAGCGTAGGTAGGCACTCTGCAGTGTTCATATGGCTTGATTGTTGCCTAACTCCCAGTCATCCACTATGTACACAAGGTGATAGTCCACAAAAAATTAAATTCCCTGTTTCATCTCTAAAATATAAGGGCCAGTCAAATGAAAACGAGAGATGTTGGGGGGGGGGGGGGGGGGGATGTGAGTAACCTATTTATTATTTCAATAGTAATCGCCATAACTATGAGAACACGGACAAGAAGTTTACGCGGACCCTGCGCCATCACTGAAGACTATACGCTTTTGCATAATGAATTTAAAAATTGTCAGACAAGCACCGAATTAGAAGCGCGCTCCTGCCGCCCAGTTGAAAAAATTCATGATATGGTAACGCAAGACCGCCGAATCAAAGTTCTTGAGACTGCTGAAACTATAATCTCAACTGAGCGAGTGCATAATAACCTGCACGGAGAATTGGCGTTGAAGAAACAATCTGCGAGACGCGTGCCGAGATTGGTCACAGCCGACCACAAGCGTGTCCAATTTAACATATCAACACAGTGTCTGGCGTTGTTTAATCGAAACCCACAAAACTTATCACCGATTTGTGACTGTTGATGAAACCTGACTCCATCGTTACACACCAGAGGCAAAACGTCTGTCAAAACAATGGACAAGGGCTGGTGAAAGTGCACCGAAAAAGGCAAAGGCTGTTTTCTGTCAGCTGGTAACATTACGGCCACTGTTTTTTCAGATTCCCAAGAAATGATGCTCATACATCATTTGGGAAATGGCGAAACCATAAGCGGGCCTTATTATGATTCATTCTTGGATCGTTTGAAACTTTAGATCGGTAAAAAAAAAAAGACCAGTGTTGTCAGAAAAAGAGTGTTCTTTTACTAGGATAATACACCACTTCACAGATAAGCGATAACAATGGCGAAAATGCATGAAATGGCTTTCCAATTGGTTCCTCATCCATCCTACTCACCAGAAGTAGCCCCAAGTGACTCCTTCCTGTTCCCTGTCCTGAAACTTTGGTTTGCTGGCAAGAAATTTTTATCGAATGAGGAAGTGATAGTTGCAGTTGACGAGTGTTTTCCAGAGTTTGACACAACTTGTTTTTCCAATGGGATGAAAAAGCTGGACGATCGCTGGAGCCAGTGAATATCCCTCAATGTCGACTATGTAGAGAAGTAAGGTGAGTTGTTTAAGAAAAACATTTTTTCTTGCTTTTGTACTAGACTTATCAGAACATCCTCGTGTATATTTATGACTTCAGTTCTTTTTGTTTTCTTCATCACAACATTTTATAAAATCAAAAATTTGTAGTAAAATGCTATAAACTTAAATAACAATCCCTTGTAAGCTTTTAGGCCGAAAGTTGTCCTCAGATTGTGTTCTAGTGGTTAGGTTGCTACCTCTAGATTCCAGGGACCCGGGTTCGATTCCCGGCTGGAGCGAAAATTTATTTCACTCATAGACTGGAAGTTTGTGTTGCCCTCATTTCATCTCCATTGACGAGCAAGTTGCCGAACCAGCGTCAAATGGAATGTCATAAACCCAGAAGACGAACAACCCCATATGGTGTCTGCTCCCGAATATTGCCATGAGATCATTTCACTTCATTTCAGAGCGGAAATTCCTTTAGTATGCTACTTCTGCAACTTTTTTATCATAAAATCTCCTTTAGGACCCGCATAAGAGGTTGATCGTTGGCATCTATATGGCCCCTGTACAGTTGATGGAGACATCCTTTGGCATACATCATCACGTGGTGATCCACTCAGCGGATACAAAATGTGTGTGATATCTTTCAACACCCATCTGCAAGCGAGACCTCAAATTTACCTGTTTCGTCGCTGAAGACTTGCAGAGGTCATTGTTGAAGGTGATGTTGATAAGTGATGATCACTTACCTGCAAGATGAAGGCCTCATCGATGGGTTGGTCGTCCTTCACATTTTGACAGTGGAGTTTTGTACCTGTATTTTGTACATCAATCAACTATCGACGAGACAAAAAATATATTTTGCCTTCACTTCTCCTGCTTGCCAACAGAGCCACCAATGTACGGTCCTTCCAGAAGGCTTTAGAGGATCTCACTCTATTGTGAGTTTCTATGGTCAGCCACAGCAAAGTAGCCTGTAGCCAATATCTCTTGTGCCTCATCTATTTTTCGTTACAAGTATTCAAAACATAATAATTTATTACGTCAACATGATTTCATTACTACAAACACACTCATTACCAGTTTCTCATTACTATGCCGTCTTCAGACAAGATAAAAGTTCACAAACGCTGTTGTCATATCCATAAACTCTAGTTCTACACAAACGAAACATCAAGAAAATGGTATCGAATATGATAATAAAATATTTTATGCCATTTTAATGATGTTCATTATGGATATAACGGATTTTTATCACGTCTGAAGATGGCAATAACATGCTGAAATAAGTAATGTGATTGCTGTACTAAATAGGCGATCATACATAACAAGTAACTATATGAACATTTATAAGGTGACATACTTCCACTTGACAATATGTCAGCTATTTAAAAAAGTTATGGTAAATGTATTTTGCTCTCATATGCCCAGCTCATAAATAGATACTGAATTTTTACTCGTTTTTAGTACCAGAATCATTAATTGCAGATGATGTCAAAATAAATTCTGATATTTGTGAAATAAGTATATAGTCGCATGGTGTTCTAAACGTGACAACAAGTCAAAATAGGCTGTGTTCCTGTATTATTGTGATAACTGTTGTTTCTGTACAGTAAGCAGCACCATATAGTAAACGAAAAACAAACTGGGTGATTTTATTATCATGACTGAAACCCTAAGAACCCTAATGAACATGCTTGGGGTGCTCTGATGTGTCAGCTACAGGGCAAAACAATTTCGCACTAAATGTCAGAAACAAGTATCAACCGAAATCGGAGGAGAATATGTGATCAGTGCATTACAAATCTGTTGAAATTCTTCACTGAATATTAAACGATGATATTGTGACCAAGGAATGGTCGGCAGAGTCTTGGTTAGATGTCCAGCTTTATTGACATGGAGAACACTAGGTGTGTTGAGCTATCAGTCCACTTAATACCTGTCATGTACAAGAAGGATTTTTGACACAGAAAAAGAAAAGTTAGAATGTATCTCTGTATTAACAACTATCCCTGGAAATAGATTTCCATTTTAATTATTTTCCTTAATAGCTGTTTCCATGATATTTATGAATGGTATAACACATATTTTAAAATGTATGAATGTTTCACTAACTGTTGAAAGTAATGAGAAACGCACACCCTGATGAAGGCATCTTTGCAGAGTCATTTTACAATGTGATACAGTGTACAACTGTGAGGAATGGCAAAGAGTTTCTTATCACCCAGTCTTTATGGAATACATTTCTAGTAGGGTAATTTTCCATTGCAAATAAATGGTATGGGTATATGGCATTACAAACTTATATGCCATGAGGTCCCATGTCACTATATTTGACATAAATACTAATGTACAGCAATAGTTTTTTTTAAAAATATCTTTCTCATACACTTCGTTTAATCCCCATGCTTCATAGTGCTGTGTGCCACTACTGGAATGAATTGCGTGAGATGTCTCACTTCTTTAAGGTGGATGACAAAAGGTCTATCCGATTACTTGCTTGTGTAATGTATGTATTAAATAGTAAGGACTGTTCCCACAGAGAAAGTCAACAGAGAATGTGTTTGTATAGGAACAGGTTTCCCTGGCAATCCATTACCATAATAATAGTTTTTCATAGCAATATGTTTGCTAGGTGCCAGTTTCTGTGATGTTTATTCATTTATGTGTGTGGTGTGTGTGTTTTTTGAACATGTCAGTACGAACAGACACCATTTTGCTCCTGCAGCCACTATGAATCAAGACACAAAGGAATTAATGATATTAGCTGACAGTGGGCATAGCTTTAAATCAATGGCGAAATCAGAAAATTTTTGCCAGACTGGGATTCGGAACCGAGTCTCCTGCTTTAGTAGGGAGATGCACTGACCACTACATCATCCAATCCATACACAGTGGTCATCACAACTGCATCAACTACCCTAGAACGCCTCTCGTCAGACGCAAATTCACAACTTATCCACACACTACTAATGTAGTGACCGTAGCCTATTACTCACAACGTCTGTGAACGAACAGACACCACATATATAATTAAGAAGGGGAGGACCATTGGTCACATCAGTGCAGGTCGACACCAAGTTCAAAATCTTATGGTAGTGATGAGGATAATAGGTAAGGGGCCCTATATTAGTAGTGTGTGGATAAGTTGAGAATATTGGTCTGATAGGAGGCATGCTAGGGCAGTCGGTGCAGTTGCGATGACCATCGTGTCTGGGTGGCATAGTGGTCAACTTGTCTGCCTAGAAAACTCTGGAGACCTGTAGTCGAATCCTGGTCCAGCACAAATTTTCGACTTTCCCCATTGATTTAAAACAATGTGCACTGGCAGGTAACACAATTAATTCCTTTGTATCTTGACAACTATTTATGGCGTTCTAATAAATGAGCTTTCAGTGCCGATGCGCTTATCTTATGTAATGTATTTGTAATACCACAAATTTTTAATACAACAGTTTTCATATAAGTAGATTTCATGGTAAATGAGTTTATTATAATTCTTTTGTATTAGAATGCTTTGTACAGCAGTAGTTTCTATTTCAACAGATTTCTAATGCACTTTGTTTCTAATGCACTTTGTTTCTATCGCACTTTGTTTCTAACACACTTTGTTTCTAACGCACTTTGTTTCTAACGCACTTTGTTTCTAACGCACTTTGTTTCTAATGCACTTTGTTTCTAATGATGGTTCCTTCTAATGCATTTGGGTTCTAATGATTTTGATTTCTAATAGAGGTTGTGTAATATGTTTCTAATACATTGTGTGAGTAATGTAATGAGTTTCTAATACAAAGTGTCAGTAGTATTTGTAAGGCTATGTACCAAATGTCTAATGGGTTTCTATTCCTTTGTGCTGTTAGTCTAATGCAATTTATTTACAACGAATTGCGTTTCTAACGCACTGAGCTTGTAATGGAATCAGTTTTCACGCCTATTAAGAGGAGAGCCCCTGCCTGCAGTGAAGGACCGTACTCGTGGGTACGCCAATGCACAGTGCAGAGTGCAGCAGACTGTGTGTGACTGACCTGGGGCGGGCGACCTGAGAGTAGTAGCGGTCCAGCTCCTGCAGGTACTTGAGGGCGTCGGCCAGGCCCTCCAGCTTGTTGCCGTCGGCGGCGGCCTGCTGCGCCTCTGCGGGGGTGGGGGCAGTGACCACCAGCAGCAGGGCGACCACGGCGGCAGACAGCATCAGGAGCGCCAGAGGGCGGGACTGCGACATCTGCAGCAGCACAGCCAAAGAGGGAAGGTGTGGTTAGCCTGAGTCCAGCTCAGCGAGCACAGTGGGTCTCCAGAAACTATCATCTTTCATGTAGACTGGCAAGTAGTGGATCGAACTAACACACACCCTAGGTCAGTCAATCAACAAGCTTACAAGGAACAGATCACATTTTCCTAGAGATATATGATTGTCAACTTTATCTTCGATAATCATAAAAGCTGAAGTAATGTGGAATATAAATTTGAGACTCACGTGTATCCAGGACGATGTAATTTTATCAGGTTGTGAGTGTGTGGGTGCTATTCTGTCATTCTGAGCAATGGATTAATCTGAGATGTACCCTTTACCCTGTGGCTCCTGCAAGATGCAAATTCCACCCCCCACACTACTACAGACGCTCCTAACGATCTAAAGAGAAATGCCTGAAAAACTTTCAGCAATAAATAACTTCTGGAGTCGTCTGCTGTAAGGAAATGACCCAAAAATTCATAAAATTTCTTATGTAACTAGTGGGATACTTGGGTACTGGAGTAGTGCTAGTTGGTGTAAGAAAAACGTGAAACTAACGAAAGTTATTATTTATTTTGCAAAAATTCTGAGAAATCACAATGGCACTTTTAGTTATGAACTAAACAATTTATTTCCGGATTCTTTTCGGAATGTGAAGTTACCTCTCAAGGATAGGATTCGCTAATGAAATTTCTATACAAAGTTTAAGATTGTTATTGACTTGGCAGAATGGCTGAGAGCTGCACCTACTCAGCTTGAATAATTATCCTTTAGAATGTTGCTAGGTACGGTCGAGGCTGTCGCGTGTGATATGCAGTGAAGTGTACTGTTGCGGAGGAAATATGGGGCTCGCAAGAGCTGTAGCCCACAATACTGTAAGCTGCGATGACTGCTGTCTGCGCCACCCACTGCTGACAAATAAGATAACTCTCGTTCTATCTCGATTGACCTTCGCCAATCAAACTCTCCCTACGCCTTGATGAAGTCAGCGACTCCTATTCGCCCCTAGTCTAACTATTGGCATGGTACACTGGTCAGATAACCAGTCCACCGCGATGCCACTCAAAAATTCAATCGCAGGTGTTTAACTATAACTCTGTCCGTTCACACTGCACAGTAAGTGTGGCAGCCAATACAGTGAACAACGCTTAATAGCAATGACTCAGTATAGGGTCGCACTCTGATTCGCTCTCGACAGAGGTGCTCTCCCAGTGAATTACTGAGGAGAGACTTGTTCCTCGCTCTTTGAGTACACGTACGAGCGCGCACGCTCTTGTTACATGTTCTCGCTCCAAGAGCGACAACGGAACGGCCCCTCTCCACGCAAGACGTGAAGGGGTATATCTTCCGGTGACTGCCATTACTCCTTCAGCTCAAGGCATCAGAAATATCGTCTGACAATCAGCATTGCTCTTCTAAAACAGGAGAATGACGTTTCGTTTAAGGCGACCAATCCAGAAATCTGTAGTATTGGCATTTGGCGTTTGCTGTCTCCCTGTGAAAATCTCTGAAACTGCATGCTATGTTGTATAGAATGCGTAGGCTTGGCGCTTCCACACAATGTAGAGGAATTTGCCTTCAAGCCAAACACAGGGTCGTTCTTCCTTTCACTCGGGCAAACGCTGTCTGCTCCACGGGCGGTCACCAGCTGACATAGATAGGCTGAGCCGTCCTCTGAAGGGACCGGCCCCCCCCGGCGTGCGGTTTGCATCTCCCATACTAAAAGCCCCTGTGCCCTTCGTGTCTTGAATGTGTGTGTGTACGCCAGCCTCGAGTATTTCAATGTCGGTGCGCATTTGCGGTTTATTAGTTATTAGCATATCGTTTACATGAATTCATACAACATTGACTTTATCTTATCGAGTTTGGGTTCGAATGAAGCGTCTTGATGTGCGGAATATGATTGTGAGGGCGGAATATGTAAGCAATGAAGGTGAGGAGACCACGATGTCTGACAAGGTCAATAGAACACCTATTCCTGAGGTACACGCAGTCTTCCCTACAGCATAAAATCTGGGGCGCTATTCCAATATCGGAGATATTCAGCAGTATTGACGATTTAAGAAGGGAAACATGGGCTGAAGGTGTGGCTAGAGGTTTTTGTTTTAGGAAGGACTTTGCACTAGGATAGTCTATGCTATCGTGATGCAATGGTTAGTATATATGCTATTGTGGTGTAGTGGTTAGCGTATCTATCATAGTGATTATGAGGCTTGGGTTCAAATCCTGCCCATAGAACAAATTCATTACTTCAGCTTCCATTCTGATCGAAAATAAGCTGATAGTTCTGTCACTGATTGTTTCTCATCTACACTGTAAGAAAAAATAAAGTGCAACAACTTAAAGGACAAGTGAAGTGACAGGCAGTTCATCATTGTAACAGTATATGACAACAAATTCAGAGCAAATGAAACACACATATCATAGTAAAGAGTGCACGAACGATCGCATCTGAAGTGTCGGCAGAAGTGCCAACACCGTGTTGTTTGAGGAAGCTGAAATGCACGCTATAAGCTCACGCAGGATGGCGTGAGGTCTGATACAGGATACGTAATGAATGCTATAAAGAAAAGTACGTAGCTGCTGGAATACTTAACTTTAATCCACAATTTGGGAACATTGGTCTTGTTGATACAGTATTATCATTTCAATATAACTTGGTGATGGCGCCTTGCTAGGTCGTAGCAATTGACTTAGCTGAAGGCTATGCTAACTATCTTCTCTGCAAATAAGCGAGGCTTCGTCAGTGTTTCATCGCTAGCTAAGTCGTCCGTACAACTGGGGCGAGTGCCAGGACGTCTCTCTAGACCTGCCGTGTGGCGGCGCTCGGTCTGCAATTACTGACAGTGGCGACACGCGGGTCCGTCGTATACTAGCGGACCGCGGCCGATTTAAAGGCTACCGCCTAGCAAGTGTGCTGTCTGGCGGTGACACCACAGCATCAATGAAGAATGGTCCCAGCCAACCCCTCTGACAGTAAAGAAGGCGTGTATTCTGGCATGCAAACACCATAAAGGAACCAAATGGTATTCTGTGATAGAGTGTCCCAAGCAACTTCCGCTTTTTGTTTGCAATTTGGCGATGGTTTCTGCTTCTTCATGCCACATATGCGCCCAACTGGCGGAAGATCTACATCCACCTCTACATCTACTTCGCAAGCTACCGTAGGGCGCGTGGTGGAGGGCACCCTGTACCAATACTAATCATTTCTTTTCCTGCTCCAGTCGCTAATAGAGCAGGGAAAACGATTGTCTATATACTTCTGTATGAGCCCAAATTTCTGGTGTTTTATCTTCGTGGTCCATGCGTGCAACGCATGTTGGTGGCAGTAGAATCCTTTGGCAGTCAAATTCAAACGCCAGTTCTCTAAATTTTCTCAACTGTGTTCTTCGCAAAAAATATGCCTTACGTGCAGCGTGCAGGCATTCCCATTTGAGTTCCAGTAGTATCTCTGGAACACTTACATGCTGCTCCAACCTACCAGTAACAAATCAAGCAGCCATCTTACGAACTGATTCGATGTCTTGCTTTAATCCGACCTGGTACAGATCCCAAAAACTCGAGAGGTATTCAAGAATAGGTCGCATCAGCGTCCTACATGCCGTCCCCTTTACAGGTGAACCACACTTTCAAAAAATTCTCCCAATAAACTGAAGTCGATCATTCAACTTCCCTACCACAGTTCCCACATATTTGTACCATTTCATGTCGCTCTGTAGCGTTACACCCAGACCGTGTCAAGCAGGGCACTAGTAATGCTGTATCAGCACATTATAGGTTTGATCTTCCTACTCATCCGTATTAACTTACCTTTTTCCACACTCAGGGCTAGCTACTATTCATCTCATCAATTGGAATTTTTGTCTCAGTCGTCTTATATCTTCCTACAGTCACTCAACTTTGACACCTTACCGTACAGCCCAGCATAATCAGCGAACGAACTGCAGGTTACTGACCACCCTGTCTTGTGTATATAGAGAACAACGACAGTCCTACCACATTTCCCCTCGTCTCTGATGAACACTCGTTGTCAAGGATTTGGGGATCTTACTGGCCAGATCAATTGTTGTGTGCTATAAAGAGCACGTTCGATCAACAGTGATATGAGGACGTGCATTGTCCTGCTGAAAAAGTACACACCACCTTGTCGAAGATATGGCAGTAGTACAGGGAAAACCGCTCATGCAATGTAGCGTGCACTGGTTACCTTACTCTGTAAAATCTCCTAATATGACTGCGAGTTATCGATGATGGCCTCTCACAGGAAGAAGCTTTTGGTGGGACCTGACTATCGGGGGCAAAGACTCTCTGGACTAGACAGTTCACCAGGTGTGCCAGTCCACCCTCCAGTCGACTTTTTCACGACACCAGAGTAGCCTCGCCGGCCGCGGTGGCCACGCGGTTCTAGGCGCTTCAGTCCGGAACCGCGCGACTGCTACGGTCGCAGGTTCGAATCCTGCCTCGGGCATGGATGTGTGAGATGTCCTTAGGTTAGTTACGCTTAAGTAGTTCTATGTTCTAGGGTACTGCTGAACACAGATTTTAAGTCCCATAGTGCTCAGAGCCATTTGAACCAGAGTAGCCTCCACTGGGAGTGTCGTGCTGCCAATGGTAGCCTCGCCAGAGGTATATGTTATCTCGATAAATAGTACAATTCTCAAGGCTGTCAATTCAACTAAGTACCTGGGTGTTAAAATTACGAACATCTTCATTTGGAAAGAGCACACAGAAAATATTGTGGGGAAGGTGAGCCAAAGGTTGCGTTTCATTGGCAGGACACTTAGAAGATGCAACAAGTCCACTAAAGAGACAGCTTACACTACACTCGTTCCTTCCTCTGTTAGAATATTGCTGCGCGGTGTGGGATCTTTACCAGGTGGGATTGACGGAGGACATCGAAATCGTGGAAAAAAGGGCAGCTCGTTTTGTATTATCACGTAATAGGGGAGAGAGTGTGGCAGATATGATACGCCAGTTGGGATGGAAGTCATTAAAGCAAAGACGTTTTTCGTCGCGGCGACATGTATTTACGAAATTTCAGTCACCAACTTTCTCTTCCGAATGCGAAAATATTTTGTTGAGCCCAACCTACATAGGTAGGAATGATCATCAAAATAAAATAAGAGAAATCAGAGGTCGAACAGAAAGGTTTAGGTATTTGTTTTTCCCGCGTTCTGTTCGGGAGTGGAATGGTAGAGAGATAGTACGATTGTGGTTCGATGAACCCTCTGCCAAGCACTTAATTGTGAATTGCAGAGTAATCATGTAGATGTAGAACCCTGCTGCAAGCAGATGGTTCCCAATGGTCAATGACGAAACAGCAGGTGCAACACGTGTCTGGATTTGGTCCCTGGATGATGTTCAGCTGGACACCGCTGCTTGCACTGCATACCCATCAGGACGTGTGTCCTTACTATGCGGACTTCAGATCCTGGTCTATAGCAGTGTGCATGTTCCACAGAAAAATACTGAAGGCGGCAGTTCGCCCCCAACGCACTGTGGCCAATATATGCAGCATCCCATTGACACATCCATCCAACTTCCCGCAGGCTCAAAATGCGACGCCGTTGAAATGGCTGCAGCTCTTGAGCACGAGTGCGTACTAGTCAGTGAGGTATGGTTGTACCCTCGAATGAATGCTGCGAACACCGCATGCTCTGAACTGAGCACAGGCACCGACTGCAGAGTCAAAACAGAGGGCGCGTAGACAGGCGTTCTGGACGCCGTCTGGTGACTGATGACAGTCGCAAATGGATCATTAACATTGCGACCCCTCATTATGCATATATCATATCCTGTGTGTCGAGTGTGCCGGCACTGCCAATAAGTTGAAAATGGCTGTGAGCACTATGGGACTTAACGTCTGAGGTCATCAGTCCCCTAGAACTTAGAACTACTTAAGGGGCTCCGGAACGCCCTATACTTGCAATGTTAAAATAACGCTTATAAATTACATCTTTCCTCACAAAGTATTTGAGGTAGGAAGTTGAACTTTTTACAGATTATTTATTGGAATATGGGCTACAACTTAACACAGGGATTTTACAAAATTTTAGTTCAGTTATTAAGGATGATTTTTTTTTAATTGTAATGAAAATTCACAACATTTTTTTGCAATTTTTTATTTATATATTCAAAAATATACAGTTTTTTGGAAAAAGGCTGTGTTAAATTATGCAGAAGGTACTGTGTAACATTTACTGAAAGTTTGAAACAAATATGTTTGGAAGATCCTTAGAAAACATGTAATTAGTATGAGAAAATAAAAGTTTTGGGAATCGAGCGACAAAGATTGGATTAACGTTTTAGTGCATTCCAGGTCCATAGGATGGATTATCTTCATCCTCTGCAAACTCCTCCTCCAGCTTCCTCTTGTTCCTCCTCCTGTTTACTCTTGCTTGTATTTCTAGACTCTTTACAGCCCTGTCTGCAGCCCGAAGGCGTTCCTTGTCTAAAGCAAGCATCGCTCGTTGTTGTGTTCGTAGATTTTGCTACCATTTTCTTCAGTTGCAGTTACTGCAACACTGTTCCAAAAGGTGGTCATGTATGAACACTTATCACATTTCAGTTGTATTTCACTAGCAAGTCCTACGTGCTTTATTATGGAGAGTTCCAGACCAACTTCACTACAATGAATACATCTTACACAGTTTGAAAAAATTCCTTTGAGAACCGATATATCAAATATTTCATTCACATCCGATTCGCCCATAAAACATTCATAGTTTTCACTCATTGAACCAAGCTTCTTCTGTGAAGTATTTTCTTTCCCACTTTGACTGCTATGGACAGGTGTACTTCAGAGGTTAGGTTCACTCACTTGGTTATCGTCTTTATTGTTTACAGTAATAACACATACCTTTGGCTTTCCAACATTTCTCCTTTTCTTAAAAGCCTTCAGAGGATTTCTAATAACTTTACTTTTACTCATTATTATACTTCAGCAAAACAGAGACTCAAGAAACAGAATTAATTACGAATATTTTCGTGACAACGACAGAGTAAATAAACATGAAACAATCGACAATCACACCAGCGATATATATTGAACCATCACAGGTTAGCCACAACACATACTTTATCTCACATCACTAAAATGTACCTGATGAACACGGACGTTAATAATAACACCATTTGACAGCAGTTTAACAGCGCCACAGTGGGTCACGCCCATGTAGAACACATTTCAAAAAACATTTAAAAATAGTTGTAGTCTTCGGAATTGAATAAATTATATATCTATTAAAAGGTAATAGTCTGCAGATTCAGAAAACGCAAAAAAGTAAAAATTGGATTTTTCATGATTTTGAGCCTTTCCGGAGCCCCTTAAACCCAACTAACCTAAGGACATCACACACATCCATGCCCGAGGCAGGATTCGATCCTGCGACAGTAGCGGTCGCGTGGTTCCAGACTGTAGCGCCTAGAACTCCTCGGCCACTCCAGCCGGCTGCCAATAAGTGTATCCAACTGAGCAGCGAGGTGTTTGATTACAATCCGCCGGTCACCTCGAATGAGAGTGTGCGCACGTTCCAGTACTGCAGGAGTCATCAGCTGGGTAAGCTGGCAGGCACATGGAAGAGCAGACATGTTCGCGCGACCTTGCTGCGACGATGACAGACACTCCGCCCAATGACTCACCGTGCTTTTGTTCACCGCCAGGTCTCCTTTGACATTCTGCAAGGGCTTACAAATGTCTGTGATGCTCTGGTTTTCCGCCAAGAGAAACTCATTGTCACCTCTCTGTGTGGAACTCACCTCCGTTACAGACGCCATTTTTAAGGTCAAATATAGCGCCGCCATCTATTGGAACTTTATGAAACTACAGGGGTTGAGCGGGGATATTCCGCGATGTCGCACAACAAACTTTGCATTTTTTCAATCGCAACTGGCCGAGAAAAAACGTGTTGCGTTAGTTACTGCTGCAGCTCGTAAATAATAGTGTTGGTATGTAGCCTCAGACGGAAGTGATACATGGACGATAAGCAGTTTGGATAAGAAATGCACAGGACCTTTTGACACGTGATGCTAGAGAAGAAAGGTTGAAGATATGTGGATGGGTCGAATAACTAATGGAGAAATACTGAAACGAAAGAGGAAAAATATAAATTTGTGGCACAAAAAATAGTTGCGTTGATAGAGTACGTCCGGAAGAACCTGGGAATTGTCAGTTTGGTAATGGAGTAAGTATAGGGGAGGGGTGTGAAGGGTAAAAGCTGAGGTTCAAATGGCTCTGAGCACTATGGGACTTAATATCTGAGGTCATCAGTCCCCTCTAACGTAGAACTACTTAAACCTAACTTACCCAAGGACATCACACGCATCCGTGCCCGAGGCCGGATTCGAACCTGCGACCGTAGCGGTCGCGCGCTTCCGGACTGAAGTGCCTAGAACCGCTCTAAGAACTGAGGATGGAGACCAAAAGTCTGACCACGGTAACCAGGTTCAAAAGGATATACAGGATGATTCAAAAAGAATACCACAACTTTAAAAATGTGTATTTAATGAAAGAAACATAATATAACCTTCTGTTATACATCATTACAAAGAGTATTTAAAAAGGTTTTTTTTCATTCAAAAACAAGTTCAGAGATGTTCAATATGGCTCCCTCCAGACACTCGAGTAATATCAACCCGATACTCCAACTCGTTCCACACTCTCTGTAGCATATCAGGCGTAACAGTTTGGATAGCTGCTGTTATTTCTCGTTTCAAATCATCAATGGTGGCTGGGAGAGGTGGCCGAAACACCATATCCTTAACATACCCCCACAAGAAAAAATCGCAGGGGGTAAGATCAGGGCTTCTTGGAGGCCAGTGATGAAGAGCTCTGTCACGGGCTGCCTGGCGGCCGATCCATCGCCTCGGGTAGTTGACGTTCAGGTAGTTACGGACAGATAAGTGCCAATGTGGTGGCGCTCCATCCTGCCGAAATATGAATTGTTGTGCTTCTTGTTCGAGCTGAGGGAACAGCCAATTCTCTAACATCTCCAGATACTGTAGTCCAGTTACAGTAGCACCTTCGAAGAAAAAGGGACCAAAAACTTTATTGGCTGAAATGACGAACAAAAAATATACAACTAAATGAAACTTTATAGCTCCCTTAATTCGCCGACTGATAGTGCTTAGCTCTGCCTTTTGTCGTTGCAGTGTTTTAAATTCCTAAAGTTGTGGTATTCTTTTTGAATCACCCTGTAGATTGCGGCGATAATGCCGAGGTGAAGGGGCTTCTACATCAGACTAAATATCGAGAGCTGTATCAAACCAGTTATCAGACTGAAGACGCCAACAACAAAAGGAGTCATTACATTGTGTTACTATTGCGTAAAATGTACAGCATTGGCTTGTTTGTACCTGCCAGAAACCACCGTCCACGGTTTTCGTGGAATGCGACTAACGTAATGCCATAATAGCTGCCACTCACTTTTCTGTGAACTGCAAAGTTGACGTGTAGATGTAATTTCAGATACGGGCGGTGCAGTTAACTGTCTCTCGCTTGGCGCTCACGTCATTGTCTCGTCTGCTACGTACGGGCAGTACTTCCACGACAATTTACCCACTGCAGCATGTGCTGATGTATTTACCGTCGATTTGAACGAATATTCCGCTTGTCGTTTGTCGATTCACCAGGTGACCGAACAGATTCTTCGACTGCCTTCACGTTTATAAGATTTGGAACTCAGTGTCCGGACATTAATTTCCTAGCGCAGTACCACACAGTTAAATAAAAAATCGAAAAAAATCTACTTTGGAGACGAGAAAATTTTTAAGTGCAAAGCATTTTTGATTTGTTATCATTTTCGCGGGTAGATGAAAGCGTTGCATAGTAGGACTATAGTCCTAAACCAGCTAGTTTGAATCTCGCTTGTAAAAACTTTTTTTTTACCATTATTTAGCTTTCATGTTTATTAACTTATGGAAACTTTACTTAATGCACATTGAATGATTCCTTTAAGAAAAATAGCATTTTTCCATTTTAATTCTAAGGGGCAGTCAAACAACGAGGTAGATGGAAAGAAGTAAGTAAACTGTTTAACATTTCGAAAGGAATCGCCATAACTGTTTACATTTTTCCCGCTAGGAGACACGATGGTCGTTGCCTAGATATTCTTGAGTGTAACCAGAAGTGCATCTCTTTGGCGGAAGGAAATAGACGAACACGAATATCTTTTTTTCAGGCCTCCAAAAATATGGAAATCTCGTGGGGAGTGTATGGAGGATGTGTTAGGGTTCCAGTGAAACTTCTGGGGCGGCAATGTTGGCAAGGCTGTTTCGAGTACGGTGCAAATGCGACTATTAACAGTATAAACTAAAATTTGGTACAAAAATACGAAGCATCAAGTAGATAATAAAATAATTTTTTGTTTCTAAACATTGTACTGTATTATTGATGTAAAGAATTGTTTCAGTTTGCCAAAAAAGCATTTTATACGAATGAATCAAATTTTAATTCATTTTCATACAACTAGCGATTATTGTTCAGTATTTCGATGGTAGGTAATGGAAACCTCGTAACTTGATGTGTGTCTCTGGAAACTCATAAGTTCGATAACTAGTAACTCCGTAATCAAAGTCAGGTTTGTAAGCGCATGGATTTCTCTTGCCTGTCAATAACTAGTCACAGTTACCCATATAGCAACTTTCTGTATCATTTTAGAATAGACGAATATTCTGAAGTACACAGTCGCTGTTTCGCAGTGATATTTAAGATTTTGTATCATTTACGTTATTGTTTAAGAAATCGTTTTTGTTTCTCTTTCAAAATTCAACGAAATGGAGTTACGAGGTTTTCATTGTCAACCATCGGTCTTTAAGTAAAAATTTCCATTTATTAGTAAAAGCTAAATGAAAGTAAAAAAAAGATTGGAGATCTAGAAATGTTACAATCACCTACCGACGAACACATTTACAGGAGGCATTAGCTATTTAATTAATCGCACCCCTTCTGAATTAGACGATGGCAGCTAGTGGTTAGGTGTTTCATAAATTCTACCTACAAAAAAAAAAAAAAAAAAAAAAAATGGTTCAAATGGCTCTGAGCACTATGGGACTTAACTGCTGTGGTCATCAGTCCCCTAGAACTTAGAACTACTTAAACCTAACTAACCTAAGGACATCACACACATCCATGCCCGAGGCAGGATTCTAACCTGGGACCGTAGCGGTCGCGCGGTTCCAGACTGTAGCGCCTAGAACTGCTCGGCCACTCTGGCCTGCAATTCTACCTACAACTTCAGGGCAATTTCCACTTCTCTTGTCAACGACTGGTGTAGCTCTTGTGAGGCATTCTCAGCGTTCTTTTGTCAGAACAGCACCATGCACAATCGTGACTATCAATTTGTCTTTTGCGTGTAATATTTTTTCGTAGACTTCGTGTTCCAGCCATACCCCTCAGGCAAAAACCTGAACGGGTAAGGTATAAGATGCTTGGTGACGGTCGATCTTCCGGGGAATGTCAGGTTTAGATTATGTGCTGACTGATGACTAGAATGTGCAGGGAGCCAGTGAAGTTTGAACACCACACACACACACACATCATTGTAGCTAAAGAAAGCTTACGATGGTCCTGTGTCAGATAAAATTGATAATGCATTCCGTAATGTCAACGCCGCACTCGGTTTCCAGATAAATAATAAATTGGACAAAATACTGCGACGCAGCTTGGAGTCATCGATTAATAAGTTTAACAGAGCAGAAGTATACAAGATCAATAGTGGCTCGTGTGCGAAACATTACATCGGACAGACTCGGAGCATGGATATGCTAATAATGATAGTGCTTTAGGGGACTGTGTAAGAGAATTCACACATTACTTAAGAAGCATTAACTATGATTTGTCTATCCTGCACTATTGTACTAAAGACCCGATCCTAAATATCTTGGAGGTGAGTTATCAGGAGGTTACGAAGGTTTTGATAAATGAGCAGGTAATGAGCTGTCATCAACGGCTTTTCGATCTCCTCCACGATGTAATAGCGGATAAAAATAAAAAAAGGGACTTTATTAACTGTATGTTAACCCTCAACTGCTTTATTATATACTGCTTTGTATTAAGACCGCAACCTAAATATTGTGTAATTCCGTATAAGTTAGCTTCCGATTTTGTGCATTCAAAGCCATAGTCAATCGCTAAGTTCTCTAGTGGGAGTATCGTAGGTTTTCTTGTAACAATTGTGGCGTATTTGTTTCATGAAAGACCAGAAAGTTTCGGGTGGATCTTTTTAAACGTTGATATTTTCATAATTTTAATGAAAATGACAAGCCGGCCGGAGTGGCCGAGCGGTTAAAGGCGCAAAAATCTGGAACCGCACGACCACTACGATCGCAGGTTCGAATCCTGCCTCCGGGTCCTTAGGCTAGTTAGGTTTAAGTAGTTCTAAGTTCTAGGGGACTTATTACCACAGCAGTTGAGTCCCATGGTGCTCGGAGCCATTTGAACAATTTTTTTGAAAATGACAGAACATAAAAACTGTTTTTATTGATATTATTTCTTAAACTTATGACGCATCATATGATGTAGATGCCGCTTAGCTTGCGTACTCTGTGATTTCATTGCGGCTCCGTAGTGAACCAGTCTCGCTTCACGTTTTAGTTTCGACTGATCTACATCACTTATTGTATTCGACAACAACTGTTGTTTGTCAGCTTTGTATGGACGTCATTATGCGTCCACTTTAACTTTTCTTGTAAGAAGTGGCACGTATTTTCTTTTCTCTAGTTGTTCCACTCGTTTTCGACAAGCCGAAATGCCACATCACTGTATGCACTTTTTTTTAGTAGATCCTTTGCTGATGTGTTCTGCCCAAAACGCGTCAACAAAATGGTTCAAATGGCTCTGAGCACTATGGGACTTAACATCTGAGGTCATCAGTCCCCTAGACTTAGAATTACTTAAACCTAACTAACCTAAGGACATCACACACATCCATGCCCGAGGCAGGATTCGAACCTGCGACCGTAGCAGCAGCGCGGTTCCGGACTGAAGTGCCTAGAACCGCTCGGCCACAGCGGTCTGCACGCGTCAACACAATGAAGGATTTACTGCCATCTTGATCTCCTTCATTTCAGCAGCTTATCAGTATTTATAGAGTCATATTTATATTGATTGTGGTTACGGCTCTATACCTCCATCAAGACTTTAAGTGTGATCTACGTCTTCCAGTAATGCCGGAAAGGCGTTCTGAAAAAGAGCCTTGCAAGGCGATAGGATAGGCCCAATCAACTGATTGTCATATCACAGCATCATATCACAGCACGTATTTACGGCGGAGCGTTCTCTATAACGTGCCTCCACAAAGATATGTGGGGCTTCGGCGGACGTCCGATGCGAGTTACGAGTGCTGTTTGTATCGCACGAGTGAAAGTGACTACATCAGTGGACTGCGGTAATGGGATTACTTGACAATTTGAAATTAGCCAACGACGGAATTCAAGTCGCCTGCCACCACAAAGTGAAACCGCCATCAAACCGACGATTGTTTTGAAAGGTACAGTGTTTTCTTAGGTATGGTCTTGCTGGAGGTGGTATGCCGTTGCCTTCCTCCGACCTTCGAACTGACTACGTGAGATATGTGGTGTCACCGCCAGACACCACACTTGCTAGGTGGTAGCTTTTAAATCGGCCGCGTTCCGTTAGTATACGTCGGACCCGCGTGTCGCCACTGTCAGTGATCGCAGACCGAGCGCCACCACACGGCAGGTCTAGAGAGACGGACTGGCACTCGCCCCAGTTGTACGGACGACTTAGCTAGCGATGCAACACTGACGAAGCCTCGTTTATTTGCAGAGAAGATAGTTAGAATAGCCTTCAGCTAAGTCAATGGGTACGACCTAGCAAGGCGCCATAGCAAGTGATAGTTATCGTATGAAGCATGTCTCATCAAGAACGATGTATACAAATGATGGATTAAAGTTGAGTATTCCAGCAGCTACGTACTTTTCTTTATAGCATTCATTACGTATCCTGTTTCAGACCTCACGCCATCCTGCGTGAGCTTATAGCGTGCATTTCGGCCTTCGCTAGCAATATAACAAGATCCATGAAATGTATTGGCATTTGCGAATAAGGGCAACCATCAGCTGTATAATGGAATGACTACACAATTTGTGCCGGACCGAGACCCGAACCCAGACTCCCCACTTATCGCGAGCGGTCGCATTACCATTAGGCTATCAGTGCATGACTCATGGCCAGACCCAAAGTTCTGTATGACGTCAATCATATACCTACAAACTCTACTCGTACATCCATTATGTATATTCCCGTTCAGGGGAGACACTTTACTTGGAAGAGGTTTCTCAGGTGTACGGCTATGCGCGATATTGCCGTGCCTGTGCATGCATCGTAATTCGGAATAACACAGGCACCATAATATCGTATCGAACCGTATCTGAACTGACTGACCCAGACAGTCATTGGGGTGACCTACAATTTAACGTCGTCTCCAACCCACTCGGCATTTTTGACGTCAATAAGCATCGCCAGACGTGAAAGAAGTGGTACCTGACAGGCAAAAATTCTAGGGCTAACACGGGACGTTTGGATTTGTAGTCTGGTCATTTGTTTAGTACGAGGAAGACAGAAAAATATAATAAAATAATTGTGTGACATTTACTCGCTGACAGCTAATTCTTTGACATGAGCTGTTTTAGGTATAGAAGTTCGGCCTATTAGTGACTTATGATTATCTGTGCCGGACCGGGACTAAAAACTAAATTCCTCCCGAAACGACTACCAAGGCCCTACGGTACCGACCGGACTTCGTGTCATCCTCAGCCCATAGGTGTCACTGGATGCGGATATGGAGGGGCCGTATGTCACTTTCCGAGACCGGAGCCGCTAGTTCTCAATCAAGGAGCTCCTCAGTTTGCCTCTCAAGGGCTGAGTGCACCCCGCTCGCCAACAGCGCTCGGCAGACCGGATGGTCACCCATCCAAGTGCTAACCCAGTCCGACGGCGCTTAACTTCGGTGATCTGACGGGAACCGGTGTTACCACTGCGGCAAGGGCGGATCGGTACTTGAACCCCGATTTCCCGACTGTCGCGAGCTCTCGCCTTAGCCTGTTGAGCTATCGGTGAACACGTTCCCCAGACCGAGACAAACCTCCACGTGTCACGTTGTCTACATCCTTCTGCCATAGTCCACTACATTCGTCACCTAATGCTCGATAACATTATTGACTGGATTTCCTGGACATGGAGAATACGAGGTATTGAGCCTAAAGTTGTTAGTGTCGTGTGCCCAACTAGGCTTGTAATACTTACAGGGTGTTTCAAAAATGACCGGTATATTTGAAACGGCAATAAAAACTAAACGAGCAGCGATAGAAATACACCGTTTGTTGCAATATGCTTGGGACAACAGTACATTTTCAGGCAGACAAACTTTCGAAATTACAGTAGTTACAATTTGCAACAACAGATGGCGCTGCGGTCTGGGAAACTCTATAGTACGATATCTTCCACATATCCACCACGCGTAGCAATAATATGGCGTAGTCTCTGAATGAAATTACCCGAAACCTTTGACAACGTGTCTGGCGGAATGGCTTCACATGCAGATGAGATGTACTGCTTCAGCTGTTCAATTGTTTCTGGATTCTGGCGGTACACCTGGTCTTTCAAGTGTCCCTACAGAAAGAAGTCACAGGGGTTCATGTCTGGCGAATAGGGAGGCCAATCCACGCCGCCTCCTGTATGTTTCGGATAGCCCAAAGCAATCACACGATCATCGAAATATTCATTCAGGAAATTAAAGACGTCGGCCGTGCGATGTGGCCGGGCACCATCTTGCATAAACCACGAGGTGTTCGCAGTGTCGTCTAAGGCAGTTTGTACCGCCACAAATTCACGAAGAATGTCCAGATAGCGTGATGCAGTAATCGTTTCGGATCTGAAAAATGGGCCAATGATTCCTTTGGAAGAAATGGCGGCCCAGACCAGTACTTTTTGAGGATGCAGGGACGATGGGACTGCAACATGGGGCTTTTCGGTTCCCCATATGCGCCAGTTTTGTTTATTGACGAAGCCGTCCAGGTAAAAATAAGCTTCGTCAGTAAACCAAATGCTGCCCACATGCATATCGCCGTCATCAATCCTGTGCACTATATCGTTAGCGAATGTCTTTCGTGCAGCAATGGTAGCGGCGCTGAGGGGTTGCCGCGTTTGAATTTTGTATGGATAGAGGTGTAAACTCTGGCGCATGAGACGATACGTGGACGTTGGCGTCATTTGGACCGCAGCTGCAACACGGCGAACGGAAACCCGAGGCCGCTGTTGGATCACCTGCTGCACTAGCTGCGCGTTGCCGTCTGTGGTTGCCGTACGCGGTCGCCCTACCTTTCCAGCACGTTCATCCGTCACGTTCCCAGTCCGTTGAAATTTTTCAAACAGATCCTTTATTGTATCGCTTTTCGGTCCTTTGGTTACATTAAACCTCCGTTGAAAACTTCGTCTTGTTGCAACAACACTGTGTTCTAGGCGGTGGAATTCCAACAGCAGAAAAATCCTCTGTTCTAAGGAATAAACCATGTTGTCTACAGCACACTTGCACGTTGTGAACAGCACACGCCTACAGCAGAAAGACGACGTACAGAATGGCGCACCCACAGACTGCGTTGTCTTCTATATCTTTCACATCACTTGCAGCGCCATCTGTTGTTGAAAATTGTAACTACTGTAATTTCGAAAGTTTGTCTGCCTGAAAATGTACTGTTGTCCCAAGCATATTGCAACAAACGGTGTATTTCTATCGCTGCTCGTTTAGTTTTTATTGCCGTTTCAAATATACCGGTCATTTTTGAAACACCCTGTACTTGCATGTCTGAAAGAGCAGACCTTGTTTGACGATCTCGATCCCATGCAATCCCATTCTCCCTAGCGCGGGAATGCAATCTAATATGTTGGCGACTAAGATGTCGTGAATACATTAGACTAGGTTAAATCGTCCCTTGCTGGCCAGTTTGGCGTGGAAGTGGAAGACAGAAAATAAAAGCCGAAGTTTTAAATTTCACGTCACAGAGGAGAATTGTACAAAGATACTGTCATTTAACGAGCAGACAGACTCCCTATCGATAAAATAAGATTTGAAAGCGAATAAATCACCAGGTGTGGATAGACTCCTTTTTAGAGTTTATAAAGGGTTCTCTGCGACATTGGGCCCTTTACCTAGCTTGCATTTATCGTGAATCTCTCCCCCACCACAAAGTCCCAAGCGGCTGGAAAAAAGCGCAGGTGGCTCCAGTATATAACAAGCGTAAAAGAACGGAACTTCTGTTTGCTGCAGAATTCTTGAACATATTCTCAGCTAGATTTAAGAAACTTTCTTGAGAGCTTATGTCCACGAATGAGCATGGTCTTAGAAAGCAACGCTCGTGCGAAACTCATCTTGCCCTTTTCTCACAGGAAATACTGGCGACTATGTATGAGGGCAAAACGCAGATTCGATATTTCTCGATTTGCTGATGATGCCGTGGTGCACGGTAAACTGTTGAAGTTGAGGAACTGTAGGAATGTACAAGACGACTTAGATAAAATTTCCACTTGGCGTGATGGATGGCACTTACCTCTAAACGTGGAAAAATGCTAAGTTAATGCATATGAGTAGGGAGAACAAACTTGTAATGTTCGGGTACAGTATTCCTAGTGCCCTGCTTGACAGAGTCAAGTCGTTTGAGTATCTGGGCGTAACGTTGCAAAGCGATATGAAATCGAAGAAGCATGTGAGAATTCTGGTGGCAAAGGCGAGTGGTCGACTACGGTTTATTGGGAGAATTTAAAGAGAGTGGTTCACCTGTAAAGGAGACCGCATATAGGAAGTCTAGTGCGATCTATTCTTGAGTAGTGCACCAGTGTTTGCGATCCGTATCGAGTCGGATTGACGGAAAACATCGAAGCAGTTCAGAGGTGGGCTGCTACACTAAATTTCCATTACGCGATAAGTCATACACATCTGAAGGCTCTAAATTCAACTAAATACTTAGGGATTACAATTACAAATAGCCTAAATCGAAACGATCACATAGATAATGTTGTGGGTAGAGCAAATAAAAAAAAAGACTGTCATTCATTGAGAGAACACATAGAAGGCGCAACATGCAACAGGTCTACTAAAGAGACTGCTTACACCACGCTTGTCCGCCCTATTCTGGAGTATTGCTGTGCGGTGTGGGATCCGCATCATGCGGGACTGACGGACGACATCGAAAAAGTCCAAAGAAGGGCGGCTAGTTTTGTATTATCACGAAATAGGGGAGATGGTGTCACGGACATGATACGTGAATTGGAGTGGCAATCATTAAAACAAAGGCGTTTTTCGTTGTGTCGGGATCTTCTCATGAAATTTCAGTCACCAGCTTTCTCCTCCAATTGCGAAAACATTCTGTTGGCACATAGGGAGAAATGATCATCACAGTGAGATGAGAGAAATCAGGGCTCGCACAGAAAAATTTAAGCGCTCGTTTTGCCCGCGCGCCGTTCGAGAGTGGAACGGTAGAGAGACAGATTGAAGGTGGTTCGTTGAACCCTCTGCCAGGCACTTTATTGTGAATTGCAGAGTAATCATGTGGATGTTGATGTACATTTGTTACCAGTAGGTTTGAACAACACGTAAGTGTTCGGAGATGTTTCGGGAACTCAAATGAGAATCCCTGGAGAGAAAGCGACGTTGTTTTCGAGAAACACTATTGAACAAAATTTGGAGTACCGGCATTTGGCGCTGTCTGTCGAACGATGCTACTGCCGTCAATATACATTGTGCGTAAGGACCACGAATATAAGATACGAAAAATTAGGGCTCATAATCAATGGCAAGGAAAGCGTGTCTGAAGAAGAGAAATTTGTCAACATCGAGTATAGATTTAAGTGTCACGAAGTCGTTTCTGAAAGTATTTGTATGGAGTGTAGCCATGTATGGAAGTGGAACAAGGACGATAAATAGTTTGGACAAGAAGAGAAAAGAAGATTTCGAAATGTGGTGCTACAGAAGAATGCTGGAGATTAGATGGGTAGATCACTTAACTAATGAGGAGGTAGTGAATAGGATTGGGGAGAAGAGGAGTTTGTGGCACAACTTGACAAGAAGAAGGGGTCGGTTGGTAGGACATGTTCTGAGGCACAAGGGATCACCAATTTAGTATTGGAGGGCAGCGCGGAGGGTAAAAATCGTAGAGGGAGACCAAGAGATGAATACACTAGGTAGATTCAGACGGATGTAGGTTGCAGTAGGTACTGGGAGATGAAGAAGCTTGCACAGGATAGAGTAGCATGGAGAGCTGCATCAAACCAGTCTCAGGACTCAAGACCACAACATCAACAAGCTGATATACAGCCAGTAGTTTTTACCTCGCTCAATTTGCGAGTGCAACAGGAAAGAAAATAAGTATAGGTGGTACTAGGTACCGTCCCCCACGCACCGTACGGTTACTTGCTGAGTATCTATGTAGATGGAGATGTAGATCTGTATTTCAGCTTATTATTCTGCCCATACTTACGATCTGCAGGGTGAACCAGAAGGTTTCCCCCAGTTTCCGGAGGGTATTCCTTAGGTTATTGAAACAAAAAATGTAAATAAAGTAATGGGATCAGATCCATAATTAAGGAGCTACAGTAATTGAAAAACTCAGGAAAATGGCAATTTCACTATAAAAAATGCACATAATAATTAATTTAAACAATTTTGTAGCAGTCTCTTGCATTCAGAGTGGATTTAAAGCAAGTGATCAAAATTGCCTCTCTGCATTTGAAGGCAAAGATTCGGACGGGAGTGAACCGCGGGAGTAGCATTCCGTACGTGCTCGTTCCATACTGACGATGCGGCATCGGAAATGTGTTGTATCAATTCTTCTCGTGTTTCCATCTTAACTTCGTACGCGATGTCTTTCATCCACCCCCAGATGCCGTAATCTAGGGGTGTTAAATCTGGCGATCTGGCAGGTCAGTTGATAGGGCCCTTGCGACCTATCTATCGATGTGGGAATTGCTGATTAACTTAAGTTGTTACCACATGGTGGAAGTGTGCAGGTGCCCCGCCATGTGGGACGCACATGTGGCGTCTTGTTTCCAGAGGAACGTCTTCAAGAAGCTGCGGCAAGTCTTCTCGTGAAAAGTTACCCTACAACTGACCATTTAAATTTCCCGGGAGAATATGTAACACTGCGCTCGGGCGCACGATACTCTTTAAAGCCTGTAGTATGGTAAGTTGACGGGCTTCACCTTAAGAGAAAGGGTTTTTGTATAGATTTTGACCGCGTGTACTTGAATGGAGGCAAATCAGACTTACACCCACTCAGTAATAACAATGATACGTCAAGCAATTCCGGAGTCCAACCACACGTTAGGACGGACAAGAAACAACACAGCAGATGCTACCAAATTTTTAATAATACGGTCGCCAGCCTAATTAGGCATTAACTGAGTTTCTTCCCTGTACAAGTTGATGTACGTTTATACAAAACAACACGTAGTAACACTGCATAATATGGTAAATTTTTGAACCAGAAAATCTATTGAACTGATAATTTCACTTTCTGGACTGATATGGATAAACCGCAAATACATAACATTACACTATAATGTTTACTACAAAACTTCGTACTGTCCATTGATCTGATTAAAACCGGGCATAGGTTACCCTAGAAATAGCACTTTCGAACCACACACACAATGTCAATTTTGATAAATGTAAAACACTAATAAATTTTGGTTTTTGTATTGGCTTTAACTTTGCTGGTCTAATCAGTTTAGAACACTTCAGAATTCAGATGAATAAAAAAGAGGGGGGGTGGGGGAACCTTAAACTGTTATGATCACTGAATTGAAACTTTTGATTATTGAAATCATTAAGTGCTCACGATTCCCTATATATGAATTGCTACTCTTTTTAGCTTATTTCCTGCTCATTTAATTATCATTATATCTGCCTCAAAATAATTAAACTTCATTACTGAATCAATTTCAAAATTGTCTTCCAACTTTGTCATTCCTTAGTTATTTACCTATAGATTCATTAACAACAAAGTTCTTTAAACATCATTCTAACATAGCGAGGTCTGCAGGTAATTATTATTAACATAAACTTTAAATCTTGATTTCGGGACACTCGGATTGCACAACTTGTGGGAAGGACCCTGTCTAGGTTAGTTGTGAGGATAATTAAATGATAGGACAGTTCTGGTAAAATTTAAGTTGTTATTGAACAGTATGGAACAAAAGTAACACTGGTCCACACGAATACAGTACTAAAAGTTTCAACCTGCTTGTATCGATGCGGCGGTTGGCGGGCGGCGAGATGGCGAGGCACCGAGCACACATACAATCACAGCAATGGCTCTTGATGTATCGGCACTTTGCTTCTTCTTAGCGTCGCAGTACTTTTCCGTTTAGTGCCTATGGAATATTGCCATGCTGTATAGGCGTCGGAAACGGCACATCCGAGGCTCAACGAAATCACGTTTTCCAGGAGAGCCTCCTCGATCCAGAACGTGTTCCTCAGACCGATGCCCAACTCCGACTACTACTGCTGAGCCCGTTTTGCCGTGCAGCGCTCGTGTGCATTTTCCCGCGCTCGCCTGCCATCCACCTTTTACCGCTCCCCTACAGACAGGGTATTCACCAGAGGTTTTGCATTCTACATATCCTAATACATTGCCTACGTATGGACCAGACGCACAATTACAATTTTAAACATGTTACAATAGATTCAACGTTTGCTACACTTCAATTCTATTATAATATTACTTGAAATTTGACATAAACATTAATATTCACATCGAAATTTGTTTACAGTTTCCTTAACCCAATGACATGAAACAAAAAAAGGAAATGAAATCAGAACATCGATTATACCAATCTATCGAAAATCAGAAAAAAATTATTATATGTACAATAGTACAGCGTTGTTCTTGTTACAAATGAACGGCCCCAGTAACGGGTCACACGCAGCACCACACCAGAGATTTACAGTAAATCAGCGTCGAAATTGAGATACTACAGCGGCACCGGGATTCTCATCTGCCCAGACATGCATGTTGTTGATGCCATCTCTTGTACAGGTTGCCTCATCGCTGAACATTATGAACCGATAGAGCTGCCGATTTCCGTCTAACCAGTTACAAAAGTGCAAACGGTTGGCACAATCATGAGGCTCTAAATGGTGAACTTTCTGCACATGAAAAGGATACAGTCCATTCTCATGAAGAATCCTACATAGCTTAGGTTTTGAAACGTACAATCGAGTAGCTAGCCGTCTTATACTTGAACGAGGACTGCGCTATACTGAATTAAGAACGTTTTCCTCTTCTTGAACGTCACGGTGTCTTTGGAAGTGAATACCAATACTAGGAGGACTACCAGTTTCTGGCAATGTTCCACTAAATGTTTTGGCACTCGGAATCCTACCGACGGAGATATTCGGCAACAGCAGCTTTCGCATTAACATCACAGTAGCCCAAAATGTACTTCATCTCTCCATACTCCTGCGATGAAAACTTTTACGGCGTCGCAAAGAGTACTGTACATAGGAGACTGTGGTGTCACCGCCAGACACCATACTTGCTAGGTGGTAGCCTTTAAATCGGCCGCGGTCCGTTAGTATACGTCGGACCCGCGTGTCGCCACTGTCAGTGATTGCAGACCGAGCACCGCCACACGGCAGGTCTAGAGAGACTTACTAGCACTCGCCCCAGTTGTACAGCCGACTTTGCTAGCGACGGTTCACTGACAAATTACGCTCTCATTTGCCGAGACGATAGTTAGCATAGCCTTCAGCTACGTCATTTGCTACGACCTAGCAAGGCGACATTATCATTTGCTATTTATCTTGTGATGCATGTACCGTCAGACCGATGTTCAACAATTATGGGGTAAAGTTAAGTATTCCAACAGCTACGTACTTTATTTGCTAGACTCAACTCCTTTAACTGTTCCAGACCTCACGCCAGCCTGCGTGAGCTTAAACGCGTGCCTTTCGGCTTCACCTCGTAGTGGCTTGGCTGTCTTGCCAAGCCACAACAGAGACAATAACAGTAAACAGTGACTGCAGTATCAACAACGTGTTTGTTAGGCAGACGTACCATTCGCTGCACCTGTCTACCTAAGACTGATCGTGTTTCCTCTGAACACAAGTGTAGTGCTCCATACACCGTGGCGTGTTTCGGAACTTTGTTGTAGCTCCTTAATTATGGATCTCATCACATTCCTGTATTTACATTTTGCGTTCCAAATAACCTAAGGAATAACCTCCAGCAACCGGGGGAAAACCTCGTGACTGACCCTGTAAATTGTAAGGGGTGTTCAATAAGTAAAGCAACACATTTTTTTTCTTAAAACAGGTTGGTTTTAAGCAGGAGTCCAATACAGCATATTATTCCCCACTCTTCTAGCTACAGAACACTATTTTTTTAAACATAATCTCCGTTCAATGCAGCGGCCTTATGGCACCTTACTGTGAGGGCTTGTACACCCTGTAAGAGGTCCACGATTAAACAATTTGTTGCTACCGCACTTGAGCAGATGTAATTTCGATGGATTGCTCACGCGCTGCCTGCGATATGTAAGCTATAACAGAATCTCAGACCACAGAGCAGTGTTGTCAGCAGTAGGAACTGTGTAGCAGTAGGAGTTAAGTTGTATCGAGCAGTCTGGTGTATGGAGTTGGCTGGGTCGGTCGTGGGGAGCGATGGCGGAGCCTGAGCGTTGTAGTATGTTCGGCGACAGTCCGCAGCTCGTGGTCGTGCGGTAGCGTTCTCGCTTCCCACGCCCGGGTTCCCGGGTTCGATTCTCGGTGGGGTCAGGGATTTTCTCTGCCTCGTGATGACTGGGTGTTGTGTGATGTCCTTAGGTTAGTTAGGTTTAAGTACTTCTAAGTTCTAGGGGACTGATGACCATAGATGTTATGTCCCATAGTGCTCAGAGCCATATTCGGCGACAGCAGCTTTCGCATTACCATCACAGTAGCCCAAAATGTACACCACCTCTCCATACTCCTGCGATGAAAATTTGTACGGCATCGCATAGTGTACTGTACACAGGAGACAGTAACAGTAAACAGTGACTGCGGTATCAACAACGTGGTTATTACGCAGACGTACCACTCGCTGCACCTGTCTACCTAAGACTAATCGTGTTTCCTCTGAACACAAGTGTAGTGCTCCATACACCGTGGCGTGTTTCGGAACTCTGTTGTAGCTCCTCAATTACGGACCTGATCACATTACACTATTTACATTTTGTGTTCGTCCCAAATAACAGAAGGAATAACCTTCAGCAACCAGGGGAAAACATCTTGACTCCCCTGTAGATGAATAAAATATAACTGTCAACACAATGAGATTACTACTTGAAATCAAGCGACTCCAAGTCACTACCGCAGTTAAGACGTAAACAGAACGCTGAACTGATGTTCAGCTATTAGTTGCACTCGTTTATCACCAGGATGACCGAACTGAAAAGCAGTGCCAGCCGGAGTGGCCGAGCGGTTCTAGGCGCTACAGTCTGGAACCGCGCGACCGCTGCGGTCCCATGTTCGGATCCTGCCTCGGGCATGGATGTGTGTGATGTTCTTAGTGTTGTGGACTGACAAGACAGCCAGTCCACAGTGACGGGTAACCGAAAGGCACGCGCTTAAACTCACGCAGGCTGGCGTGAGGTCTGAATCAGGATACGTAATGAATGCTATAAAGAAAAGTAAGTAGCTGCTGGAATAAACTTTTATCCACAATTGGTGAACATTGGTCTTGTTACTGTACATGCTTCATTAGATACATAGCAAAGGATAATTGCCGCCTTGATAGGTCGTAGCAATTGACTTAGCTGAAGGCTATGCTAACTATCTTCTCGGCAAATGAGAGAGTCTTCGTCAGTGTCTGTTGCTAGCTACGCCTACAACTGGGGCGAGTGCTAGTACGTCTCTCTAGACCTGCCGTGTGGTGGCGCTCGGTCTTCTATCACTGACAGTGGCGACACGCGGGTCCGACGTATACTAATGGACCGCTGCCGATTTAAAGGCTACCACCTAGCAAGTGTGGTGTCTGGCGGTGACACCACACTTAGGTAAGTCAGGTTTAAGTAGTTCTAAGTTCTAGGGGACTGATGACGTAAGATGTTGAGTCCCATAGTGCTCAGAGCCATTTGAACCAGTTTTTGAAAAGCGGTGATCACAGAATAAATAAATACAGAGAAAGTCTACTACAGTCGCGATAAAGACAGCTGAATTGACTAAAAGAGCATCTTGTTGTTTAGAAAGTACTTCCTCTTTCCTATCAATATACACCAAACACACTAAAATGATACATATTCTTGTTCAGCAACGACTGGGGTATCAGGTAGACAGTAAAAAAATCGTTATTTGGAGAGATTTTCATTTTATGGTTCACTTAAGGGGACTGCTCGCAATAAGCGGGAAAGCCTGGTGCGGCACCAATTTTTGGTTCAAAAATGGTTCAAATGGCTCTGAGCACTATGCGACTTAACTACTAAGGTCATCAGTCCCTTAGAGCTTACAACTACTCAAACCTAACTAACTTAAGGACATCACGCACATCCATGCCCGAGGCACGATTCGAACCAGCGATCCTAGCTGTCACGCGATTCCAGACAGTAGCGCCTAGAACCGCTCGGCCACCTCGGGCGGCACCAATTTTCTGTCTGTCGCTAACAGGTAGTAGATCCATACCTAACACAGTTAATGTCAAAGAATTAGCAGTTAGCGAATAAATTTCGAATGATTTCGCACAGCTGTTCATCGTCAAACAAGGTCTGTTCTTTGAGACATGCAAGTAAAAAAAAAATTGTGAACGGACAATACTTGCTTCTCGCACTTGCTTCCCCTAAATCCAGTCCGACACACGATCGCAGATGTGAATATGTTGCGAAATATTTAGAAACAGTTTATAAAAAGGAGAAGAACGCTCGGAGGTTGTGTTCTGGCATCAGGTCATACGACAGTGTTAATATTTTAATTATGTCCCTGACAAACGAATAACAACAGTTGGGGGGGGAGAGAGAGAGAGAGAGAGAGAGACGGATGAAGGTAGAGAGGAGAGTAGGTGACGCAGTAAAGACGTATGGAGATGATGTGTGTGGTGTCCCATGTCCACCATAGTCCGCGCTGTTAATTTCGCACGCCAGCAGACGTCGCTAGCTGAGAATTTAATATGAGCTTCAGAGTGACCTGAGAGTACGGTCCAGCGCTTTGATGTGGCCGCGGTAGCGAAATCCTAAAACGCTGCTAAAATGTCTGTGGCGTATAACTGCGCTGGGAGCAGAGGTAAGGCGAATCCCAACATGCTTTGCGTCGCGCATTTAGCATGGCTTCGCCTAAATTATCGCCACATATTTCACAAATTGCGCCTGACAAAACTACAGAGATAACAAAGTGCATGTAATTAGTGTGTAAAAGGAGTTGACTACGAACTGCACGGTAGCACCAACAAGCACATAGAAAATGAGCCAAAGAAGAAGCGGATGTGATGGTATTTTGTAGCCAACGGCACGTTCACAGTAGTTGCTAGAACGTAGTGACGAAGTGAAGACGACTGCGCCCAGTCGTCTACACCGATTTGGCCCAAATGTTTGGTCTGTGCAGGGCATGACAAGTAACGAAACTGACGGAAATTGAAGCTCTAGATGGCCAACAGTTTAGAAAAGAAAACCACAGTTTCGGCTCGCGTCGGGTGAGGCATGAGCCGTAAATAGTAGGGTAGCTTACAAGCAACGACTTGCGCAGCGGTAGGAGTACAGAACCGAAATCTGAAAGTCGTGGTGACGAGTTCCTACGTGGACGATTTTCCTTACTTTCAATTTTTACGTTACCTGCACTGGAAATAAACTGAAATAACGATGAATGTGTTATATTACACTACTCGCCATTACAACTACTACACCAAGAAGAGATGCGGATGATAAACGGGTATTCATTGGACGATTATACTTGAACTGATATGTGATTACATTTACACACAGTTTGGGTGGATAGATCCTGAGAAAGCACTTCTGGCCGTAATAACGGCCTTGATACGCCTGGGCATTGAGTCGAACAGAGCTTGGACGGCGTGTACAGGTACAGCTGCCCATGCAGCTTCAACACGATACCACAGTTCATCAAGACTAGTGACTGGCGTATTTTGACGAGCCAGTTGCTCGGCCACCATTGACCAGACGTTTTCAATTGGTGAAAGATCTGGAGAATGTGCTGGCCAGGGCAGCAGTCGAACATTTTCTGTGTCCAGAAAGACCAGTACAGGACCTGCAACATGCGGTCGTGCATTATCTTGCTGAAATGTAGGGTCGTACCACATCTGAAATGTAACGTCCACTGTTCAAAGTGCCGTCAATGCGAACAAGAGGTGACCGAGATGTGTAACCAATGGCACCCCATACCATCACGCCGGGTGATACGCCAGTATGGCGATGACGAATACACGCTTCCAATATTTGGTCACCGCGATGACGCGAAACACGGATGCGACCATCATGATGCTGTAAACAGAACCTGAATTTATCCGAAAAAAATGACGTTTTGCAATCGTGCACCCAGGTACGTCGTTGAGTACACCCTCGCAGGCGCTCCTGTCTGTGATACATCCTCAAGGGTAACCGCAGCCATGGTATCCGAGCTGATAGCCCATGCTGCTGCAAACGTCGTCGAACTGTTCGTGCAGATGGTTGTTGTCTTGCAAACGTCCCCATCTGTTGACTCAGGGATCGAGACGTGGCTGCACGATTTGTTACAGCCATGCGGATAACATGCCTGTCATCTCGACTGCTAGTGATACGACGCCGTTGGGATCCAGCACGGCGTTCCATATTACCCTTCTGAACCCACCGATTTTATATTCTGCTAACAGTCATTCGATCTCGACCAATGCGAGCAGCAATGTCGCGATACTATAAACCGCAATCGCGATAGGCCGCAATCCGACCTTTATCAAAGTCGGCAACGTGGTGGTACGCATTTCTCCTCCTTACACGAGGCATCACGACAACGTTTCAACAACCAATGCCGGTCAACTGCTGTTTGTGTATGAGAAATCGGTTGGAATGTTTACTCATGTCAGCACGTTGTAGGTGTCGCCACCGGAGCCAACCTTGTGTGAATGCTTTTCGTTGTACTTCCATAAAAGGCTCGAAAACTAAAGGCAAAGATAATTTGGGATAGGTAATAGAAGTCCATGAAAGAATTGTAACCACAGCGTTCACAAATTTAGCTAGCTAACAAAATAAAAAAAAAAACTTCAAATAGAGCAATGGAAGCAAGGTCATTGGGAGGCCCAGCTCAGTATTATCTAGGAGAAATGTAATATACGGAAATGATTTCGTTGTATACACACTAGGATCTCTACCAGTTCTCTTCAAGACTTCAAATTCTGCCATTATTTCCGTCATTGTAACGTAAAACTGCATCATAGACACGTATTGAAATGGCTCTGAGCACTATGGGACTTAACTTCTGAGGTCATCAGTCCCCTAGAACTTAGAACTACTTAAACCTAACTAACCTAAGGACGTCACACACATCGATGCCGAGGCGGGAGTCGAACCTGCGACCATAGCGGTCGCGCAGTTCCAGACTGTAGCCCCTAGAACCGCTCGGCCACCCTGGCCGGTCCATAACCACGTATTTTGAGTACTTCAAGTCCACAGAATGTCCTTTTTGAGCACCTAATACAAATTAAATTATTGAGGCTTTCTTTTCCATTTTGTCTTTCCGTGAAACAGTTCCTCAGTAAATCAGGGTTTGCGAGAAAGCTGAATGTGGGCTTAATAGCATGCATAACATGTTCTGGTAATGAGTTTTATGTTACAATAACGAAAATAATGGCAGAACTGAAGTGCTAAAGAGACTTGGTGTGGGGAGGAGATTAGTGTTTAACGTCCCGTCGACAACGAGGCCATTAGAGACGGAGCGCAAGCTCGGGTGAAGGAGGGATGGGGAAGGAAATCGGCCGTGCCCTTTCAAAGGAACCATCCCGGCATTTGCCTGAAGCGATTTAGGGAAATCACGGAAAACCTAAATCAGGATGGCTGGAGACGGGATTGAACCGTCGGCCTCCCGAATGCGAGTCCAGTGTGCTATCCACTGCGCCACCTCGCTCGGTCTTAACGCCTATGCTGTGTATATGATATTGTGGACCAAATCTGTAGTTACTCACTTCTCTGACTAAATGGTTAATGCAAAAGGCCAATAGATTAAGAAAAGAAGAGACTAGCAGTTATCACTACGCTTGACGTTCTAATTTAAAATATTCAGAGCACTAGACCGAAAACTAGGGGTGAGACTTGGTGTGGATCATGGTGTGTTTACAACAAAAGCATTTTACACCATCGAGGAGAGCAGGGTCAAGAAAGCTAACAGACCAGTGTCTCTTACCTGCAAAAACAGGGCAGGCAGATTCAAAGAGGAGAGAAGAGAAACCTGAAGGATGAGGAGTATCAGTATGGAGGATTTTAAAATTGAGGTAAGTATGAGAAGTATAAGAAGAACATCTTTGAACCTTATTTTATCTGTTTTACATTTTGTACGTTATTAGAAGCAAGAGATATAGATGTCAGCCAAAGATATCGAAAGAAAATAGCCTTCGCACCGACAAAAATTCCGCTGAAGCAAGCAGTTTTCCAAATATCGGGAAAGGTCGGAGTGGCCGCCAGTGAAGAGTTAATCTGTTTAACGCCGGTCGTTGTGGCCGAGCGGTTCTAGGCGCTTCAGTCTGGAACCGCGAGACCGCTACGGTCGCAGGTTCGAATCCTGCCTCGGGCATGGATGTGTGTAATGTCCATAGGTTAGTTAGGTTTAAGTTGTTCTAAGTTCTAGAGGACTGATGATCTCAGATAGTGCTCAGAGCCATTTAATCGGTTTAAAAATTTAAAGGCATCTCTAAAGCTGCTATCACGATAAAATTCACACATAGCATAGATTAAACTGTGTAGATCAAGGAAATAGTATTTTTGAAAAATCGATTTTTTGGGCCAAAATCCATTACATCCTCCCTTAATACAGTTTTAAGATCGTCTTATCATTACGTAATCTAAACCACTCCCATCTGGAGTCAGATTCGATCAATCAGAGCGTTCAAATCACGCTTCCCTGGCAACTTAAAATCCCAGTCAGGCGGCAGTGAAATTCAGAAAACCAGATGCTGATATCGTGGGTCGAAGCAAACGAGTGGTATCGTTAAGTTCGGTATTTCCAACTTACCGAGTCTTATAATCGCGGCAATCTGGGAATCCCGAACGACTCGATACGAGACTGGGACAACGCCCCGGCTGTTAGTCAGGAATGGCGCGTTGCCTTCCAGCGAACAATCCGAGCTTCAAGATGCACGGCAGGCGATAGAGAGCGACGCAGTCGGTCGCGTTGTGTACTGGTCTCCCGTGACAGACGGCTGAGCCGCACGCAAGTCGAATCGACTGTACTTGGAATACGGCCGCCTGTATCTGGACTGAGCGCTGGAGTCGGCAGGGTGACTCCAGGGCTGTGTCAACGACCCGTCACCGTTCGACGCGGCTACTCCTTCGAGGCACTGGAGTCTCATTCCAAAAGAGCGGGGTTCAAACCCCTGTCCGATCCTCCAGATTTAGGTTCTTCACAGTTTCATTCGAGTGCTTAAGGTGAGGTTTACTGTCTTTGGCCCGAAAAAAGCACGTTCTTTGAGAATTTTTTTTCTCGGGATGTGTTATAGATATGAATGTCAAATTTGGTTTATTTATTTTATTTATTTATTTATTTATTGTTCCGTGGGACCACATTTAGGAGAAGTCTCCATGGTCATGGAACGAGTCAATACATGAAATTATAACACGATTGTAGAAACACATAAAATGAAACAAGTCGTTAGTTTAAATAAAGAAAATCAAGAATGTAACACTGGAATTTGCTTAATTTTTTATCTCTTCCAGGAGCTCCTCGACAGAATAGAAGGAGTGAGCCATGAGGAAACTCTTCAGTTTAGACTTAAAAGTGTTTGGGCTACTGCTAAGATTTTTGAGTTCTTGTGGTAGCTTATTGAAAATGGATGCAGCAGAATACTGCACTCCTTTCTGCACAAGAGTCAAGGAAGTGCATTCCACATGCAGATTTGATTTCTGCCTAGTATTAACTGAGTGAAAGCTGCTAACTCTTGGGAATAAGCTAATATTGCTAACAACAAACGACATTAAAGAAAATACATACTGTGAGGGCAATGTCAAAATTCCCAGACTATTGAATAGGGGTCGACAAGAGGTTTTCGAACTTACACCATACATAGCTCGAACAGCCCGTTTTTGAGCCAAAAATACCCTTTTTGAATCAGAAGAATTACCCCAAAAAATAATACCATATGACATAAGCGTATGAAAATATGCGAAGTATACCACTTTACGTGTTGAAATGTCACTTATTTCAGATACTGTTCTAATGGTAAATAAAGCGGCATTTAGTTTCTGAACAAGATCCTGAACATGGGCTTTCCACAACAGCTTACTATCTATCCGTACGCCTAGGAACTTGAACTGTTCCGTCTCGCTTATAACATGCCCATTCTGTCTGATTAAAATGTCAGTTCTTGTTGAATTGTGGGTTAGAAACTGTAAAAACTGAGTCTTACTGTGATTTAGCATCAAATTATTTTCCACAAGCCACGAACTTACTTCATGAACTACATTATTTGATAATGTTTCAATATTACACACAAGATCCTTCACTACCAAGGTGGTGTCATCAGCAAACAGAAATATTTTTGAATCACCTGTAATACTAGAAGGCATATCATTTACATAAATAAGGAACAGCAGTGGCCCCAGCACCGACCCTTGGGGAACGCCCCACTTAACAGTGCCCCATTGGGACTGAACATCATTACCACTCTCAATATTGCGGAGGATTACCTTCTGCTTCCTGTTCTTAAAGTAGGAGGTGAACCAATTGTAAGCTACTCCCCTTACTCCATAATGTTCCAACTTCTGCAGTAATATTTTGTGGTCAACACAGTCAAAAGCCTTCGTTAAATCAAAGAAAACACCTAACGTTCTCAACCTTTTATTTAATCCGTCCAAAACCTCACAGAGAAAAGAGAATATAGCATTTTCAGTTGTTAAGCCATTTCTAAAACCAAACTGTACATTTGACAGCAAATTATGTGAATTTAAATGCTGCAGTAACCTTGTATATACAAGCCTCTCGATAACTTTAGCAAACACCGATGGCATAGAAATAGGTCTATAATTGTCAACATTATCCCTGTCTCCCTTTTTATAAAGTGGCTTCACTACCGAGTACTTTAATCGGTCAGGAAACCGACCACTGCTAAAGGAAAAGTTACAGATATGGCTAAGTACTGAGCTAATATACGTGGAACAATACTTCAGTATTCTGCTAGATACCCCGTCATATCCATGAGAGTTCTTGGTCTTTAGTGATTTAATTATTAACTCAATCTCCCTCTTGTCAGTATCATGGAGGAGCATTTCAGGTAACAGTCTCGGAACACTTTTTTCTAAGAGCGCTATATGATTCCCTGTTGGGACTAGGTTTCTATTTAGTTCACCTGCTATATTCAGAAAGTGATTATTAAGTACTGTACATATATGCGACTTATCAGCAACACGGACATCCCCACTACGCACTGATTCTATATCCTCGACCTGTCTCTGCAGACCAGCCACTTCCTTTACGACTGACCATATGGTTTTAATTTTATCCTGAGACTTAGCTATTCTATCTGCATACCACATACTTTTTGCCTTCCTAATAACTTTTTTAAGCACCTTACAATACTGTTTGTAATGGGCTGCTGCATTTAGATTTTGACTGTTTCTAACGTTTTTATATAATTGCCACTTTGTTCTACAAGATATTCTTATCCCTTTAGTCAGCCACCCAGGCTGCCTGTTTGTGCTAGTACCCTGTTTTAAACGTTCTAACGGAAAGCAACTTTCAAAGAGCACGAGAAAAGTCTTGAGGAAAGCATTATATTTATCGTCTACTGTATCAGCACTATAAACATCTTGCCAATCTTGTTCCTTGATAAGGTTTACAAAAGTCTGTACAGCAACTGGATCAGCTTTCCTAAAAAGTTGGTAACTATATTTAACATGTGTTGAAGCACAAAAATCTTTTAGACTTAAAATTTGTGCATCATGATCTGAAAGGCCATTCACCTTTTTGCTAACAGAATGCCCTTCTAATAATGACGAATGAACAAAAATATTGTCTATGGTTGTTCTACTGTTCCCTTGCACTCTCGTTGGAAAGAATACGGTTTGCATAAGATTATATGAATTAAGGAGGTCTACCAGCATCCTTTTCCTTGCACAATCACTTATACAATTAATATTGAAGTCACCACATATAACTAACTTTTTGTATTTCCTATAAAGTGAACCAAGAACCTCCTCTAGCTTTAGCAAAAATGTTGCGAAATCGGAGTCTGGGGATCTATAAATAACAACAGTAAGAAGTTTAGCTCCACTAAATTTAACCACACCTGCACAACATTCAAACACCTTTTCAGTGCAGTACTTTGAAACATCAATTGACTCAAATGGGATACCGTTTTTCACATACATGGCTACTCCCCCACACCGCAAAGAGCTCCTAGAAAAGCTGCCAGCCAACCTGTATCCTGGTAAAGGAAGCCTCTGAATTATCTCCTTATTTAAGAAGTGTTCAGATATACCAATAATTTCAGAGTCAACATCTATAAGCAGTTCACTAACTTTATCTCGAATACCTTGTATATTTTGATGAAATATACTAATTCCCTCATTAATCGGATACCCAAGCTTTGTAGAAAGTGGTTTCTTTGTTAGAGAGACTTCCCTTAAGCAGGAATACCTATCAGCTGACTTCAATCTAAAAAAGGTACAGCTCTAACACCCACAACTACCGGAATTTTCCCATGAGTGATCCCACCACCCCCACCTATGCTGTCACCTATAAGTTTTGCCAACCTCCCCTTCCCATATCTGTTGAGGTGCAGGCCATGTCTAGTGAAACCCGTCCTACTGATAGACTCCACCGACACCACTGAAATGTGACTCATGCCTTCTGTCATCAGCGCACCCCCAAGTCTCATGTTATTACGCCTGACGGCTATATTAAGATGAGGCCGATCGTGACGCTGAAACAGTTCCACGAAATGCACATTCGTGTTGCCAGTCTGAGTGGCTATCTTTTCCAGGTCACCATCTATGTCATACTTCCCATCCCTATCAATACTATTACCAGCCCCACCCACAATCACTACCTGATCCTCTTTAGTAAAATCCCTACATAACCCCCCTATGTTAAAAGTCACCTGAGCCAATCCTGCATTAGGCTTCACAATGCTGGTGACCTGGTACTCACTCCCCAAAACTTCCTGCAACTGCTGGCCTACACCTCTACCATGAGAACTACCTAACAGCAGAACCTTCTTCTTTCTCTTAGACTTTGCAACTGTCCTAGCCACCGTAACTGCTGAGGTCTGCTGCATACTTCCTACATCTACAGCTACTAGAGATTCCTCTCCACTAGACTCTGACAGTTGGTCATATCTATTACAAACACCAATAGTAAAACTATCTGAAAATCTCCTTCTCCTAGCAGATCTCTTGCCAACAGCCAGCTCCCATTCCCCAACCCCCTTCTCCCTCCTCATCCTATCTAGCTCCTCCTGTGCGTTTTTCAACTGCACCTGAAGGGCACAGATCTTACGCTCCTGCTCCTCTATCAACTTACTCTTGCTACATAACCTGCAGTTCCAGGAGAGGATCTCACCAGAATGCCCACTGGCTTCCCCACTGCATTCCCCCCAGTGAAAATACTTCGAACAAGTCTCACACCGCAATCCACTACTCACGAACCTACGGCAAAGCCCACACTTCTCACTCATGGTAAAATTTTACAATTATTGAAACAAGAAAACAACTTTATCTAAGTTCCGCTACTACAATAAGAAGATGTTAAAAACTGACTACAATTATCACAAACTTGCTCTACAAGGGAAGTAACCACTATTATTGAAAGTATTAATCAACAACAAATGAGAATATAACAAAATACTAACACAGAAAGAAAATCAAACGTCTAATGACAGTAACGAAACTGAAAGCAGTTCGCAAAAATTTCTTCTGAAGTTATTTCACCGGAAAACACCAAGAACACCGGTTGAAGACCACTAAAGTTCCTAAATAAAATACTATACACAAACAATTAATTAGTACTTAGCTTTCGATGCGCCGCTACAGCTGCAACTGGTCAGCGCGGAATGTAAACACGGGTAAGAGGTTAAGTTGCTCGATACGAAACACTCACAAATATCAGGCCACAACACACGAAATGCAGAGGTGAATGAAGAAACCACTAATAAGTCACTTATATAGTAAATATTATCACAAAAACAGTTAAAATATATATCTGAAAACTAAAAATAGATGAAAACTTAGAGAGCGATCTCACACGCAGTCACGCGCTTATGACGTCACTTTTTCTTACCAGCTGCTGTTTATTGAAATTTCCTCTTAAAACTGGAATTTTTTCGACCGGAAATGTCGAAGAGCAAAGGCGAAAGTGACGTCGGAACGAAACAAAATTTCGATGTAGACCTCCACGCGCGGTATGTCTCAGGTCAGTAGGGCTCGTCTGAAATCAAAATTGAGCTGACGTCAGCGAAGTATACAAGATTATTTAGGCGTAGTACCTCGCTAAACTTATTTCGACCATAGGAAACAAAATGGCGACCATTTGAATAAATAGGTTTTTTTTCATCGTTTTTTCGACTTTGTCGGCCAAGTAAAAATATTTATAGTTGATGTATCGGAATAAAAGTGGTAACTCCTAGACAATTTAGTTATCTTCATTGGAAACAAAGAAACATGCCAATCGGTTCAGTAGATTTGAAGTTACCATACCGCGCGATAAAAAAAAGTCATTTCGAGAAAAACGCGTTTGAAGTTTTGACTACATATCAATGCAATATTATGCAACGTACGTTCGATCTGCTGTTTAGGGTCCATAAACTAGTCCGCCCTCTTCCTCATAGAGGGCGTTCTGCTCGATCTGGGCCATCCTGTGCTGCTCCAGAGCCGCTCGTACGGCCGGTGACAAGCGGTTTTCGGCCGCTCGAATCCGGTGGTCGTGCGAATGCTCGGCGAAGTGCGTCGACTAGAGTCCCAGGGTGACGTCCATCGTTGTCATGGTCTTCACAATTGCTGAAAACCCTTCGTTGAAGCTGCTCACTGCCAGGAAAGTCGCAATCTCCACAGTCCTCGCACCAGAATGCAAATACTTGGGGGTTAACTTCCAAACACACGCATTACAACTTTCATTTGAATTTTGTGTGTTTCCTCCCGGTACAGTAACTCTTCTTCCGAAAGAAACTTGTAGGACACCTATTTTGTCATTGTCCTCAGACGTTATTACCAAGAACAGTCTCTTCCCTTTCCATGCAATCACCGAGTGTTGCAAAAATATAAAAATTGATTGACTATGTACTGCCAGTTTTATTTGTTTGCTAATGACCAGTTTCATTCTAAATTTTACTGCCTCAGTAACAGTTCATTCTTGAATTTCATAACAGAGCCTTAACGGATTAGCAATTTTGAGTATTACTCACTTAAAGTAAAGTAAAATTACATCGCAATCCAGTGGTCTGATTATGAAGAGGTTTGTTACAGGTGGATGGCTTGTTCGAAAGTGACAACGTAGTGGTCTGATACAATGACGCGAAATGGGATGTGAACATATCATTAGAGAGGACATTTCAATTCAGGGCATATTTAGGATACACATTTGCACGTAATCCGTAAAAATGTGTATCCTAAATATGCCCCGAATTGAAATGTCCTCTCTAATGCAAAGTTCAGATTCCAGTACTAGTACAGAGCTCTTACACCGGTATGACGGTTATGAAAGAACACATCCGATTATCTGCCCCTTCATTAACCAAGGGGTGTTTCTGCTCTGCCTCTAATTACATAGTCATCGACGGAAGATTGAATCCAAATCTCCAGTCCTCGTTTCCGTCGGTTCAGTACCAGTTAATTTAGCGGATGTACCAACCGCTTTCCTGTGATGGTCACAAAATCTGAAATACTCGTCCAGTCCAACTGATGTTCTGTGTTTAATAACTTTGGCATCTCTTCCTTCTGTTTGGTAACACCTGATATGTCCTGTGTGCCACCAGCTGTCTTATAATGGTCGCCGAAATAGGTGGTCGAAAAAATTACGTACTGTTCAATGAAATTAAGTGATAAATTCAGTATGCTCTTATATTTCTTTGAATTTTTTACGACAGAATGACAAACATTGCACAGTGCTTTAACTGCTTGCGACGAAACACATGCTGACAACATAATGAGAAGCAACAGCAGCACGTGGTTTTAGTTTGAATATGAAAACTGGTTGGTCCTAAGTGGTTACGCCACACTGAAACGCTCGTGTCGGAAAAAATTATTAAAAAAGACTGGCAAATGTCTGAAGGATTGTTATCCACGCTTCGTCGTCATTTACTTTTCACGTGGGTTGTGTGATGTGTACTCAAGCTACAGTTCGCTTCATACATACGCAGTTGTAGGTGTTACAAAACCAGCCAAGCGCGAAATACGTGCAATATATTCGCGAAATAAAACGGGTGTCAGTTCATATGCTTCTCATTCCGTACATGCAAGTCATATTTAATATGCCTTTTACTGACGTGTACTGAAGCACAAATTTTTGCTAACTCCACTTGAAAACTTCTACGCGGCCGAAATTACAATAATGAGTTTTATGAATAGAGGGACAACGTCATGGGATTGCAGGTCAGCCTTGATGTTATTTATTTACTTCCGCAAGCTAGTTTAAGCGGCATATATCGCTATCATCAGTGGGGTCTTTGATTCTAAAACATGCAGAAATAGCATACTTATAAAACATTGTAAAATATACTACTGGCCATTAAAATTGCTACACCACGAAGATGACGTGCTACACACGCGAAATTTAACCAACAGGAAGAAGATGCTGTGATATGCAAATGATTAGCTTTTCAGAGCATTCACAAAAGATTGGCGCCGGTGGCGACACCTACAACGTGGTGACATGAGAAAAGTCTCCAACCGATTTCTCATACACAAACAGCAGTTGACCGGCGTTGCCTGGTGAAACATTGTTGTGATGCCTCGTGTAAGGAGGAGAAATGCGTACCATCACGTTGCCGACTTTGATAAAGGTCGGATTGCGGCCTATCGCCATTGCGGTTTATAGTATCGCGACGTTGCTGCTCGCGTTGGTCGAGATCGAATGACTGTTAGCAGAACATAAAATCGGTGGGTTCAGGAGAGTAATACGGAACGCCGTGCTGGATCCCAACGGCCTCGTATCACTAGCAGTCGAGATGACAGGCATCTTATCCGCGTGGCTGTAACGGATCGTGCAGCCACGTCTCGATCCCTGAGTCAACCGATGGGGACGTTTGCAAGACATCATCTGCACGAACAGTTCGACGACGTTTGCAGCAGCATGGACTATCAGCTCGGAGACCTTGGCTGCGGTTACCCTTGACGCTGCATCACACACGAGAGCGACTGCGATGGTGTACTCAACGACGAACCTGGGTGCACGAATGGCAAGCCACGAATTTTGAATACACCGTAGCACACTGTGTGAAAGATTTTACGACGGTGGTTGCATTTCAAACAGTACCGTCTGCAACTCGGTCAACAAATAAAATCGGGAGGTTATGGTCGGCTTCTACAGTTTTGCATCATAGTGTAGGAAGTACCTAAGGATGAACATTTCGCCTCCAGGCTGATAGCTACGAAGTGACCTTCCATTTTTCTGTGGAGTGAGGAGGTTAATAGCATCAGTACTGGAGTGTAAAGCACTGAAAATCCTCACGAAATCGTGGCACATGAACGAGATTCGCCGCAGGTTAATGATTTTCTGTGCAGTGTCACAGATGAAGTTGTGTGGACCGTTTATGTTCGCCAACAACTGAGAGATGATTTCGAGAATTTCGTATTCCAACAAGACGTGCCAGCCCCTCATTGGAGCATCGATGTTCGTTGATACCTACACGATGAACTTCCGCATCACTGGATTGAGCATAGGGGTGAAAATGATGTGGCTCTGTTGTCTTACGCGCCCCCCCCCCCCCCCCTCGCAGGTCACTAGACACATTGCCTTGAGACTTCTTCCTTTGGGAGTGCATTAAGGACCGTGTCTACGTACTCATACTGTCTAGAACACTGAAACAGCTCAGAGAACGCATGAATGCTGTTCCGATGTCACTGACGTGATGCTGTTTCATAGGCTATGGAGTCCGCGCCCGGTAGCTGAGTGGTAAGCGCGAAAGAATGTCAATCCTAAGGGCGCGGGTTCGATTCCCGCCTGAGTCGGAGATTTTCTCCGCTCAAGGACTGGGTTCAAATGGTTCAAATGGCTCTGAGCACTATGGGACTGAGGTCATCAGTCCCCTACAACGTAGAACTACTTAAACGTAACTAACCTAAGGACATCACACAAATCCATTCCCGAGGCAGGATTCGAACCTGCGATCGCAGCGGTCGCGCGGTTCCAGACTGTAGCGCCTAGAGCCGCTCGGCCACTCCAGCTGGCTCAGGGACTGGGTATTGTGTTTTCCTAATCATCGTCATTTCATCCCCATCGACGCGTAAGTCGCGCAATTGGCGTCAAATCGAAGGACTTGCAGCCGGCGAACGGTCTACCCGACGGGAGGCCCTAGTCCCACGACATTTACATTTACAGGCTATGGAAGGAACTTTACTACCGCTTGGACGTGTGTCGTGCGGCCAGAGACGTACTCTTAGAAAATGTGTTGTGGATGAAATGCAGAGTTGGCGAGTTTATGGCTCAATTCATGTTCAAAAATGTTCAAATTGTAAGTAGGCTGTTTAGGTTTTTATGCTGGTAACGCCACGTAGCGCTCTATTTGAAAATCACTGGCTGTGCTGTGTGAAGTCCGTGGCTGGTTGGCATTGTTGGAATATTCGCTATTGTAGTGTTGGGCAGTTGGATGGGAACAGCGCGTAGCGCTGCGCAGTTGGAGGTGAGCCGCCAGCAGTGGTGGATGTGGGGGGAGAAATGGCGGAGTTTTGAGAAAATGTGTGTGAAACCTTATGGGACTTAACTGCTAAGGTCATCAGTCCCTAAGCTTACACACTACTTAACCTAAATTATCCTACGAACCAACACACACACACACACACACCCATGCCCGAGGGAGGACTCGAACCTCCGCCGGGACAAGCCGCACACACCATGACTGCAGCGCCTTAGACCGATCGGCTAATCCCGTGCGGCCTCTATTCATGCATCAATCATGTTTGTACATGCAGTACTGTGGAAGCTGCAGAGCTCAAAGTGAATGAATCAGAGTAGGCCTGCAGTTTATACTCACACTCTCCGATATCTCTTAAATTTGAGAGAGTCGTGCTCTATTTTACTAGCCGGATATCCCCTAGTTTTCGCTCTAGTGCTCTGAATATTTTAAATTAGAACGTCAAGCGTAGTGATAACTGTTAGTCTCTTCTTTTCTTAATCTATTGGCCTTTTGCATTAACCATTTAGTCAGAGAAGTGAGTAACTACAGATTTGGTCCACAATATCATATATACAGCATAGGCGTTAAGACAGAGCGAGGTGGCGCAGTGGTTAGCACACTGGACTCGCATTCGGGAGGACGGCGGTTCAATCCCGTCTCCAGCCATCCTGATTTAGGTTTTCCGTGATTTCCCTAAATCGTTTCAGGCAAATACCGGGATGGTTCCTTTGAAAGGGCACGGCCGATTTCCTTCCCAATCCTTCCCTAACCCGAGCTTGCGCTCCGTCTCTAATGACCTCGTTGTCGACGGGACGTTAAACACTAACCACCACCACCACCATAGGCGTTAAGAATTTGGTTTTGTGACTCTTCAAGCTTTCCCGGCGGATGTGTTGTAAATAGTCTTCACGGGTTGGAGAAAGATTGATTGTAATGGATAGCAAGAATGAATAACATGTATACGTTATAAAGCGAAGAGAATATTAACTTTGAAAAGCGTTATTACTTTCTGAAGAGAAAACGTTTGAGGTAAGACTGCAGCACTGCACACCTAACTTGTGGCAATTGTTACTGGGAGCCACTTAACTTTGTTCACTTGCTCAGAGCTGAGAGAAAGACCAACCCACTTCCCTCAGTAGTTTGTTATCATGTTAACTGATTAAACTGTTTGCTTTCTATAGAAATTCTCTTAATATTGTTCAATTTGTTAAGCATAGCATTATTGACGCCAACGTTATGTGTGAACTTCACCGGAAGTTCTTCTCTGCCTTTTCGAATACATGTGTCATTCTAAAATCGTTATCTTGGAATAACATTTCACAGGAAATGTTAATCGCACTGTTTATCATTACGCGTTACCGCATGTTCTATGTAACAGTTGGAAATTTTATTTACAAATAGAAATCCACCTTAGCCGCTGTCTATTGCTGTTGGCTGTTGTGCTTTCGAGAAATGTGCAACAATGATTTCAAGGCCTGAGGTAATTGGAAATTCAGATTAGGGCCATATAATTGTTATACTTTAGTTGAGCATTTAATACAGTCGAGAGCCAAAGACACCTACCCAATATCGTGTAGGGCCCCCGCGAGCACGCAGATATGTCTCAACACGACGTGGCATGGACTCGACTAATGCCTGAGGAAGTGCTGGAGGGAACTGACACCTTGAATCCTGCAGGGCTGTCCATAAATCCGTAAGAGTACGATGAGATGGAGACCTCTTCTGAACACCACGTTGCAAGACATCCCAGATATGCTCAATAAGGTTCGTGTTTGGGGGGTTTGGTAGCCAGCGGAAGTATTTAAACTCAGAAGAGTTTTCCTGGAGCCACTGTGTAGTAATTCTGGACGTGTGGTGTGTGGCATTGTCCTGCTGGAATTTCCAAAGTCCGTCGGAATGCACGATGGACATGAATGGATGCAGGTAATAATCAGGCAGGATGCTTATGTGTGTGTGTGTGTGTGTGTGTGTGTGTGTGTGTGTGTGTGTGTGTGTGTGTGTGTGTCACACACCTGTCAGAGTCGTATCTAGACGTATCAGGAGTCCTGTATCACTCCAACTGCACACGCCTCACACCATTACTGAGCCTTCTCCAGATTGAAGTCCCTTACTGACATGCAGGGTCCATGCATTCATGAGGTTGTCTCCATACCCGTACACGTCCATCCGCTCGATACAATTTGAAACCAGATTTGTCCGACCAGGCAACATGTTTCCAGTCATCTACAGTAAAATTTCGGTGTTGACGGGCCCAGGCGAAGCGAAAGGTTCTTGTAGCGCAGTCATCACGTGTGGGCCTTCGTCTCTGAAAGCCCATATCGATTATGTTTCATTGAATGTTTCACACGTTGACACTTGTTTATGGTCCATCACTGAAATCTGCAGCCATTTGCGGAAGGATTGCACTTCTGTCACGTTGAACTATTCTCTTCAGTCGTCTTTTTTCGGCCGCAACGATATCGGAGATTTACCAGATTCCTGATATTCACGGTACACTCGTGAAATGTTCGTACAGAAAAATCCCCACTTCATCGCTACCTCGGAGATGCTGTGTCCCATCGCTCGTGCGCCGACTATAACATCCCATTCAAACTCAGTTAAATGTTGATAACCTGCCATTGTAGCAGCAGTAACCGATCTAACAACTGCGCCAGACACTTGTTGTCTCATGTAGGCGTTGCCGACCGCAGCGCCGTGTTCTGCCTATTTACATGTCTCTGTATTTGATATGTCTGAACCAGTGTATAAAGACAAGTTGCATTCAGATCAGTTACTATTCAGTCCAAATTAGGTTCTGTTTAGTCAAAGGTTTACGAGTTTAAGTTGGATAACAGATTGTGGGGGTATAGTTTTGATATACAGGACATAAAATCCCGTCTGAAGCCTGCGATCATTTTTATGTTAATAATAAAAAGACTGAAATAATGGTAACGGATCCACTTGTAATAGATCACATCACAGTGAACAATAGGGAAATTAAAATAGTGAAACAATTTAAATACCTGGGTGAAATTATAACACATAAATTGGACGAGAAACCTGCATGGCGAGCAAGAACTAATAAAATGATAAAAGCTCAAAAACTAACATGGTCTACGTACAATAAAAATTGTCTATCAATTAAAACAAAATTAAAACATTACAAGACGGTGGTTCAACCAGAGGTTACATACGGAAGTGAAACTCTTTTTAAAGTCACCCAGAAAAACAGAATTGACAAAATTTTAAAAGTAGAGAGAAGAATTGCTAGAACATGCATAAATAAGAAATATCAAAAAGCTGGGCAATGGCGGATAGTTCCAAATGAAGTGGTATACAGAGAACTGGAGCCCATCACCGATACTATACGAAAGAAAAGGATCTCTTTTTGTGGTCACATTCTGAGGACACCAGAAACCAGATTATCAAGGAAAATTATTGAGAAACTCTGGAATTTGAAACAACAAGGAGGATGGCTTAAGGAAATAAGAGAGGATATGGAAGAACTGGAAATAACTCTGGATGATTTGCAGAACAAAACGCCAAATTTAAAGAAGTTGAGGGACACAGAAATAAGATTTAAACCAAAAATTGACAAACGACATACAATGAAAAGGGTATTTACAGATGAGGAACGACGAAAAGCATCGGAAAGAATGAAGAGATACTGGGCCACTCGGAAGGGGAAAATACCAAAGAAGAGGACCAGAAATGATTGACTGAAGTGGTCCAATGAGGCCGTAAAAGCAGAAGAAGAAGAAGAATAGACAACCAACGCTGTAGAATCGCAATAAAGTCATGAGATGTTCAATTGACTCTTTTATTACAACATGTTACGCGTTTCGGGATTACACCCATCTTCAGACATCACAAACTTCAACTCCTTCCTAACCAACCAGGCGTACAGCCTTGGCAACTCAAAGAAAGTGTCGAATAACATATGACTGTGGCACAAGAAATCTTGAAGCAGAGCCGATTACTGATACAGTTTTGGCAATACGTTGACTTTTATGGAGTGAGAGGTAAAGTTGAGCTAAATTTCATACAGAAACAAATACGGTGGGGAAGTTGCAGCTTATGCTCGCTTCCACACTAGTGGATTAACTACATTCAGGACATTGCTGTTCGAGCCAAACTGCTGCTATTGCAGGTTCTCCACTGCACAGCCGGCCGGAGTGGCCGGGCGGTTGTAGGCGCTGCAGTCTGGAACCGCACGACCACTACGGTCGCAGGTTCGAATCCTGCCTCGAGCATGGATGTGTGTGATGTCCTTAGGTTAGCTAGGTTTAAGTAGTTCTTAGTTCTATGGGACTGATGCCCACAGCAGTTAAGTCCCATAGTGCTTAGAGCCATTTTTGCCACTGCACTCCTCGAAACAGTAACAACAGGGATGCCGTTGAACATATTTGACGCATATCTATGGGTCCCCTTAACTGCAAGAACTTCTGCAATGAAGATGCCTGGCTTCCGTCGGAAACTTAAGTATAGCCGAAGATAGTCGGACCCTGGAGAGGTAAGCAAAGCCTGTTCGTCTAGAACGCGCGCGTTAGACTGACCCGCTTACGTGCAGCTACACCGTAACCGCAGTGTTATTGTTGGACCAAGTATCGAGAGAGTACCTTCTGGCAGTACTATTTGACAGTAAGTGTGCCGACGGCGACGTTTCGGCAGGTTGAAACGTAGCATCCTCAGCGCACTGTGGGGAGGGCGAGTGCTTGGTAGCCGCATTAGGATGCGCTGCCTTCGTCACAGGGCCAATGGCTTTATTGGTCGCGCACCCGCGCCACGAATTAAAAGTTTTATGGCGTTGACTACGCCACCACCTCCAGCAGATGACTCGTTTAGAGGTTGATGCCGGCAGCGGAAAGTACGCATCTCCTTCCCTATTATAGCGCTGACCTACGCTGGGTGATCAAATGTGTGGGCACCCCTATACAATGCGGAATTGACCACCGGATACCGCGAAGGGTGGAGAGTATTTATTTGTCAGCAGATAGGCAGTAACAGGAGAGTGGGTCGGTCTGGAGAGGCCAGTGACTTCGAAAGTGAAACAGTCACTGAAAACGTGAAACTTCGTGGCAGAGTAAAACTGTTTGCCTGACCGAGACTCGAACTCGGGACCTTTGCCTTTCGCAGGCAAGTGCTCTACCAAGCACGACCCACGCCCCGTCCTCTCAGCTTTACTTCTGCCAGTACCTCGTCTCCTACCTTCCAAACTTTACAGAAGCTCTCCTGCGAACCTTACAGAACTAGCACTCCTGAAAGAAAGGATATTGCGGAGAGATGGCTTAGCCACAGCCTGGGGGATGTTTCCAGAATGAAATTTTCATTCTGTAGCGGAGTGTGCGCTGATATGAAACATCGTGGCAGATTAAAACTGTGTGCCGGACCGAGACTCGAACTCGGGACCTTTGCCTTTCGCGGGCAAGTGCTCCACCATCTGAGCTACCGAAGCACGACTCACGCCCCGTCGTCACAGCTTTACTTCTGCCAGTACCTCGTCTCCTACCATCCAAACTTTACAGAAGCTCTAATGCGAACCTTGCAGAACTACCACTCCTGAAAGAAAGGATATTGTGGAGACATGGCTTAGTCACAGCCTGGGGGATGTTTCCAGAATGAGATTTTCGCTCTGCAGCGGTGTGTGCGCTGATATGAAACTTCCTGGCAGATTAAAACTGTGTGCCGGACCGAGACTCGAACTCGGGACTTTTGCTGTGAGGACGGGCCGCCAGTCGTGCTTGGGTAGCTCAGTTGGTAGAGCACTTTCCCGCGAAAGGTAAAGGTTCCAGGTTCGAGTCTAGGTCCGGCCCACAGTTTTGATCTGCCAGGAAGTTTCATGTCAGCGCACACTCCGCTGCATAGTGAAAATTGCACATTGCAAATGTATTGGCAGTGGCGAATATGAACGATATTAGAACGACGAGAATGTGTGTCGGACTGGCACTCCAATCCGGATTAACTGCTTCGGCCGTCCGTGCACGAATCACGGCCACACCCAAACTTCCACACTTTTATGTCGTCGTCTATGTGTCACAATCTGAACTCGTAAGTTACATATATCCCCGTCAAGGAAGGACACATTTATGGAGAGTCGAGGGCCTGGTATTGGAGAATAAATACGAAACCGCAGTGACTGTTATTAAGATATATGATGATGCTATACTATTTCTTAACAACACAAGCTACACTGCTGGCCACCGTAAATGCAACACCAAGAAAGACAAGAGGTAGCACAACAAAATTTATTTTGTAGATAACATGTTGACCAAGTATCAAATGATTACGTTTACAGACGTCTGTGACATGTGGTTCGTGCCAGAATCAGTAGCCAGAGTAGCCGCCATTGTTGGAGATCACCGCTGCCACACGTCGCGGCATTGAGTCAAAGAGACGTTGGATGTGTTCCTGGGGTACAGCAGCCCAAGCAGCTTCCACACGTTGCCAAAGATCATCTGGTGTGGCAGCTGGGGATGTAATCTGGGTGACTCGATGAGCAACCATGGACCACATGTTTTCTATCGGCGAAAGATCCGGAGAGCGAGCCGGCCAGGGAAGCAATTCAATCTGGTTATTGACGAAGAACCTTTGGACAATGCGTGCCACGTGTGGTCGCGCATTATCCTGTTGAAATATGGCTGTGGCCGAGCCCTAAAGGTAAGGAAGGACAACTGGCTCCAGCACCTCGGATATGTAGCGCCGGCTATTTAAAGTACCGGCAATGCGTACTAGAGGCGTGCGAGAGTAATATCCAATACCGCCCCATACCATAATACCCGGTGCAAGACCAGTGTGGCGGTGCATAATGCAGCTGTCCTGCATCCTCTCTCCACGGTGTCTCCACACTCGAATCCGACCATCGTGGTGCTGCAGACAGAAGCGTGCCTCGTCAGTAAAGACAACGTCATTCCATTCTGCCGTCCACATCCGTCTGTCATCACACCATTGGCGACGGAGACGTCTGTGGTTCTGCGTCAATGGTAGACGAAGCAATGGACGTCTTTCGGACAGACCACTCTGCTGTAAACGGCGTCGAATGGTACGCGCAGACACTGGATGATGCGTTACAGACGCAATGTGCTGTGCTATGGTTCGGGATGTCACTGAGCGATCCGTCACTGGCATGCGCACAATTTGCCTATCAGCACGTGCAGTGGTGCACCGAGGTGAATGCGATCGACCACGTCGGTCCGTCGTACCCTCCTGCATCCAACGGTCACATATCCGCATTACAGTTGTTTTGTTTCGTCCAACACGACTAGCGATTTCTCTGTATGATAATCCACAATCTCGGTATGCCACTATCCTTCCTCTGTCGAACTCGGATACTTGATCAAAAGATGTTCGCTGTTGTCTACGAGGCATAACTGATCGTCATGTGAAACAACCACAAGGTAAACACACGTGCCGAACGTACACTTGTCGAAATCGCCATGCCTTAAATGGCGCTATGAGGTGGCGCCACAGGCGCGCGTGATGTGCGTCTGCGCTGAAATTCTAATCAGTTGCATATCTCATCGCTGCAAACCCATTCCGTAAATTTCACTTGATTTGGATGCTTCCTTCATGGTGTTGCATTTACGGTGACCAGCAGTGTATTTCGCGAGTAGTCACTGGATGTCTACTGAGAACAAACTCCCCATGGCACTGCCCCCCCCCCCTCTAAGATTTAGTGGTATGAGGACCCAGTTGAGATCTCGTCAAAAACTGAACATAGATCAAGCATGAAAACAGGAAGGAGGTGTACTGAAATGTGGAAAAAAGCAAAATAAAAACAGCGAACAGTCGAAGCACAATGCCAACACAGAACAATATAGAAGAGCAAGGGCGTCGTTGTTAAGTACCGGCATGGTAGCTCAGCGTGTTCGGTCAGAAGGTTAGCTGTCCTGTGTAACAAAAAAATTCAGATAAAAAAAGTGAGTGACAGGATCAACGATGAACCTGACGGGTATCATGGGACGTCCGCCCCGAACAAAATTCAACGAACAATAACTAACAATATGAGATAAAAAAGTGGTTAGCGTTCGATCTACGAGAAAAAAAAGGGGGTAACGGTGTTGGCCTGTAATGCGGGCGAGCCGTGTTCGAAACTCCCTCGCATTAATATCTTACTTTTTTTTCGCCCTATTCAAATTTGTGTCTGTGCCGTGCTGTAACATCCGCTTTCAACAGCGAGGTGTAAGGTACGGAGCTGTAATGCCAGTTGATTTTGCCCAACTACTCTATTAGCAGGCGAAATGAAGTGGCTTTCGAATGGCAACCGCAATTGTTTGATGACAAGGCGACAAGTCAACCGAGTCTTCCACCGGAAAACGCATCTTGTGTGCCATACACAGCATAAGTGACAATATGTCTGTCATATGATAGAAATCTCTTATCGACGCACCTAATTTGTATGTCTCTTAAGTGAGTCAGACATGCCTCCTTGCTCGTTTTAGATGTTCGTACAAATATAAATGTGATCACACCCAAGGAAATGATGAAAACATAACACACTGAAGAGCCGAGGAAACTGGTACACCTGCTTAATATCGTGTAGAGTCCCCTCAAGAAAGCGTTTTAATGTGTTCGATCCAGGCTTTCGTAAGATCCAGCACTCATTTTAGAATTCCAGGTCTGCACTTGAATTGTTTGGTCCATTTCTGAAGTGTTAATAGGCAAGGAAAAAGACAGTTCTTTTTCCGCAACTAGCTACAAGTTTTTGGTGAGAAAGCTCTTAAGATTAGAGCATTAGCAATATCTTTCGGGCTCCATTTCACTTACTTTTTATTCCTGACCAGAGCGAAAATGGCCTGGTGTGAAACAGAGGCAGAATGCTATTTATATTATCTCTAATTTGTTGTTTTGTTCCATAAGAAGCACATCTATTTACTTCCACCACATACTTCGAACACTTGGCTTCAGGACCCTGTTACTTCTTTTTAAAGTATTGTTTTCGCTCCTCAGGAGTTTTATTTCTAATTTTAATCTACATCTATACTCCGCAAGCCACCCAACGGTGTGTGGCGGAGGACACTTTACGTGCCACTGTCATTACCTCCCTTTCCTGTTTCAGTTGCGTATGGTTCGCGGGAACGACTGCCGGAAAGCCTCCGTGTGCGCTCGAATCTCTCTGATTTTACATTCGTGATCTCCTTGGGAGGTATAAGTAGGGGGAAGCAATATATTCGATACCTCATCCAGAAACGCACCGTCTCGAAACCTGGACAGCAAGCTACACCGCGATGCAGAGCGCATCTCTTGCAGAGTCTGCCACTTGAGTTTGCTAAACATCTCCGTAACGCTATCACGCTTACCAAATAACCCTGTGACGATACGCGCCGCTCTTCTTTGGATCTTCTCTACCTCCTCTGTCAACCCGACCTGATACGGATCCCACACTAATGAGCAATACTCAAGTACAGGTCGAACGAGTGTTTTGTAAGCCACCTCCTTTGTTGATGGACTACATTTTCTAAGGACTCTCCCAGTCTGTAGCTTTCCTCAAATCCTTGAATTATTCACATTAGCAGCGCCAGATCTTTAACAGCGTGACACCCATTTGCGATGTAGTTCTCTTTCTTCCGGAAATCGATGATAAACGACATCCGCAGTTTCATGTGAAGAATTTTTCCATTCAGCAAACGCACAATGGTTTCTACTTTCATATTACTACAAAACAGTCAACAATAAGAACAGTTAACACGTGGCTGAATCCTATTTATTTCAATTCTGTCTCGAAATCCAGAGAGATTCTGGTCATGCATAAAGCACACCATTGGGAAGACGCAATCAATACTTTCACTGCGCGATAACAACGGTGAAGTCACTGAGGACAGTGCCACTAAAGCAGAGTTATTAAACACGGTTTTCCGAAACTTCTTCACCAAAGAAGACGAAGTAAATATTCCTGAATTCCAAACAAGAACAACTGCCAAGAAGAGAAACATAGAAGTAGATGTCCTCGGTGTAACAAAGCAGCTTAAATCACTTAATAAAGGCAAGACCTCCGGTCCAGATTGTATACCAGTCAGGTTCCTCTCAGAGTATGCTGATAAAACAGCTCCATATTTAGCAATTATATACAACCACTCGCTCACAGAAAGATCCGTACCTAAAGACTGGAAAATTGCTCAAATCACAAAAATACCCAAATAGGGAAGTAGGAGTAATCCGCTGAATTACAGGCCTATATCACTAACGTCGATTTGCAGTAGGGTTTTGGAACATATACTGTATCTGAACATTATGAAGTACCTCAAAGAAAACGGTTTATTGACACATAGTCAGCACGGATTCACAAAATTTCGTTCTTGTGAAACACAACTAGCTCTTTATAGTCATGAAGTAGTTAGTGCTATCGACAGGGGATGTCAAATTGATTCCATGTTTTTAGATTTCCAGAAAGCTTTCGACACCGTTCCTCACAAGCGTCTTCTAACCAAACTGCGTGCCTACGGAGTATCGCCTCAGTTGTGCGGCTGGATTCGTGATTTCCTGTCAGAAAGGTCACTGTTCGTAGTAACAGACGGAAAGTCATCGAGTAAAACAGAAGTAATATCCGGCGCTCCCCAAGGAAGTCTTATAGGCCCTCTATTGTTCCTGATCTATGTTAACGGCATAGGAGACAATCTGGGTAGCCGTCTTCGATTGTTTGTTTACCGTCTTGTAAAGTCATCAGATGATCAAAATGACTTATAAAATGATTTAGATGAGGTATCTATACGGTGCGAAAAGTGGCAATTGACCCTGAATAAGGAAAAGTGTGACGTCATTCACATGAGCCCTAAAAGAAATCAGCTAAACATCGATTACGCGATAATTCACACAAATCAGAAGGCTGTAAATTCAACTAAATACTTAGGGATTACAATTACAAATAACCTAAATTGGAACGATCACATTGGTAATATTGTCGGTAGAGCAAACCAAAGATTGTGAGTCATTGGCAGAACACTTAGAAGGTGCAACAGGTCTACTAAAGAGGCTGCTTCACCACGCTTGTCCGACCTACTCTGGAGTATTGCTGTGCGGTGTGGGATCCGCATCAAGTGGGACTGACGGATGACATCGAAAAAGTTCAAAGAAGGGCAGCTCGTTTTGTATCATCGCGAAATAGGGGAGATAGTGTCACAGACATGATACGTGAATTGGAGTGGCAATCATCATAACAAAGGCGTTTTTCGTTGCTACGGGATCTTCTCATGAAATTTTAGTCACCGTATTTCTCCTGCGATTGCAAAAACCATCTGCTGGCATCCACCTACATAGGGAGAAATGATAATCACGATAAAATAAGAGAAATCAGGGCTCCACAGAAAAATTTAAGTACTCGTTTCTTCCGCGTGCCGTTCGAGAGTGGAACGGTAGAGAGACAGCTTGAAGGTGGTTCATTGAACCGTCTTCCAGGCACTTTACTGTGAATAGCAAAGTAATCACGTAGATGTAGATGTAGAAGAGAGCAGGCTTGCAATTTGATTGCATTAACGACGCTTGCCGCTTCTCGCTTCGTGTATTCCTAGTGACGTCACGCCGTTTCCCCGGCAGTCTGCGCGGGAAGCAACTAGATCAAATAGGGTGCCCAGGTCACATAACCTGGACCATTGACTTCTTCCTTACAGGACGTCAGTTCTTCGTAAGGAACAGGGACAAGACCAGCCTAGCTCGAAAGATCTCTGGGGAGCCCCACAAGGTTCGGTTTTAGGTCCTGTCCTTTATAACATATATACGAATGACATCCCTAGGCAGATTGGCAGAGATATTGCTCTCTATGTGGATGACACCACCATATACAGAAGAATTCGCAGCCTCCTCCATATACACCTCCACCTCCAGTAACATCTCGGTAAGGTAACGCAGTGGTACAACCACTTGAAAATAAAGATCAACCCTACCAAGTGCCAGGCGAGATATTCCATCCATAAAATCAAGCTCCCCGATCGCCACCTCGCTATTGACGGCAGTGAGTTAACTTGGAGAAATTCAGTTATTTACCTGGGCCACAGAATAGATCGACGCCTAACGTGGATAAAGTACCTTACCATCGCAGCGAACAAAGGCTGCGCACTCTTCTGTAGACTACATCCCCTGTTGAAAGGCAACAGAGTAACCATCCAGTGGAAACTTCTCCTCTGGCGCCACCTCATACTTTCAGTCATCCTGTGTGGCTCTGAAGTATGGTCAATGGTGTCAGACATAGCACTAACCCGACTGCAACGTCTCCAGAACAAAGTTTTCTGTGTCATCTCAGGCGCTGGCAGATACGTTCCCAAGAAAAACACACATAAGTGTCTTCCTAGGCCAACCCAAAATTCACACACTTATTCAACAAAACTCTAAAAAAATTTATAAAACACGAACTTCGCCCCACCTTCTCATTCAAAATTTTGGAAACGAACGACCAGAAGCTTCTCACGAACGCCCAAAATTAACCCTGAAACGCCTCTTTAGGGACCAATAAAACACACACACAAAACACCAAACACAAGCTTACACACAGAAAACACGCACACAACCACAATCCAATCCCTCAATTCCACGTAAACCTCTGAAGTCACACGGGCACAGCCCGGTGGTACTTGATACGCAACCAAAACAACCATAGCCTCGTAGCGCAGGAAGCCAATACGACACCCCATGAGTTATTCCCACGTGGCCGATGACTAGTTACGGGTCTAGCTACGTGGGCTCGGAGTGGCTTAGGAAAATGCCGCGGCGGATGCATCAAAAGGTCAGTATATGTGGCGACCTCTACTGCTCTTGTGCGCGCCTCCGGAACTAGCCTGCTTCCTGCACGCCACACGAAGTTCAGCTGACTTTAGCCGGTGCGCCTGCGGACCTGGAGAGCGATGTCCCGCATAGCGGCGCGACGTTGCGGGTTGGTGTCACGGTAGGGGACACCCGAAACACGCCTGTTAGTGTTCCGTTATTGCGATTAACAAAGCGCTAATATGCGGAAGAAAACGAACACATCCTACAGAATTGTGTACTGCGTACACTAGAGGAACAGATCGGAGGTAACGATTGTATCCGGGTAACAACGGATCCTGTCATAAAGCAGCATCAGTGAGGCTACGGCTTGTGGACAATAACATTCCTGAAATGCACAGGCCTGCCCAGATTCCGTACCTGAACCGAAAGAACACCTTTCGGCTGAGTCATAATGTCGACTTCACTCCAGACCCCAGCGACCAAGATCTCCCAGAAGAAGAAAATAACATGGAATTTTGGTACTTAGATATGGCAGTCACTGACATTAGCTTTATTAATATCTCTACAACTACATCTACGTCTTTACTCCGCAAATCACAGAAAAGAACTTAGTTGAGGTGTTCTAACCACCTTCAAGCTATTTGTCTACCGTTGCATTCCCGTATGGCGCACGGGAAAAAACGAGCATTTATATCTTTCTGTGAAGGTTCTGATTTCTCTTATTTTATCATGACGTTCATTTCTCCCTATGTAGGTGGGCGCCAACACAATACTTTTCAGTTGGAGGATAAAGTTTGTGAATGAAATTTCACGAGCATATGCTGCCGCAACGAAAAACGCCTTTGTTTTAATTATTACCACCCTTATTCACGTGTCACCGTCCGTAGCGCTCTGTCTCCTATTTCACTATAATACAAAAAGAACTGCCCTTTTCTGGTCTTTTTCAGAGTCCTCCGTTAGCCCCATCTGATGCGGATCCCTCACCGTACAGCAATACTCCAGAACACGGTGGACAAGCGTAATGTAAGCAGTCTCTTTGATAGGCCTGTTGTATCTACATCTACATGGCTACTCGTCAAATCCCAATTAAGTGCCTGGCAGAGGGTTCATCGAACCACTTTCGCAATGATTCTGTATTGTTGTTCTCTAACAGCATGCGGTAAATAAGAACACCTATATATTTCCGTGCGAGCTCTGACTTCCCATGTTTTCATGTGATGATCATTTCTCCCTTTGTACGTCGGCGTCAAAAAAAACTTTCGTATTCGGAGAAAAAATTGGTGATTGAGATTTCGAGAGAAGATCCTATCGCAACGAGAAACGCCTTTGTTTTAGTGATATCCACACCAAATCCTGTATCATGTCCTTGACACTCTCCCCTATTTCTCGACAAAATAAAACACACTGCTCTTCTTTGAACTTTCTAGATGTGCTCCCTTAATCCTATCTGGTAACTATCCCAGACTGGGCAGCAGTACTCCAAAAGAGGACGTACAAGGGTAGTGTAGGCAGTCTCTCTAGTACATCTGTTGCATCTTCTAACTGTTCTGCCAATAAAACGCAGTCTTTGGTTCGCCTTCCCCACAACACTTTCTGTTTGTTCCAATTTAAGTTAATCGCACTTGTAATCCCTAAATACACACATTAAAAAAAGTTTTGCATCACCTCCGTTCCAAGAGTTCCGAAACCTGTACAGAAAACTGGAACAGAGGTCAACATCATTTCCTCTCTTTTTATTGCTTATGAAAACCACACATTGCATGTTGTACCACCATATATCGAGACCTTCAGAGGGAGTGGTACACGCCGGTACCTCTAATACCCAGTAGCACGTCCTCTTGCATTGATGTATGCCTGTATTCGTCGTGGTATACTATCCACAAGTTCATGAAGGCAAAGTGGGTCCAGATTGTCCCACTCCTCAACGGCGATTTGGCGTAGATCCCTCAGAGTGGTTGGTGGATCATGTCGTCCATGAACAGTTCTTTTCAATCTATCCCAGGCATGTTCGATAGGGTTCATGTCCGGAGAACATGCGGACCACTCTAGTCGAACACTATCGTTATCCTGAAGTAAATCATTCACAAGATGTGCGAGATGCGGGCGCGAATTGTCGTCCATGAAGACGAATGCCTTGCCAATATGCTGCCGATATGGTTGCACTATCGGTCGGAGGATGGCATTCACGTATCGTACAGCTGTTACGGCGCCTTCTATGACCAGCAGCGGCGTCGGCCCCACATAATGCCACCCCAACACAGCAGGGAACTTCGACCTTGCTGAAGTCGCTGGACAGTGTGTCTAAGGCGTTCAGCCTGATCGGGTTGCCTCCAAACACGTCTCCGACGATTTGTGTGGTTGGGGCATATGCGACACTCATCGGTGAAGACAACATGATGCCAATGCTGACCGGTCTATTCGGCATGTTGTTGGGCCCATCTGTACCGCGCTGCATGGTGTCATGGTTGCAAAGGTGGACCTCGCCATGGACGTCGGGAGTGAAGTTGCGTATCACGCAGCCTATTGCGCACAGTTTGAGTCGTAAAACGACGTCCTATGGCTGCACGAAAACCATTATTCAACATGGTGGCGTTGCTGTCAGGGTTCCTACGAGCCATAATCCGTAGGTAGCGGTCATCCACTGCAGTAGTAGGCCTTGGGCGGGCTGAGTGAGGTATGTCATCGACAGTTCCTGTCTCTTTGTGTCTCCTCCATGTCCGAACAACATCGCCTTGGTTCACTCCGAGACGCCTGGACGCTTCCCTTGTTGAGAGCCCTTCCTGGCACAAAGCAACAATGCGGAGGCGATCGAACCGCGGTACTGTCCGTCTAGTCATGGTTGAACTACAGACAACACGAGCCGTGTACCTCCTTCCTGATGGAATGACTGGAACGGATCGGTTGTCGGACCCCCTCCTTCTAATAGGCGTTGCTCATGCATGGTTGTTCACAGCTTTGGGCGTGTTTAGTGACATCTCTGTATGGTTGGTAAAGTGGCAGTTGACTCTAAATAATGAAAAGCGTGAGGTCATCCACACGAAACCAAAAAAAATTGCGCTAAATTTCGGTTACACGACAATGCACACAAATCTAAAGGACTGTGACTGTGACACAATATCCACAGTCAACATCTATCTTCAGGAGTTCAGGGAACCGGGGTGACGCAATACTTCTTTTAGTATGTGTATTTTACAGACTTTAGATTTGTGTGCTTTGTAGTGTATCCTAAATTTTGCGGAATTTTTTTAGTTTTAGTGTGGATGACCTCACTATTTTCATTATTTAGAGTCAACTGCCACTTTACGCAACATACAGAGATCTTGTCTAAATCGTTCAGCAATTGGTTTTGATCATCTGCTGACTTTACAAGCCGGTAAATAGCAGCATCTGTAAACAATCTGAGAGTGATACTCAAATCGTCTCCTAAATCGTTTACGTAGCTCACTAATAGCAGAGAGCCTATAACACTTTCTTCGGCACGTTGGATATCAGTTCTGTTTTACTCGACGACTTTCCGTCAGTGACTTACGCATTATTGCCTCCCACAGGAAATCACGAATCCTGTCGGAAAACTCCGTAGGGGCGCTTTTTGATAAGAAATTTCTTTTGAAGTACGGTGTGAGAAGCCTTCTGGAAGTTTAAAAATATGGAATAAATTTCACATCCCCTGTCGATAGCTCTCATTGCGTGGTGAGAATAGAGAACCAGTTGCATTTCACAACGATGTTATTTTCTGAATTCATGCTGGCTGTCAATAAATCGGTTTCTTCAAGGTTATTTATAATATTCTAACACCGTATGTGTTCAATAATTCTATTACAAATCGTTGTTTGCAATGCGAGTAATTCAGCGGATTACACCTACTTCCTTTCTTGAGTATTAGTGTGACATGTGCAACTTTCCAGGTACGGAGTTCTTGTCCTGAACGGCGCGTAACGAGAACAGCAACATACATGTCTGTTTTACCTTAGTGTTTATATTCTCTGTGGCTACCCTCACCCTCCCCTCCCCCCCCCCCCCCCCCTGCACCAATCCACGATGTTTCAAGACATTTTGTGTCACTGTGTCCCTTTCCCAACGTATTGGCTTCGTCGTCGATTTTGCCAAGAATTCTTATAGCTCACCTAATCAGTTACATAAACTTCGGCATCCGTCTCCAAGAACACAAATCCGTTCTTTGCTGATTACACACATTAAGCACATTTCCTATGTCTCGTAGTGCTAGAACAAAAGCGCAGAGCGGAGGAGCCGCGCGGTTTGGGGCGCCTTGCCAATGTTCGCGCGGGTCCCCCTGTCGGAGGTTCGAGTCCTCTCTCGGGCATGGGTGTGTGTGTGTTGTCCTTAGCGTAAGTTAGTTAATTTAGATTGATTAGTGTGCAAGCCTAGGGACCGATGACTTCAGCGATTTGGTCCCATAGAACCTTACCACAAATTTCCACAAAATTTACAACAAAATCTATTGTTGGTATATTGTTTTTGTGCTATAAAAACTGGGACACTTTAGTAACAGAAGCGCGCGTCACAGTGTGCGTCAGTCCACCGCTATCCACATATTGCGGTTTTGATTTAATCTCGTGTGAGACGACACGAGAGTGTAGACATAACACAGAAAGTCCATCAACTCTGGCACGCGTGCTGCAGTGACGCACGCAGGGGACAAAAACAGTTTATTGGAGCTCGAAATCGCTGGATGCACAGTAATACCCACGCTGCCATTTTACAGCCCTTGAGTGAGTGTACATTTTACCAATACGGTTTTCTTTTCTGTGTCATCAGTCATGTTCGATATGGTCGCCACGAATTCCTCTCCTGTGCCAAACTCTTCATCTCAGATTAGCACTTACAACCTACGTCCTCAGTTATTTGTATATTTTCCAGTCTCTGTCTTTACGTACTGTTTCTACCCTCTACAGCTCCTAGTATTATGGAAGTAATTCCCCGACGCCTTAACATATGTCCTATCATCCTGTCCGTTCTTCTCGTTGGCGTTTTCGATATGTTCCTTTCTTCACCGGCTCTGCGGAGAACCTCCTCATTCCTTATCAGTCCACCTGATTTTCAAAATTCTTCATAGAATCACATCTCAAAAGCTTCGATTCTTTGCTTTCCCACTGTGAATCATTAGCATACGATTGTGTGCTCCAGACGTACATTCGGCGAAATTTCGCCATCAGATTGAAAATGATACGTGATAGAAGCCTATTTCTTTTGGCTAGGTTAGTCTGCTGTTCATGTCATCCTTCCCTCGTCCGTAATGTGTTACTCTGTTTCCAAGCTGGCAGGGTTCCTTTACTTACACTACTGGCCATGAAAATTGCTACACCACGAAGATGACGTGCTACAGACGCGAAATTTAACCGACCGGAAAAAAGATGCTGTGATATGCAAATGATTATCTTTTCAGAGCATTCACGCAAGGTTGGCGCCGGTGGCGACACCTAAAACGTGCTGAAATGAGGAAAGTTTCCAATCGACTTCTCATACACAAACAGCGTTGCCTGGTGAAACGTTGTTGTGATGCCTCGTGTAAGAAGGAGAAATGCGTACCATCACGTTTCGGACTTTGATAAAGGTCGGATTGTCGCCTATCGCAGTTGCCGTTTACCGTATCGTGAAATTGCTGCTCGCGTTGGTCGAGATCCAGTGACTGTTAGCAGAATGTGGAATCGGTGGCTTCAGGAGGGTAATACGGAACGCCGAGCTGGATCCCAACGGCCTCGTATCACCAGCAGTCGAGATGACAGGCATCTTATCCGCATGGCTGTAACGGATCGTGCAGCCACGTCTCGATCCCTGAGTCAACAGATGGGGACGTTTGCAAGACGACAACCATCTGCACGAACAGTTCGACGACGTTTGCAGCAGCACGGACTATCAGCTTGGAGACCGTGGCTGCGGTTAGCCTTGACGCTGCTTCACAGACAGAAGCGCCTGCGATGGTGGTGTACTCAACGACGAACCTGGGTGCGCGAATGGCAAAACGTCATTTTTTCGGATGAATCCAGGTTCTGCTTACAGCATCATGATGGTCGCATCCGTGTTTGGCGACATCGCGGTGAACGCACATTTTATGCGTGTATTCGTCATCGCCATACTGACGTATCACAACGGCGTGATGGTATGGGGTGCCATTGGTTACACGTCTCGGTCACCTCTTGTTGGCATTGACGGCACTTCGAATAGTGGACATGACATTTCCGATGTGTTACTATCCGTGGCTCTACCCTTCATTCGATTCCTGCGAAATCCTACATTTCAGCTGGATAATGCACGACCGCATGTTGCAGGTCCTGTACGGGCCATTCTTGATATAGAAAATGTTCGAATGCTGCCCTGGCCAGCACATTCTCCATACTTCTCACCAATTCAAAATGTCTGGTCAATGGTGGCCGAGCAACTGGCTCGTTACAATGCGCCAGTCACTACTGTTGATGAACTGTTGTATCGTGTTGAAGCTGCATGGACAGCTGTACCTGTACACGCAATCCAAGCTCTGATTGACGCAATGCCCAGGTGTTTCATGGCCGTTATTACGGCCAGAGGTGATTGTTCTGGATACTGATTTCTCAAGATCTTTGCACCCAAATTGCATGAAAATGTAATCACATGTCAGTTCTAGTATAATATATTTGTCCAATGAATACCCGTGTATCATCTTCTTGGTGTAGCAATTTTAATGTCCAGTAGTGTAGTTCTACTTCATGTTGTTCAATAGTTTTGATGTGCAGCGCTAATACCATTTCTGTTACTTTGATTGCTTTCTTCGGTTTACTCTCACTACATATTCTGTTATCATTAGATTGTCCATTCCTTTCAATACATCCTACAGTTTTTCATTTTTACTGATGATAGGAAACTCATCAGCAAGTAGTGTCATTGATATCCTTTCACCTCGGATTTTAATTCTACTCTTGAACCTTTCTTTTATTTTGCCTCAGCTTCTTCGACGTCTAGATTGACCAGTAGGGGCAAAAGACTACATCTCTGTCTTACAGACTTTTTAATCTGTTCACTTCCTTCTTCGTCTTCCACACTTTTTATTCCCTCTTGGTTCTTGTATGCATTGTACGTTACCCGTCTTTCCCTATAACGTAGTCCGATTTTCTCAGATTTCCGAGCATCTTGCACCATTATGTATTATCGGACGCTTTCTCCAAGTCGGTAAATTCTATGAATGTGTCTCGATTTTTCTTTAGTCTTGCTTCCATTGTCAAACACAACGTCAGAATTGCTTCTCTGGTGCCCTTACCTTTCCTAAAGCCAAACCGACCGTCATCTAACACATACAGAATTCTCTTCTCCAGTCTTCTATCATTCTTGCCAGTAATTTCGATGCATGAGCTGTTAAGGGGAGGTTTACTATCTTTGGCCCGAAAGAGCATCTTGTTTGAGAATTTTTCTCTTGGGATGTGTTACAGATATCAATACCAAATTTGGTCAAAATGTTTATTGATATTTCCTCTACGAACTGGAATTTTTTCGACCGGAAATGTCGAAGAGCAAAGACGGAAGTGCCGTCGGAACGAAACAAAATTTCGATGTAGACCTCCACGCGCGGTATGTCACAGGTCAGCCGGCTCGTCTGAAATCAAAATTGAGTTGACGTTAGCGAATTATATAAGATTCTTTAGGAGTTGTACCCCGCTTAAGTTATTTGTACCATAGCAAACAAAGTGGCGACCATTTGAAAAAATAGGTTTTTTTCGTAGATTTTTCGACTTCGTCGGCCAAGTACAAATATTTATAGTTGATGGATCTGAATAAAAGTGGTACAACTCCTAGACAATTTAGTTAGCTTCGTCGGAAACAAAGAATCACGCCAATCGGTTAAGTACATTTGAAGTTACCATACCGCACGATTAAAGAAAAAAGTCATTTCGAGAAAAACGCGTTTGAAGTTTTGACTACATATCAATGCAACATTATGCACCATACGTTCAATCTGCTATTCCGCGTCCATAAACTAGTCCTTCCTCTTCGTCACAGAGGGCGTTCTGCTCGATCTGGGCCATCCTGCGCTGCTCCAGAGCCGCTCGTACGGCCGGTAACAAGCGGTTTTCGGCCGCTTGAATCCTGTGCTCCTCCGAATGCTTGGCGAACTGTGTCGAATAGAGTCCCACGGTGAAGTCCATCGTTGTCATGGTCTTCAGAATTGCTGAACGCCCTTTGTTGAAGCTGCTCACTGCCAGGAAAGTCGCAATCTTCACAGTCTTCGCACCAGAATGCAAATGCTTTGGGGGCTAACTTCCAAACACACGCGTTCAAACTTTCATTTGAATTTTGTGTGTTTCCTCCCAAGCACCGGTACAATAACTCATGCTCCGAAAGAAAAAGAACTGGTACCTGAAAAAGGCTGATTTCAGGCAGGTGCATTTTTTTGTTCAACCGTGAATAACAAACATTTCCGTTCCGCATTAGGAAAAACCGTTTCAGGTGTGGATTCTAAACACTTTTATGGATCCAAAAACGCAATTAAAAAAAATCGATTTTTTGAACCAAAAGATAGTAAACCTCCCCTTAAGCTGATTGTGCGACACTTCTAGCATTTATCTGTCTTTGCCATCTTGTGAATTCATGGATTGCATTGCGAAAGTTTGATGATATTCTGCAAGTCTCTTAGATTCTACACACCAACTTGAAAAGTAGCTTTGTCACCAGTTTCCTCAGTGACTTTGGAAATTCCGAAGAAAATTTAGGTATGCGTTCTACCACTTTTGATCATAGTCTTCCAAAGGCCTGTTAAACTCTGTAATACTGGATCCCCTATGTCTTCAGTATCGAATCCAAATTCTTCTTCTATGAAGTCATGAGACAAAACTTCCTCGTAGACGCTTTCACTGTACTCTTTCCACCTACGAGCCCCCTCTTCAGCGCTTAACCGTAGAATTCCATTCCACTCTTAATGTCGATGGCCTTGACTTTAATTTCAACGATGGTCGTTTTGACTTCTCTGTGTGCTGACTTAGTCCTTGCGACTGCCATTCCTTTATCGAGATCTTCACACTTTTCTGGCAGCCATTTCACTTTGGCTTCCTGTTTCTTCTTTTATACAATGTTTTTCCGCATTTACTTTCATGTGACTATGTCTGTCGGATCAGCATCTGGAATCGCCTGTTTCAGAGACGTTCATTCGTCTTCGGCTGAACTGGCTTTTGAGGTATTCATTATTGTAATATCTGCCAGCCGCGGTTGCCGTGCGGTTCTGGCGCTGCAGTCCGGAACCGCGGGACTGCTACGGTCGCAGGTTCGAATCCTGCCTCGGGCATGGGTGTGTGTGATGTCCTTAGGTTAGTTAGGTTTAAGTAGTTCTAAGTTCTAGGGGACTTATGACCTAAGATGTTGAGTCCCATAGTGCTCAGAGCCATTATTGTAATATCTACATGCTCAGAGCACTTCAAACGCGTCTCATCTTCCACGAGTACTGCAGTGTTTCCGCAATGATTATCTCGGACAGGCCTGTTAAACTTCAGCCTACCCTTCATCATCTCTAAATTGTAATCCGAATTTGTACCTGCTCCTGGATACGCCTTACAATCCAATATCTGATTTCGGAATCTCTGCCTGGTCGTAATCATACCTTATCTCCAGGAATTTTTCTTGCACCTTAGTCTCTTTTGTCTTCTCTGCGCAGCTATTTGTGAGAATAACCTCGCGTGGGGTCCAGAGATTCGTATTTAAGTTCTCCGTGCATCTGTCTTCGGCTTTGGAGTGATATTGCCGACCTGTTACTGTAGTAACACTGCCCCCCCCCCCCCCTGTTTTGCTTCAATTCTTTGATCGAGTTAGCTGATATGAACCCAAAGCACTGGAGAAATTCTCCAGAATGCATTGACATTTGCCCGTAACATCGTGCTAGAATGATATAAAGTGGTTAAGTTTCCAATATGAAGAGGAGTTTATATTTTGGTTGCTGGCTGCAGTGCTTTATGCGCGTGTCTTTGCACCAGGCATCAGAAATTGTCTGGGCAACGTGAGAAGGTATCCGGAAACGCAAGTAGGGCAAGCACTCTTTGGCGGGGAATCCTAACTATGCGTGAGATAGAGACAGTGGTTATTCCAGAACGCTTCTTCGTTACAGGTCTGTGCTTTGTACTTAATACGAATTGTTCATAGCAGGCTACGGCTAAAGTAGGGCTGTGTATTAATATTCAGTTGCGCACTGATCTGACAGAGTGCCCTCCTTCACTATATTTGCATGTGTTTCACCACGTTGTCGTTGTTTAGGTTCCTTAGTAAACGCCCTTAGTGTATAAAAGCTCGGGTTCTCATACACTTTATTCGTTTCCTCATCGCTACATTTCCGGCTGATCGTTTGGGTTATTTCGTGCTCGGGCAGTAATGCATTCGCCGTAAGTAACAGTATAGACACCAATCAACACAAGATTTAAGTACAGTTTATTCGAAACACTTCATTTACTCCGCATTTCTGCATGCAAGAAAGACGCTTTGCAACTTCATAATATAGTGTCGTGTGTGGTTTCTATTAGATTAGATCAAATCAAATTACATTCGATGCCCTGTTCGTTCCATAAGCCCATACCAAACACGTCTATGAAGATGTGGAACGTATGAAAAAAACTATTACGTATTTAGTAAAAAATTTTCTAATATTCTTTCTGTTAATCCTGATATATATGGCAGGCAAGTGAACATATCCGTCGTACTTTTGGGCTCTTGTGACAATGTATTTACTTCTACATATCACTAACAGCAACAACTGTACTCTTTTCTTGAATATAAAACCCAAACACTTTGCGGGAAAGAAGTTTTTAGTCGAACTAGAATACTTTTGTGATACGTTTGAAACGTTAAAGTAGTTGAATATCACCTTGCAATCAAGAAACATGACGAATATAAAATTGAAATATTTCAGCTTTTAGATTAGAATTACAGCTGTAGAAAAGAGAAATCGAAGAAGACGATATTGAATATTATTTTCCCCTGTTGGTCCACTCTGTAAACTGTAATTATTGTTTTTTTATGGGAACGTGAAGTCAGTTTTGAAGATCACATTTCGCGCCTTATCGAATGATAAAAAATGTCTTCAAATAAGCGATGCCAAAGAATTCCCATGGATTCGAGACCCATGCGGTAGTCAAAGCTACATCTGAATTTATGTCCTTAGGAAGAGAATATGTTGTCGAGTTGTCCTGAGACAATATACTCAAGAGCAAATTGGCGGTGTGGTAATTCATGATTTACGCCTGTTAGTGAAAGATGAACATCTGCTACTCAGAGGTAAAGCTCAACGAACATTAATTCCATTTACGAGATCCTGATCGCGTGGAGGTGGCTTTTCGGCAGTCGCTTTATTAAAGAGTGCACAAGATAAATGAGGAAGAAGTAGTAAGGGGAGCCGTATCCGGGTCTGATTCAGAGATATGAGTTGTTGTGTGACGAATAACGACGTTGTAAAGGTTATGTTTTAAGCAGATAATAGTAATTTTGGTAATATTTTGGATGTCACACGGGAAAGCAAAGCTTCTATAGCATCTGGGTAACAGTGGGCAATATCTCTGCCAATCTGCGCTGTGAGAGACTGTTAGCAGTTAGCAGAATCATTGCTAGTGAGTGGAGTGCAGTCCGAGAGAGAGAGAGAGAGAGAGAGAGAGAGAGAGTTGTATCTTGTGATGTGTTTAGGCAGTGCTGCGTGTCGGCAGTAACTTTCTTGTATTATTTTTCATTTATGGAGAGCTATTTTGAAAATTCATTTAGAAGGCTTCAAAACTTACGGTAATAGCGCATTTGCCGAGACCTCCGAGCATAGTAACTAATTTTATCAGGGATTTAGAACTGGAGATTTTTAATGATAACGCTACAGTGTGTGATGTACTAATTTTTCTTCAAAGATGGATGACATATGTGTTTGTAAGAAAGTAAAGAAAATTTTTTCAGGTACTTTCCACTATCAATGTAAAGTAAATTTTTAATATTTCACGTGTTAAAATATTTCGTCTTAGTGATGTAAAATTTTGTTAATACTGTTACTTTATTGTTTTCCATCAATCAATATTCGTCTCTTTACTTCAGGCTCCGCATATATAATTTTACTTTCCGCAGTTTCTCAGTAACAGAACTTTAATTCACAGTGATCATTACAATAATGAGATTTATTAGCACTGAAGCTTTGTGGATGTGTCTATATTTTAAAGCACGCATTGCAAATTGCGTTGCAGGTAGTTTAAATTTTTATTTTGTAACTGGCATAGCAAAAGCAGCTGGAGTAGTTTGGAGATAGCAGCAGCACAGCATTTATTTATTGTGCAAAGTGGTAGGCCATTTACATGTGATACAATTAATATTTCGACAGTGATGTAACTTTGAGTCAGGGACTTTTTCGTAGTTTATATTTCATATTTTTCTCGCAGTTAGATTCAAAAATGGTTCAAATGGCTCTGAACTGTATGGGACATAACATCTGAGGTCACCAGTCCCCTAGAACTTAGAACTACTTAAACCTAACTAACCTAAGGACATCACACACATCCATGCCCGGGGCAGGATTCGAACCTGCGACGTAGCGGTTGGGCGGTTCCAGACTGAAGCGCCTAGAACCGCTCGGCCACAGCGGCCGGCTGTTAGGTTCCTTGAATTATTGCTAACACGACTGTTTTCTATAATTTAACACAACAGACTGTACTCCCGCCAGGAACATTGCAATAAACAGTTTAATGTATCATTTTTGATTAGCTCTTACATTGCTGATCACTTTTCAAAAATTACGAGATTACTTATGAACTTAAATACGAGCTTAACTGTTTCTCTAATCACGCGTTCAACTTAACATTACCGTACAGACAAAATTCCAGTAACTGTATCTATACATTACCATATAAAAAAAGGAATCAGCCACTTTAAACATCACACGTCTGTGTAATAATAGAGGGTTCGCCAGCGAAACGAGAGGATTTTAGGTACTGATGGGGATGAAGGTTACTGGTCGTCAGAATCGCCTAACGCTGATCGAGAGGTCACGTGAGAGGAAATTTTAAAAATGGTCAGAGTATGGTGAAAATGAACAGTCTTTTCGACGACGTGAGTAATCAACTTGTTTCGTTACATACAGCGATCCGAACGTGGAAAGACTATCTCAACCGAAATGGATAGACATGTAAAAAAAAAGAAACCTTACAAACTGGTCTACTAAAGAGACTGCCTACACTACGCTTTTCCTTTCTCTTCTGGAGTATTCCTAACGGTATAGAATCCTCACCAGATAGAATTGACGAAGGATATAGACAAAATCTAAAGAAGGGCAGCTCCTTTTGTTTCACTGCGAAATAGGGGAGACAACGTCGCGAATCCGATCAACGAGTTGGAGTGGCCATTATTAAAACAAAGGCGTTTTTCGTTGCGGCAAGATCTTCTCGTGAAATGTCCATCAACTTTCTCCTCAGAGTGTGAAAATACTCTGTCGGCGACCGCCTACATAGGGAAAAATGGTCATCATAATAAAATAAGAGAAATCAGAGCTCGCACGGAAAGATTTATGCATTCGTTTTTGCCACTTGCTGTTAGTTGAATGGTACAGAAACAGCTTGGAGCTGGTTCGACGGACACACTGGCAGGCAGTTAATTGTGAATTGCGCAGTAATCATGTTGATGTAGATGCAGAGGTGGGGCAAGTGAACCAAAGACTGCGATTTATTGGCAGAACACTTACAAAATTTTTTGCGAAATTTCTGGGAACTTCTATAGGACCTAATAGCTGAGGTCATCGGTCCCTGAGCTTACACACTACTAAATCTAACTTAAACTAACTTACGCTAAGGACAACACACACACCCATGCCCGAGGCAGGACTCGAACCTCCGACGTGGGGAGCCGCGTGAACCGTAACATAGCGCCCTAGACCGCGCACCTACCCCGCGCGGCAGAACACTTAGAGACTGTCTACACTACGCTTGGCTCCCTCTGCCTATTGTGCGGTGTGGGATTCGCATCAGATAGGACTGAAATAGGGGAGAGAGTGCCATACATATGATATGCGAACCGAGAAGCAATCATTAAATCAAAGGTATTTTTAGTTTCGGCGAGATTTTTTCAAGAATCTTCAATTTGCAACTTTCTCCTCCGAATATGGAAGTACCTTGTCGACACCCACCTAAATAGGGAGACATGATCATCGTAATAAAATAAGAGAAAGCAGAGCTTGCAGGGAAGGATTTAAGGGGACCACACCCTGCCAATCTAACCCATGTTAATTTAGGCAAGTATTTGACCCATTTCTTAAAAGCTATTTGATGCAGGACCTTAATATTTTTACTGTATGTTACGTGATGCTAATAGAGTCAACTGTACTAAAATCTACTTTATCCATTTGAAAGTTTTTAAGAAATACTGTTTTAAATTTATTAAGAAAAAATTTTAAGTTTTTTCTGCAGAAAATATTTTTTGTGAACTTCCTAATGCGTGTAATACCAGAGGTGCATGCCGGGATGGTTCCTTTCAAAGGGCACGGCCGACTTCCTTCCCCATCCTTCCCTAATCCGATGAGACCGATGACCTCGCTGTCTGGTCTCCTTCCCCAAACCAACCAACCAACCAGAGGTGCATGTAGTATCAGAGGTGGCTTTTTATGTAATGCAGATTCTCTGAAAATTTTATTCATTTATCTATGATAGTTTCTGATATAATGGGGCATATGTACTGAAAACTTCAGTTTGCGGTAAATTGACTTTAAAGAAAAAACTTTTGAAATTTGTTACTTAAAGTTAATTAAAAATGTCCTGCAGCATATGATGGCCCTTCTTTGGCCTCTACCAGGTCTTCCAGCTTGTTTTTCACCTTACTGGATGTTTGTCTTGCTTTCTTGGCCACATTAGATGCAGACCGCAGCATCCGCTATCCTCATTTTATTGCAATGTTGCAGCGCAGTGCTCATATTTTCACCAGGATTAATTCCCAGCTTTTTCAGTACGAAACTCTTTCCAGTATTACCACAACTGAATGTAATAACAGCATCATGAACTCTTAGTTTCATTGTATCCATGCCTACAAATACAGTTTTAGGAAGGCGGTTCCAAATTATGCTGTTGAAACATTCGTTTGGGTTCTGTGTCTGCCCATGCAGACATTTCCTTAGAAGGTCAGTATGAGCCAAGTCTCTGAAAATAGGTTTAATTGCTGTAATAACAGCAGCAGGAAGAGAATGCTGGTGAGAATAAGATTCTCCAGTTGCCTGAGCCCTATTGTATTTGCACCACGAATTTTCTCCTGATGGACACAATCCATGACATGGCTTATCATTAGTAGAGGACTTATGGAAGAATATGGCCCAAACATGGCTCTTCATTGCCTCCAGATTATCTTTATTTCTCCTAATTGCCTGCAAGTTTTCTATTTCAGTTTTAGTTTAAAAATGGCTCTGAGCACTATGGGACTTAACTTCTGAGGTCATCAGTCCCCTAGAACTTAGAACTACTTATACCTAATCAACATAAGGACATCACACACATCCATGCCCAAGGCAGGATTCGAATCTGCGACCGTCGCGGTCGCGCGGTTCCAGACTGCAGCGCCTAGAGGAGCTCGGCCACTCCGGGCGGCTGAGTTTTAGTTAACCGGCCCTGTCCGGTCAACAATTTTCCATCTTCTAATTTTTTTTCCTCTCATATCAACAGTCAATTTTCTCAGCTTTGTTCCCAAACGTTTTTGAACATTGCCTACACATTCTATTTTGATAGTAGTGGCATCTCCATTTGGCTTGGAGTTGACAGTGGGTGGGGTGACAGTGGGTGACAGAAAAGTGGGCGTGGCAGATAAACACACGTGGTGGGAAATTGCCCTTTAAATGCTTGAAATATTTTTTTTACAGCAAAATCCTTTTTAGAGTACGTAAATAAAACCTTAATCTGTCGAAATATGATGGAAACCGAAAATCGATTCTTTTTTCGACCTGGACCACTGTGTGGTCCCCTTAAGCGTTCCTTTTTCCCGCACTCCGTTGCAAAGTGGAAAGGTAGAGAAATAGTGAAGCGGAGGTTCGTTGAAGTATCTGACAGGCACCTGACGGTGAACTGCAGAGTAGTCATGTAGATGTATGTGGATGAGGTGCCACTTCGCGCCTTCTTAATATTCCGGTCGCGGGATGCACTTCCATCCTGAGGACTGCGCGGCGGACCAAGTTAAGCAAGTTATTCTGATGGACTCCGGGGCTTGGGCAACACGGAGGGGAGTTGCAGTTTCCTTCACAGTCTCCCCTGCAACATGACAGAGAGCGCTGTCCCACTGTAAAGTCGTCGGCACACGGGACGAGTTTAGCTAAAGCTGACATGGCTCTCTACGAGTTTTGTGAAGTCACTTCTTGCCATTCGGGGGCAACGAAACATACGGGAGCTGCAAAGAGCTTCGTGTTACTTCCTACGAATACAGGGACGGATTCCTGACAGGAAATTTTGAGAGAAATGTCCTGTGAACACGTGTCCGGGAATGCATCGCTGCCACGGTATACGGCGCTGACGAATGACGGTTCCTCTGACCACATGTCGTGTGTTCCTTGTGTGTTGCAGCCTGTGCGATTGACGCAGCAGAATGGTCCGGCATTCATGCCGTAAACAAGCCGAGATGGTGTTTGTGTACTGCCAAGCAGATGGAAGCGGCTGAGAGGCAGCACGGCTGCACCAAAACAAGTACCCACATGGACACTAACCACATCGCACAGCATTTCAGGCCCTTTTTCGACGTTTGTGAGGTCATGGGACCTTTCAGACAGACTAAGTTGCAGGGAGATGGCGGAAAGGATATCTACAAGATTTTCAGAGGAACCCTAGTAAAAGCTATCAAGTGCCCACCAAAACGTTACAAAATGGCTCTGAGCACTATGGGACTCAACTTTTGAGGTCATCAGTCCCCTAGAACTTAGAACTACTTAAACCTAACCAACCTAAGGACATCGCACACATCTATGCCCGAAGCGGGATTCGAACCTACGACCGTAACGGTCTCGCGTTTCCAAACTGTAGCGCCTAGAACCGCTCGGCCAATCCGGCCAGCACCGCGTTACAAGCAGAAGTGCGATTATGTGCATCCTGCATGGCAACTGCTACACTACTGGCCATTAAAATTGCTACACCACGAAGATGTACTACAGACGCGAAATTTAACCGACAGGAAGAAGATGCTGTGATATGCAAATGATTAGCTTTTCAGAGCATTCACACAACGTTGGCGCCGGTGGCGACACCTACAACGTGCTGACGTGAGGAAAGCTTCCAACCGATCTCTCATACACAAACACCAGTTGACCGGCGTTGCCTGGTGAAACGTTGTGAAGCCTCGTGTAAGGAGGAGAAATGCGTACCATCACGTTTCCGACTTTGATAAAGGTCGGATTGTAGCCCATCACGATTGCGCTGTATCGTATCGCGACATTGCTGCTCGCGTTGGTCGAGATCCAATGACTGTTAGCAGAGTACGGAATCGGTGGGTTCAGGAGGGTAATACGGAACGCCGTGCTGGATCCCAACGGCCTCGTATCACTAGCAGTCGAGATGACAGGCATCTTATCCGCACGGCTGTAACGGATCGTGCAGCCACGTCTCGATCCCTGAGTCAACAGATGGGGACGTTTGCAAGACAACAACCATCTGCACCAACCGTTCAACGGCGTTTGCAGCAGCATGGACTATCAGATCGGAGACCGTGGCTGCGGTTACCTTTGACGCTGCATCACAGACAGGAGCGCCTGCGATGGTGTACACAACGTCGAACCTGGGTGCACGAATGGCAAAACGTCATTTTTTTTGGATGAATCCAGGTTCTGTTTACAGCATCATGATGGTCGCATCCGTGTTTGGCGACATCGCGGTGAACGCACATTGGAAGCGTGTATTCGTCATCGCCATACTGGCGTATCATCCGGCGTGATGGTATGGGGAGCCATTGGTTAACGTCTCGGTCACCTCTTGTCTGCATTGACGGCACTTTGCACAGTGGACGTTACATTTCAGATGTTTTACGACCCGTGGCTCTACCCTTCATTCGATCCCTGTGAAACCCTACATTTCAGCCGGATAATGCACGACCGCATGCTGCAGGTGCTCTACGGGCTTTTCTTGACACAGAAAAAGTTCGACTGCTGCCCTGGCCAGCACATTCTCCAGATCTATCACCAATTGAAAACGTCTGTTCAATGGTGACCGAGCAACTGGCTCGTCACAATACGCCAGTGACTACTCTTGATGAACTGTGGTATCGTGTTGAAGTTGCATGGGCAGCTGTACCTGAACACGCTATCCAACCTCTGTTTGACTCAATGCCCAGGAGTATCAGGGCCGTTATTACGGCCAGAGGTGGTTGTGCTGGGTACTGATTTCTCAGGATCTTTGCACAAAATTACGTGAAAATGTAATCACATGTCAGTTCTAGTATATTTGTCCAATGAATACCCATTTATCATCTGCATTTCTTCTTGGTGTAGCAATTTTAATGGACAGTAATGTACTATCGCCTGCAACGAATTGAACATCTGTTATGACGTGGATGCGATGCAGCTCTGTATAGTGTTCTGGAACGATTTGTTGTCGTTGCACGCACACCGTCCATTTTCAGAAACGTCTTCATAGAACCTCTCTTCTTTCACTTCCAGCTAGGAATCCGCCTCGGCAGTTTGTCGATTTTATTAATATCCACTCCGTATAGTGTCTGTTACGCAAGAGCGCGGTTGGCATTACACACAGACCGTAGAACATATAGCCTTACTTCTTTCACAGCCCAAGAGAGGGAACGTATGTCCTTCATACAATATCCACCAAAAATTACTTTACTCTAGACTCTTCATGAGACGAAGAAGAAAAGACGTGAGTGCAGTTTCTACCTCGTGTTTTGAGACTGTGTTTCTCTGCAGCCACCCTGAAGATCTCAAAATGAGTCATGCCGCGTCGTCTAGATATATGGAGAAATTAGTCATTTGTACAAAAGAGGATGACACGCCATAAACTGGTTAAAACATGGGTGACTTCAGAACGTGAGAAAATCGGTAAAGTGACTCGAGAAATGTAAAAAATGATTATTAACGTATTTTTCGGGTAACTCATTCTTGACACTGAGTGAAGCGCAAGAAAAATTAACTTTGTGACAGCTGTTCAACTCAAATTCGACGCGTTTGGAGGTCTCTTCAATGTGAATAGATGAAGGAGATGGTTTCGAGCACGCCTCTGAGAGCCAAGAATTTATCTACGCTGCGGATATTTGGACTTGTTGTTAATTGTAACTGCATTTATGGTTTGTTCTTATATGATGTATCACCTTTTGTCTTGTTGCTAAATTCATTTTTCTACTGATTAAATCGATCCATGGGAGAATCATGAAAACGTGTCGTTCTTGTTAGGATTTGTTATAACTAAATGCCAGTTAATAACATTTCAGCGATTGAAACCTTTAGAAAATCGCAACATAAATTACGAGGTAGTTAGAGCCAGTTTTTCATCAGAGCGCAGTCGTTTGAAGCGGCACGTTATTGAACTGAGAGTTATTTGGCAGGCAGTTGTGTCGTGCTGTAAACGAATTTTTTTCCCCTTCGCGTTTTCTAAAAGACTGTGTTACTTTCCCGTGAAATTAATAGAAATAATTTCTGTAATATTTTATGTTATGTAAATACACTGAAGAGCCAAAGAAACTGGTACACCTGCGTAATATCGTGTGAAACCCCCGCGAGCACGCAGAAGTGCCGCAACACGACGTAGCATGGAGTGGAATGATGTCTGAAGTAGTGCTAACTGACTCCATGCCCCGTTCACGGCTGTCCATAAATCCGTAAGAGTACGAGGGGGTGGAGACCTCTTCTGAACAGCACGCTGCAAGGCATCCCAGACATGCTCAATAATGTTCACGTCGGGGGAGTCTGGTGTCGAGCGGAAGTGTTTAAACTCAGAAGAGTGTTCCTGGAGTCACTCTGTAGCAATTCTGGACGTGTGGGCTGTCGCATTGTCCTGCTAAAATTGCCCCAGTCCGTCGGAATGCACAATCGACATGAATGGGTGCAGGTCATCACACAGGATGCTTACGTACGTGTCACATGTCAGACACGTATCTCGACGTATCAGGTGTCCCATAACACTCCAACTGCCCACACGCCTCACACTACTATAGAGCCTTCCCGAGCTTGAACAGTCCCCTGGTGACATGCAGGGCTCATAAATTCACGAGGTTGTCTCCATACCTGTACACGTCCACGGGCTCGAAGCAATTTTAAACGCGACTTTTCATTAACCGTACGGAAAAACACTAGCCCAATGTGCGTGAACTATTTTAGTGGGCGTTGGTTTGCTGACGATTCTGATGAGAATAATCGTATCACACTAACACGTTGTCACGTATAACTTCCCTATTCGTAATTAATCACATACCCTTTACAGCATTTTCTTCTGTTGATACTAACCTATGGTCGTCTAACCAGAAATTCTTCTTTCCATTCTAGACCACCGCCCTCCACTATAGAATATATCGAAGAAATAAATGAGGACGTTGGGTAGAAGCTACAAGTGCTGCTCTGACGTGAAGAGACTGTACAGGTGAGGACTTCGTGACTAGCAGCAGAAGACTGGTCGAAAAAAAAAAGCACTTTGCAGAGGTTCGCGGAAAGGAGATGCACATGTGATGCATAAATCTGAAGGACAGTTCTGATGTAGATGTTTTATTCTCCCTAAAACGCTTCGCGAATAAATTAATGTTTTAATACTGAGACAAAGCTGTAAGTCACCGTTTGCTTTCCAACTCTTCTGTAGCAGAATTTCTGTTCTCCGCAAAACTCTGGACGCAGATATCAGGGCAGTGATAATCACCGATATCCCATTTTACCCGGCCCTACCTCATTCGTACCCCCCCCCCCCCTTCACAAATCCTATCCCACCAATTGTGCTACGTAATTGGATCAGTCAGGAACGCCGAAAGCTCCAGGCTTTATTTATACGTCGCGGGGTGAATGGCCTCTAACACGTGTCCTGCAAATGTCACATAATTAACAATTTGATCACTGCCGTGAGGGCTCCGCAAACAATGCTATTCATTTATTTGATTCCGAGTTTATTCCCGGCGCTCATTAACGAGAATCAGTAATTGAACCTCTCCCTTCACCTCTTCCAAAAAAAAAAAAAAAAAAAAAAGGTCGGCATCTTTCTGTGTACACCGCTATTGATTCCTTCTTACAATCTACCATACTTCTAATACGCTTATTTCACAAAAATTGTCGAAGGGAGATATCTGTATGCATAAACCTAGGTATCTGTGGGTGTGTATAATGTTACTTATAATCCGTCTTGGTTGCAAAAACGTTTATTCACATGTGAATAAACTTTTTGTTTTGCAATCAAGACGGATTATAAGTAACATTGTTTAGCCAGTGACTGCGGTATCCCATCAGACATTACGTCTGTTTTTGTAAATGATGCGTATAAGTTTGAAACTCAATTTTTAGCGCTTTCTTTCAACTTGTCTTTGTCAGAATAACACTTTTGCCCATTTACTTGCTGATAAGTTTCCACTCTCAACTAGAATGGAAGTTACTCGATGAAGTTTGAACCCTTCCCGGAGGAACATCCGCAACTGAACATCATAACAGGGAAACTACGACTTCGATTGTAAGAATTTTTTAAAATAAATGATTATTAATAGAGACCCTCAGCTGCTGACAGGTGTTGCTGACATACCTTGATGGGGACAGCTGAAAATGTGTGCCCTACCGGGATACGAACCCAGAATCTCTTGCTTACATGGCAGACGCTCTATCCATCTGAGCTACTCAGGGCACAGATTAATAGCGCGACTGCAGGGACTTATCCCTTGCACGCTTCCCGTGAAACCCACATTCCCAACCGTCCACAATCTACATACGTAATGTTCCTAGTGGATGGGCACTGTATCTATTAGGAACATTACATATGTAGATGGTAGACAGTTGGGAATGTGGGTTTCACGGGAAGCGTGCAAGGGTTAAGTCCCTGCAGTCGCGCTATTCATCTGTGCCCTCGGTGGCTCAGATGGACGTACTAGCTTCAGCGGTACATATACTAAAATTCCAACGATACAAAGAACATTAGCATGGCCGCTGCGCAAGGATGACACGCAAAATCGTGAAGCGTTCCGCAGTCTAGACACACGACGAGGCCCATACAACGGGCCTAAAGTGAATTTGCGACAGCTTGTTTAATAGAAGTGGCAAAACTTTATGGTTATGCATAAAGTTTTATAAAGTTGACTTAGGACATGGCTTGTTTTAGGCAAACATTTAAATAATATTTTATGTAAGTACTACACGTAGCATCCTGTAGGATGACCATATCTAATATAATTTACTAGCACATTATAATATTAACTTTTTGCAGGTTCTGAAGAAGACTTTATTACTAACGTTGAAACCTAGGTAAACGATAAAGTTAACCTGCAACTGTAGGCTGTATATTCTTATATAAACAATATCAGTTGCTGTCGCTGCATATAAATGTTAAAAATAGGCAAAAATGGTATATGCACTGTAACTGTTCGTTGTACATTTTTGACATGGTTTTCGTATCTTCGGAAATACCATTTTTATGTTAGGACCATATGAAAACGGGTCTCAGCCAGAAACTAGTCATCGAATGAATGAAAACAAAGTAAAATTTGCAACCTTTGACCTGATTTTTCGGTTTACTGATTAGCAGAAGTTGCCCAGCGACATTTACTCTAGCAGGCAGCAAGTTCGTAAAGTATGGGACGAACACCAGGACACTTACACTTTGTGCCGCGCCGCGGTGGACGAGCACGGGACGCGGTGTAGCAATGGCGAGCGCAGAGCACAGAGGAGCGAACACGAATGGGGAAGGAAACTGGTAAACCAGAGTGGCAAAAGTGCTGCCATCTGTTGACGGGCAGAGCAACGCGAGGCCAACAGGCCCGGCCGCTCACAATCTGAATTAGTATGAAGATGGTATCTGTTCTTTCGGACATGTCAGAAAGAACAGATACCATTTTAACATAGTTAAGGTTAACCGGCCATTGACCTTCTTCTTCTGTGCTGGATTCACATGCATTGCCCGCACTCCTTTGGGACTCGGTAGAATTGTCTGTCGCGAGTAATGAGTGTAATGGACAGGGGCACTACGAATGTAGTGTGTGGACATTAAGTTGGGAATGTGCGTCTCACGGGGAGAGAGCAATGGATAAATCCCTGCACTCGCAGAGACTGTGCCTTCGTTCGCTCAGATGGATAGAGCGTCTGCCAAGTAAGCAGGAGATCCCGGGTTCGAGTCCCGGTCGGGGCACACATTTTCAGCTGTCCCCGTTGATGTATATCAACGCCTTTCGACAGCGTAGGGTCTTAATTCAATTATAATTTCATTTGAATTAGTGATTTACATGCAAAACGAAAACAAGTTACTGAAAAGTTGCATGTGAAGCGTTAAGAGTGGCAAAGGAACATATTGGAACAGGGGCAGTACAGAACGGTGTAAAACGTCTAACTGGGAGACGGGGTCTTGAAGCTAATGTGTAAAACCGTATAGGTGAACGATTTTTTTTTTCTTTTCAGCGAGCGGGATGCAAATTTTAATTTAGTGAGAGCGCATAAGCCGACGTGGAATAACCTGCCGTACTCATGAGCTGAAACAAGATACACATGTGTCACTCCTATTTTTGAAAAAAAACCTTCCTACTACGCAAAATGGAAGGTAACTAAACCTTAAAGTTCTCACCGTCAAGAAGCCCTATACTATTCAACAGCTTAGCAGCAGTATCAATAAAGCGACACATTAAAATAGGAGCAATACAACAAGGTAATAAAACTTCTAATCAAAGGCCAGAGAGCAACAAGATTCAAAATGGCTCTGAGCACTATGGGACTTAACATCTGAGGTCATCAGTCCCCTAGAACTTAGAAGTACTTAAACCTAACTAACCTGAGGACATCACACACATCCATGCCCGAGGCAGGATTCGAGCCTGCGACCGTAGCGGTGGCGCGGTTCCAGACTGAAGCGCCTAGAACCGCTCGGCCACAGCGCCCAACACTCAACAAGGATCCCTCAGAACATGTCCTACCAACCGATCCCTTCTTCTAGTCAAGTTGTGCCACAAACTCCTCCTCTAGCCAATTCTATTCAATACCTCCTCATTAGTTATATGATCTACCCATCTAATCTTCAGCATTCTTCTGTAGCACCACATTTCGAAAGCTTCTATTCTCTTCTTGTCCAAACTATTTATCGTCCACGTTTCACTTCCATACATGGCTACACTGAATACAAATACTTTCAGAAACGACTTCATGACACTTAAATCTATACTCGATGTTAACAAATTTCTCTTCTTCAGAAACGCTTTTCTTGCCATTGCCAATCTACATTTTATATCCTATCTACTTCGAACATCATCAGTTATTTTGCTCCCCAAATAGTAAAACTCCTTTACTACTTTAAGAGTCTCATTTCCTAATCTAATTCCCTCAGCATCACCCAACTTAATTCGACTACATTCCATTATCCTCGTTTTGCTTTTGTTGATGTTCATCTTATATCCTCCTTTCAAGACACTGTCCATTCCGTTCAACTGCTCTTCCAAGTCCTTTGCTGTCTCTGACAGAATTACAATGTCATCGGCGAACCTGAAAGTTTTTATTTCTTCTCCATGGATTTTAATACCTACACCGAATTTTTCTTTTGTTTCGTTTACTGCTTGCTCAATATACAGACTGAATAACATCGGGGATAAGCTACAACCCTTCCCAACCACTGCTTCCCTTTCATGCCCCTCGATTCTTATAACTGCCATCTGGTTTCTGCACAAATTGTAAATAGCCTTTCGCTCCCTGTATTTTACCCCTGCCACCTTCAGAATTTGGAAGAGAGTATTCCAGTCAACTTTGTCAAACCATTTAGAAGCACAGAAGTAATAGATTTGAACCTCATGCATGATGCGGCAGTTTTTCACACATCTCATTGTCGATCACGTCATATCTCTTGAAGTATTATACACTCCTGGAAATGGAAAAAAGAACACATTGACACCGGTGTGTCAGACCCACCACACTTGCTCCGGACACTGCGAGAGGGCTGTACAAGCAATGATCACACGCACGGCACAGCGGACACACCAGGAACCGCGGTGTTGGCCGTCGAATGGCGCTAGCTGCGCAGCATTTGTGCACCGCCGCCGTCAGTGTCAGCCAGTTTGCCGTGGGATACGGAGCTCCATCGCAGTCTTTAACACTGGTAGCATGCCGCGACAGCGTGAACGTGAACCGTATGAGCAGTTGTCGGACTTTGAGCGAGGGCGTATAGTGGGCATGCGGGAGGCCGGGTGGACGTACCGCCGAATTGCTCAACACGTGGGGCGTGAGGTCTCCACAGTACATCGATGTTGTCGCCAGTGGTCGGCGGAAGGTGCACGTGCCCGTCGACCTGGGACCGGACCGCAGCGACGCACGGATGCACGCCAAGACCGTAGGATCCTACGCAGTGCCGTAGGGGACCGCACCGCCACTTCCCAGCAAATTAGGGACACTGTTGCTCCTGGGGTATCGGCGAGGACCATTCGCAACCGTCTCCATGAAGCTGGGCTACGGTCCCGCACACCGTTAGGCCGTCTTCCGCTCACGCCCCAACATCGTGCAGCCCGCCTCCAGTGGTGTCGCGACAGGCGTGAATGGAGGGACGAATGGAGACGTGTCGTCTTCAGCGATGAGAGTCGCTTCTGCCTTGGTGCCAATGATGGTCGTATGCGTGTTTGGCGCCGTGCAGGTGAGCGCCACAATCAGGACTGCATACGACCGAGGCACACAGGGCCAACACCCGGCATCATGGTGTGGGGAGCGATCTCCTACACTGGCCGTACACCACTGGTGATCGTCGAGGGGACACTGAATAGTGCACGGTACATCCAAACCGTCATCGAACCCATCGTTCTACCATTCCTAGACCGGCAAGGGAACTTGCTGTTCCAACAGGACAATGCACGTCCGCATGTATCCTGTGCCACCCAACGTGCTCTAGAAGGTGTAAGTCAACTACCCTGGCCAGCAAGATCTCCGGATCTGTCCCCCATTGAGCATGTTTGGGACTGGATGAAGCGTCGTCTCACGCGGTCTGCACGTCCAGCACGAACGCTGGTCCAAATGAGGCGCCAGGTGGAAATGGCATGGCAAGCCGTTCCACAGGACAACATCCAGCATCTCTACGATCGTCTCCATGGGAGAATAGCAGCCTGCATTGCTGCGAAAGGTGGATACACACTGTACTAGTGCCGACATTCTGTATGCTCTGTTGCCTGTGTCTATGTGCCTGTGGTTCTGTCAGTATGATCATGTGATGTATCTGACCCCAGGAATGTGTCAATAAAGTTTCCCCTTCCTGGGACAATGAATTCACGGTGTTCTTATTTCAATTTCCAGGAGTGTAGTTAAGTGGCTGCTATCCCCACTGCGATTGTTGCCTGACAGTGAGGGATATGTACTTTTATGGTATGTATGGATTACGTAACGCGTATAGTACTGTTTAGTGTGAAGAATATTCCATTAAACCATCAGAAGAAATAATAATTTCGAGAAAGCTTACACGTGCGATACAGATCAGCTTCGCTGTGCGTGGGTGTCAACGGATTCGCGAGTTACCGAGCGAGAAGGCACTGCAGTCGGGACCCTGGGCTCACGTTCATGCCATCTTGATTTAGGTTTTTCGTGATTTCCCTAAATTCCTCCACGCAAATGCCGTAATACATCCCTTGAAAAGGACTCGTCCGATACCCTTCCCCACGCTTTGATGAATATGATCTTGTGTTCCGTGTCTTAATGACATCGCTGTCAACGAGAGTTAGACTCTAATTTACCTCCCGTCGTTCCGGGTTTGTTGTCCATACTGTAGCTGTCTCTCCATTACGTTTTCCTGATTCCGTTGTCTTACATATTTGTAAGCGGCTGACGGTTGTGTAAGTCCTAAATTTCAGTAGGAAAATAACAAAAAAAAGTACAGTCGTAAGAGTATCATACGTCCTTTAGACTAAACAGTAGGTCGGCGTTATGGCAACAGAAATATCGGAGCGGGAATAAGTGTTTACCGGTGGTGGTGAAGGCACAGCCCACTTTTCCGTTTGCTCTGATTTCACGGTGTCACACTAAAAGTGGAAAACAATTATAACAATGGAAAAATAAATATCCGAAACGAGGTTTTCGGCTGAATTGCAGCGAAAATGTGTTTAATTAGCACTCCCGCCCCCTGGTGGCTACATGAGTCACGGCTTAATTGCCTGTCGCTTGTTAATAGGACATGCGAAATATAATCCGCATAAAAAAAAGAAAAAAAGGAAAAAAAAACATGTTTTCGGATACTCTTTTCTCCGTCGATGGCGGTGCTAAATTGTAAGCGAGACTAGGTTGTGTGTGTGTGTGTGTGTGTGTGTGTGTGTGTGGAGGGGAGGGGGGGGGGCAGAAGAGGGTTGCTAGTGTGTGTAAGGTGAGCAATAGCGATTTGTCGTAATTACAATCAATTAGTCGTAGATTGACGACATAGGATTTGCTTTAAACTCGAACGCTATACCCGCAGTGGCTTTATTAATTGATTGTTATGTTCGTCAATACAGTACGTCAATTTAGCATACCACTTCTTTTCTTGTTCTGTGAAGCACTTCTTCCGTTCTTGTTACCAACTTAATACACCAATTTTTTTTTAAAGTCGAAACCACCCTACATCTACAACTATACTCCGCAAGCCACCTAGATGTGTGTGGCGGAAGGCACTTCGTGTACTAGTGTCAATTGCACCCATATCCTCGTCCAATCACGAGTGGAAGAACGATTACCGCTAAGCCTTTGTGTGGGCTCGAATACCTCTACAATTTTATCTTCGCGGTCTTTACGGGAGATATATGTAGGAGCAAGAAATATATTTGTTGACTCTTTTACGAGCGTATGCTCTCGGAATAATAACAGTAGACCAGACCATGATGCAGAAAGCCTGTGTTGTACCGCCTGCCGCTGGAATTGGCTGGGGATCACCTTGACGCTTTCACGTTTACTAAATGCATCCGTAACGAATCGTGCAGCTCTTCTTCTGCTCTATTTGGTTCAAATGGCTCTGAGCACTATGGGACTTAACTTCTGAGGTCATCAATCCCCTAGAACTTAGAACTACTTAAACCTAACTAACCTAAGGACATCACACACATCCATACCCGAGGCAGGATTCGAACCTGCGACCGTAGCGGTAGCGCGGTTCCCGACTGAACTCCTCTATTTCTTCTATCTGTCCTATCAGGTATGGGTACCAGACTGAGGAGCAGTATTCAAGTCGAATGAGTGTTCTTTAAGCTACGTGATTTGTCAATGGACTACATATCCTGAGGATTCCATACTGAATCTTTGTCTGGGATCTGCCGTATCCGCGATTGGATTTACGTGGTTATTCCATTTCTAGTCCCTCCGTGCGCATACTCCTAGATATTTTACGGAGGAAACGCCTTCCAGAGATTGTTCTGCAAGCGTGCAACCATAAAATAACTTGTACGTAATACGCTACATTTGTTTATGGTGAGGGTCAGTTGCCAGTCCACGCACGAAACGTCGATTGTCTGCAGGTGTTCCTCCATTTCGCTACAATTTTCTGCCGTTGCGACTTCTTTATACACATCAGTATCATTCACAAAAAGCTTTATGGAACTTTTGATGTTGTCTGTTGTGTGGCGGCCGGTGTGGCCGAGTGGTTCTAGGCGCTACAGTCTGGAATCGCGAGACCGCTACGGTCGCAGGTTCGAATCCTGCCTCGGGCATGGATGTGTGTGATGTCCTTAGGTTAGTTGGGTTTAAGTAGTTCTAAGTTCTAGGGGACTGATGACCTCAGAAGTTAAATCCCATAGTGCTCAGAGCCACTTGAACCATTTTGTCTGTTGTGTAATATATACATATTGTGAAAACAGTCCCTATATATATATACAGAGTGATTTTTTCCACCGTGTACGAACTTTTGGAAGATACGGAACAGAAAAGGTCTAATGAATTTATGTCTAGAAACGCATGGTTTCCGTACTAGAGACCATTTATTCAATCATGGGTTGTTACAGAGACTACGGTCTAATACGCGCTGTACCATGCAGCGACAGTTGAAGTATGTGGTCAAAATGCTTTCCGTGTGCCTCGATGGCTGGCATGCACGCGCCGTAGATTGTACTGTCGCACACGTTCACATCGGCCAGGCTGCATCTAAGCAGTGTCAAACGCAACATGAATACGGTGCTCCAGTGTCCCCACATCTGGAATGGGCTCTGCATACACGATACTTTTCGAGATGGCCCCATAACCAGAAATCGCACGGGTGGAGATCCTGTGAACGAGCAACTCATGCAGCTGGACCCCCTGTCCGATCGCTCGACCAGGGAAGACAAGATTGAGACGCGTTCGGACGTTCATGGCGAAGTGGGCTGGAGCACCATCATGTAGCAGCGACATAAGCCTCCGAATCATCAGTGGCATTTGCTCCAGCAGGAGAACCAAAGTCACCCGCAAGAAACGCCGAAAGTTCCGGCCTGTTAGGCGACGTGGAAGGAAGACTGGTCACAAAATACGGCCGCCAATCGTCCCAGCCCACACATTCCGGCTGCACTGATGCCGATGATTCGCTGTCATCTTACCATGGGGGTCCTGCGTACTATCCCACAGATGGCCATTATCAAAGGTGAAGATACCACTCTGTGTATAGGATGAATGGGACAAATCCCGGAATCGTGGTTGCCTGGTGAAGAAACCAGTGACAAAACTGCTCCCGGTGTGGAGAGTCTGTTGCCAGTACGCACTGGAAACGGTGTGAGTGATAAGGGTAGTAACAATTGTCAAGAAAAGTGAAACTTCCTGCCACATTAAAACTGTGTGCCGGGCCGAGACTCGAACTCAGGACCGTTGCCTTTCGCGGGCAAGTGCTCTACCAACTGAGCTGCCCAAGCACGACTGACGCGCCGTCCTCACAGGTCCCGAGTTCGAGTCTCGGTCCTACACACAGTTTTAATCTGGCAGGAAGTTTCATATCATCGCACACTCCGCTGCACAGTGAAAATCTCATTCTGTCAAGGAAAGTGTTACACACAGTCGTCTGGCTTACCCTGTACTTGCGGGCCAACTGCCTGGTACTGACACGGCGGTCGCCTTCCACAGTGTTAATCACATTTTCCTCCAAGACTGGTGTCCGAACATTTCGGGTACGTCCTACATCATTTCCTGGTACCTGAAACGATTCAGTCTCTGACAAACGAGAAAACAATGTTGTCGGCGAGGATATGTCTCCTGATACAACCTTGCTGCCCGCCGCCCATTGCCATTTGTCTTTTCTTAAGCAAACACCATGTCGGTAAGCTCTCGATTCGGATACAGAACCATTGTGTACAACGCTGTATCACATCCACTGCAAGGTGAGTCAGTAAGAGAAGTGAATCGGACACGACATTACCGATTACTACGGCAGGAGAGGGCACTGTGGCACGACCTATGAGGAACAGTGAAACAACCCCTTAGAAAAATTATAAATGACTGTGCTTAAACTGACACACAATATTTTTAGCGCAACGCAATCTGACTTTCAAAAACCCCTACAAAAGGATGGCCCTGACTAACAATAACCTATACCTTTCACGAATCACTTACCTCACCAAAAATCTTCGTTACTCGAACTACTGCAATACAACGAGCGCCACTACTGCCAGCTAAATAAACTACTGAAGTCACTGACTACTGATAGGCATAGTTAGCAGATGAAAGATTTTGATAGAGAACAAACAATGTATTTACCTTAATAGTGTTCAAAAGTCATAATATACATAGCAGTTCATGAAATCCAGTCTTACAAATTTACTGTCTCTGATGGACACACGTCCAGATCATCCGCTCTCAAAACTCCGCCATTTCTGTCCCCACGTCCACCACTGCTGGCGGCTCACCTCCAACTGCGCAACGCTACACGCTGTTAACACCCAACTGCCCAACAGTACAACAGCAAATTCCAACAATGCCGACCAGCCTCAGACTGCACACAGCACAGCCAGTGATTTTCATACAGAGCGCTACGTGGCGTTACCAACATAAAAAGCTAAACAGCCTGCATACAACAGTACCACCCTCTAGGAGGAAAACATGCATATTGTGGCTGTGGCTGCATTGAACGACGACTATTAGACCACAGTCTGTAACAGTGTATGATGGAATAAATGGTCTCCAGCATGGAAACGATACATTTCCAGACATAAATTCATTAGACATTATTGTTTCATATCCTCTCATCGATCAATCCCTAGAGTTTGTACACGGTGGAAAAATTCGCCCTATGTACAGGGTGTCCCATTTATCGTGACCACCCTAACTAACTGTTCGTCCAGATGCAAATTACAAAATGTTTCAAGCAAATCTCCTTTAGCCGTCAGGGGGACATCAATCAGCATGACTGTCTTCGTTGTAGCTTTGTTTTTTACAAAAATATAAACAGCGGTATGACTGTTTCTAAATGGCACCCTGTATTTTTTATTCGGTAATTCATTTCCTCTCCTAAAGGCCTATTCAAAAACGTATCACAGTGTACCATTCACTGAAACGGAACGTTATTAATTAGTTACATAACACAACACTGACTTTGTGTTGTGTACATAGTTCCGCGTAGTCAGCGCGTACACAACTTTCCCACTAGAGCGCGCGCCGCTAAGCACAACAGCGCAGGCGCAGCACTCGTCCGTCTCCGCACTACGAGATGGCGCTGTCTTAGAGACGGACCAAATTCTGCTTCCGCCGATCCGCGTATTAATATGTAACGCAGCCAATGAGATTGCTGCTAATGTAGAACCTTCTCTCCTCGCGGATCACACTTGCGCAGTGATACATGAACGCGCGAGGTATTATAACGAGTGTACAGACCTCCGATTAGTCAGTCTGCATTAGTCTGCACAAGTCTGCGTTTGTTTGCACCTGTCTGTACCAGTCTACATTAGTCTGTACCGGTCTACAGTCAAGTTTCAGTCTGTGCCTAATAAGATTACCATATTCCTGTACATAGCCATGAAGATAAATGACTAGACACTTTGTCAAGTAGCAGAGAAATGTGTGAATAAGATTAATGTACCAAGACCAAAGGAACTTCAGATTGTCAATTGAAAATAGCATCCAGAATCAAGTTAAGTAAGGTTTATGCTTGCTATTATTTTAATAAATGTGTGTGAAAATTAATCAAGTTCTGTTTAAAGTTGGTCCCCGTCAATCTGCTACTCTAAGCGTGCAAGTGGCATTTCTATCGTCTTGCCTAACGGCAGAAGATAAACACGCCACGATAAGACCACGAGACATATTGCTGACACTCACCTACTTCGTCAGAGCGACAAGTCAAATAATCTGATGGTGTGTGTACCGAAGATCTTACAGTACGCACGCCACACTTTGAGACCGGGATCACAAACCCGTCCACTTGCTGCAGTTGTCGGAAAACAAATGAAAACCAAGTAAAAACATAGCACAAAATTGACTTTGACTCTCCTGTACCATTTCCCTGCTTGTGATCCCCACTGCTGACACGTGTGCCTGTGTCGCAGTTTTGGAGGCGTACTGCGGCTCGAGTTCCCTCCTGAGAGTCGTAACTGGAGTGACGGCTGCCACTACGCCGCCAGCGTTACGACAGTGTAGCGTATAGGGGCGAGGGCGGTCACACTCTGCGACGTGGAGCTCACGTGTACCTCACCCACCTGCATCAGCACTCAGCAAACCACCCGATGGTGTGTAACAGAAGGTACTTCTGGTGTCGTTAACTGATTCTCCCTCACTTCTTCCACTAGTGAATAGCATGTTGCAAAGTGCTGTCCAGCATTAGTGGAATAGGCAAAACTGTGCGACTTCTAATATCTCTTCCTTCTTGGAAGAACACAGTCAAGTAGAATGTATAGAAGAAAATTTCCGCTATTCGACTGTAAATTACTATTCAATATTTTTCTCTCACAATCTTGAGTTCGGCTTTATAGCCGTTGTCAAACATGTACACTGACGGAAGAAAAATCGCTAAAACAAAAAAGAGCTGGGCAATATAAACGAAAGTTGGTAGACGTGTTTCCATATCTGATACATCTACATCTACATTTATACTCCGCAAGCCACCCAACGGTGTGTGACGGAGGGCACTTTACGTGCCACTGTCATTGCCTCCCTTTCCTCTTCCAGTAGCGTATGGTTCGCGGGAAGAACGACTGCCGGAAAGCCTCCGTGCGCGCTCGAATCTCTCTGATTTTACATTCGTGATCTCCTCGGGAGGTATAAGTAGGGGGAAGCAATATATTCGATACCTCATCCAGAAACGCACCCTCTCGAAACCTGGACAGCAAGTTACACCGCGTTGCAGAGCGCCTCTCTTGCAGAGTCTACCACTGGAGTTTGCTAAACATCTCCGTAACGCTATCACGCTTACCAAATAACCCTGTGACGAAACGGGCCGCTCTTCTTTGTATCTTCTCTGTCTCCTCCGTCAAGCCGACCTGGTATGGATCCCACATTGATGAGGAATTCTCAAGTATAGGTCGAACGAGTGTTTTGTAAGCCACCTCCTTTGTTGATGGACTACATTTTATAAGAACACTCCCAATGAATCTCAACCTGGTACCCGCCTTACCAACAATTAATTTTATATGATCATTCCACTTCAAATCGTTCCGCACGCATACTCCCAGATATTTTACAGAAGTAACTGCTACCAGTGTTTGTTCCGCTATCATATAATCATACAATAAAGGATCCTTCTTTCTATGTATTCGCAATACATTACATTTGTCTATGTTAAGGGTCAGTTCCCACTCCCTGCACCAAGTGCCTGTCCGCTGCAGATCTTCCTGCATTTCGCTGCAATTTTCTAATGCTGTAACTTCTCTGTATACTACAGCATCATCCGCGAAAAGTCGCATGGAACTTCCGACACTATCTACTAGGTCATTTATATATATATTGTGAAAAGCTATGGTCCCATAACACTCTCCTGTGGCATGCCAGAGGTTACTTTAACGTATGTAGACGTCTCTCTATTGATAACAACATGCTATGTTCTGTTTGCTAAAAACTCTTCAATCCAGCCACGCAGCTGGTCTGATATTCCGTAGGCTCTTACTTTGTTTATCAGGCGAGAGTGCGAAACTGTATCGAACGGCTTCCGGAAGTCAAGGAAAATGGCATCTACCTGGGAGCTTGTATTTAATATTTTCTGGGTCTCATGAACAAATAAAGCGAGTTGGGTCTCACACGATCGCTGTTTCCGGAATCCATGTTGATTCCTACAGAGCAGATTCTGGGTTTCCAGAAACATGATACGCGAGCAGAAAACATGTTCTAAAATTCTACAAGAGATCGATGTCAGAGATATAGGTGTATAGTTTTGAGCATCTGCTCGACGACCCTTCCTGAAGACTGGGACTACCTGTGCTCTTTTCCAATCATTTGGAGCCTTCCGTTCCTCTAGATACTTGCGGCACACGGCTGTTAGAAGGGGGGGCAAGTTCTTTCGCGTACTCTGTGTAGAATCGAATTGGTATCCCGTCAGGTCCAGTGGACATCCCTCTGTTGAGTGATTTCAGTTGCTTTTCTATTCCTCGGACACTTATTTCGTTGTCAGCCATTTTTTCGTTTGTGCGAGGATTTAGAGAAGGAACTGCAGTGCGGTCTTCCTCTGTGAAAGAACTTTGGAAAAAGGTGTTTAGTATTTCAGATTTACGCGTGTCATCCTCTGTTTCAATGCCATCATCATCCCGGAGTGTCTGGATATGCTGTTTCGAGCCACTTACTGATTTGACGTAGGACCAGAACTTCCTAGGATTTTCTGTCAAGTCGGTGCATAGACGATGGCTAGTCAGATTTAGCTCCAGTCTCATAAGAGCGGCGCTAGCAGTGCCAATACGAGAGGGCAAATCAGGTTTGCTTTAAATACGCGCAGTAAGGGTTGCCAACGTCAGTTACCTTTGAGACTGGACGTAGTGTGTTGATGAAAGTCAAGAACTCTTTTAAGGTGACAGAGACGCCATTATGAACACCTCACTGAGTTTGAGCGAGGTCGCGTAACAGAGCTACGAGAAGCTGGATGTTCAGTCTACGAAGTTGCAGAAAGATCTAGCAGGAATGTAGCCACTGTACATGATTGCTGGCAGTGGTGGTTACGAGAATGTACGGTAGCAAGTAGAGCGGGCTCTGGGCGGCCAATGGGAGTACCGGCAGGGATGACCATCGTGGCCAGTGTGCGGCTCTGGCCCATCGTAGTGTATCTGCAGCAGCAATTCGAGCAGCAGTTGGCCACACAGTCACACAACCAACTGCTGCAAATCGGTTACTTTAAGAACAGCTCGGAGCCAGGTGCCCTGTAAAGCGCATTCCATTGACCCCAAACCACCGCCATTTCCGACTTCAGTGGTGTCAAGAGGGAGTCATTGGAGGCCAGGGTGAATGTCTGTTGTGTTTTCTGATGAAAGCTGGTTCTGCCTCTGTGCCAGTGATGGCCCTTAGAAGGAGGCCAGTTGAGGACCTGTAACCAACTTGAGCGGACCTATACCTGGACTTATCGTCAGAGACATAGGTGTATAGTTTTGCGCATCTGCTCGATGACCCTTCTTGAGGACTGGGACTACCTGTGCTCTTTTCCAATCATTGGGAACTTTCGGCTGTGCGTCTGAGGTATGACTTTTGAGGTTTTATGTATTGAGGCTCTGATAATTATACCACAAAGGCCTATAACGTCCTTGTCTGAAATCGTAATACCTATGTGCACATCTTATTCCATTAGGCATAAAAACAAACTCTCTATATGCTTCCCTGAATTGACGAATTAAATCATTAAGATTTGGCTTGTAATACCACAGTTCTTCAAGTACAATAACAGCTGCAGAATAATTTATTTTGTTTCCATAGAAGGTAATAGCTAATTCATCAATCCTTTCTTGGTTGGTAGGAACAAGGAAGGCGAGCCGCAGGTCGTCCGGGTAATTTCTGATATGGTCCCAGTTGCCATAAAAAAACTCCAACGCAGACATTAGCTGTAAATAACAATCTTTATTCAGAACGTAACGGTACCCTTCCTTTTACAAAAAGTCATGTACACTCTATTTCTAACAACAAAGGTTACGTATTTAACTTCACTTTGCACTACATCATTCTTCGCAGGTTCATCGCCAGCAATTTGAAGACCAATATAAAAAGGATTAATACCTTGAAATATCTTATTTTTAGCTCGACATTGATTTTCCAAATCTTTCCATGATTTTACTTTTGATATATCTGCACTTGTCTCGGGCTTTGAATACGTTACAAACTTAAATCTATTTCTTCTACTACACTCCTGGAAAGGGAAAAAAGAACACATTGACACCGGTGTGTCAGACCCACCATACTTGCTCCGGACACTGCGAGAGGGCTGTACAAGCAATGATCACACGCACGGCACAGCGGACACACCAGGAACCGCGGTGTTGGCCGTCGAATGGCGCTAGCTGCGCAGCATTTGTGCACCGCCGCCGTCAGTGTCAGCCAGTTTGCCGTGGCATACGGAGCTCCATCGCAGTCTTTAACACTGGTAGCATGCCGCGACAGCGTGGACGTGAACCGTATGTGCAGTTGACGGACTTTGAGCGAGGGCGTATAGTGGGCATGCGGGAGGCCGGGTGGACGTACCGCCGAATTGCTCAACACGTGGGGCGTGAGGTCTCCACAGTACATCGATGTTGTCGCCAGTGGTCGGCGGAAGGTGCACATGCCCGTCGACCTGGGACCGGACCGCAGCGACGCACGGATGCACGCCAAGACCGTAGGATCCTACGCAGTGCCGTAGGGGACCGCACCGCCACTTCCCAGCAAATTAGGGACACTGTTGCTCCTGGGGTATCGGCGAGGACCATTCGCAACCGTCTCCATGAAGCTGGGCTACGGTCCCGCACACCGTTAGGCCGTCTTCCGCTCACGCCCCAACATCGTGCAGCCCGCCTCCAGTGGTGTCGCGACAGGCGTGAATGGAGGGACGAATGGAGACGTGTCGTCTTCAGCGATGAGAGTCGCTTCTGCCTTGGTGCCAATGATGGTCGTATGCGTGTTTGGCGCCGTGCAGGTGAGCGCCACAATCAGGACTGCATACGACCGAGGCACACAGGGCCAACACCCGGCATCATGGTGTGGGGAGCGATCTCCTACACTGGCCGTACACCACTGGTGATCGTCGAGGGGACACTGAATAGTGCACGGTACATCCAAACCGTCATCGAACCCATCGTTCTACCATTCCTAGACCGGCAAGGGAACTTGCTGTTCCATCAGGACAATGCACGTCCGCATGTATCCCGTGCCACCCAACGTGCTCTAGAAGGTGTAAGTCAACTACCCTGGCCAGCAAGATCTCCGGATCTGTCCCCCATTGAGCATGTTTGGGACTGGATGAAGCGTCGTCTCACGCGGTCTGCACGTCCAGCACGAACGCTGGTCCAACTGAGGTGCCAGGTGGAAATGGCATGGCAAGCCGTTCCACAGGACTACATCCAGCATCTCTACGATCGTCTCCATGGGAGAATAGCAGCCTGCATTGCTGCGAAAGGTGGATATACACTGTACTAGTGCCGACATTGTGCATGCTCTGTTGCCTGTGTCTATGTGCCTGTGGTTCTGTCAGTGTGATCATGTGATGTATCTGACCCCAGGAATGTGTCAATAAAGTTTCCCCTTCCTGGGACAATGAATTCACGGTGTTCTTATTTCAATTTCCAGGAGTGTATATCTACGCCATGGCACTCCAGAAGATCGTTCAGGTCTAAGACTAAATGGACCAATTTTATTACTACAAGCTATCCGAACTTTCTCCAACGCACCTTGGTCTTCAAATATATTCTTATTTGCTCTATCATCCAATGTTAAACGTTCAACTCTTACATTAATCCTATACACATACGTAACAACTTTATTAATTATTACTGATCCATACAGAAGAGCCAACACCGTGTTACTAGTGGAGGCCGAAGTGCACGCGTTTTAGCTCACGCAGGCTGGCGTGACGAGGGAAGGACAATAGCCGGCCGGAGTGACCGAGCGGTTCTAGGCGCTACAGTCTGGAGCCGCGCGACCGCTACGGTCGCAGGTTCGAATCCTGTCTCGGGCATGGAAGTGTGTGATGTCCTTATGTTAGTTAGGTTTAAGTAGTTCTAAGTTCTAGAGGACTCATGACCTGAGAAGTTAAGTCCCATAGTGCTCAGAGCCATTTTTTTTGGAAGGACTATACTGACTTGAGGTCCGGAACATGACAAGGAATTAGAATTCATAAAGCGGACGTAATTAGTTTGATACTTAACTTTAATCCATTTATGATGAACGTCGCTCTTGACGGTACATGATTCACAATATCAATATCAATAGTAACTGAATATGGCGCCTTGCTAGGTCGTAGCAAATGACGTAGCTGAAGGCTATGAGAAACTGTCGTCTCTGCAATTGAGAGCGTCTGTATACAGTGAACCACCGCTAGCAAGGTCGGTTGTACAACTGGGGCGAGTGGTAGGGAGTCTCTCTAGACTAGACATGCCGTATGGCGGCGCTCGGTCTGCAATCACTGATAGTGGCGACACGCGGGTCCGACGTATACTCACGGACCGCGACCGATTTAAAGGCTACCACCTAGCAAGTGTGGTGTCTGGCGGTGACACCACAACTAGCACTCACATGGTAATCCCATACACCCCGGATGCAAATCCGTATGTCAGTCTGGTGGTTCGACCTGTTTGCTGCCTTCCAGGGCCTCCTTCCCACCGGGATAACGCTCGCCATACTGCTGTTGTAACCCAACATGTTCTAGAGACTGTCGCCATGTTGCCTCGGCCTGCTTAATCACCAGATCAGCACATATGTGTCCGATCGAGCACATATGAGACAACATCGGATAACAACTCCAACGGCATCCACAAAGAGTTTTAACCGTTCCTTTATTCACCAACTACACTACTGGCCATTAAAATTGCTGCACCACGAAGACGACTACAGACGCGAAATTTAACCGACAGAAAGAAGATGCTGTGATATGCAAATGATTAGCTTTTCAGAGGATTCACACAAGGTTAGCGCCGGTGGCGACACCTACAACGAGCTGACATGAGGAAACTTTCCAACCGATTTCTCATACACAAACAGCAGTTGACCGGCGTTGCCTGGTGATACGTTCTTGTGATGCCTCGTGTATAGAGGAGAAATGCGCACCATCACGTTTCCGACTTTCATAAAGGTCTGATTGTAGCCTATCGCGATTGCAGTTTATCGTATCGCGACATTGCTGCTCTCGTTGGTCGAGATCCAATGACTGTTAGCAGAATATGGAATTGCTTGGTTCAGGAAGGTAATACAGAACGCCGTGCTAGATACCAACGGCCTCGTATCACTAGCAGTCGAGATGACAGGCATCTCATCCGCATACCTATAACGGATGAAATTTCGACGACGTTTGCAGCAGCAAGGACTATCAGCTCGGAGACCGTGGCTGCAGTTACCATTGACGCTGCAACACGGACAGGAGCGCCTGCGATGGTGTACTCAACGACGAACCTGGTTGCACGAATGGCAAAATGACATTTTTTTGGATGAATCCAGGTACTGTTTACAGCATCTTGATGGTCTTGCCCGTGTTTGGCGACATCGCGGTGAACGCACATTGGAAGCGTCTATTCGTCATCGCCATACTGGCATATTATCCGGCGTGATGGTATGGGGTGCCATTCGTTACACGTCTCGGTCACTTTGAACAGTGGACGCTACATTTCAGATGTGTTACGACCCGTGGCTCCACGCTTCATTCGATCCCTGCAAAACCCTACATTTCAGCTGGATAATGCACGACCGCATGTTGCAGGTCCTGTACGGGCCATTCTGGATACAGAAAATGTTCGAATGCTGCCCTGGCCAGCACATTCTCCATACTTCTCACCAATTGTAAACGTCTGGTCAATGGTGGCCGAGCAACTGGCTCGTCACAATACGCCAGTCACTACTCTTGATGAACTGTGGTATCGTGTTGAAGCTGCATGAGCAGCTGTACCTGTACACGCCATCCAAGCTCTGTTTGACTCAATGCACAGACGTATCAAGGCCGTTATTAGGTCCAGAGGTGGTTGTTCTGGGTAGTGATTTCTCAGGATCTATGCACCCAAATTGCGTGAAAATGTAATCACGTGTCAGTTCTAGTATAATATATTGTTCCAATGAATACCCGTTTGTCATCTGCATTTCTTCTTGGTGTAGCAATTTTAATGGCCAGTAGTGTAAGTACAACAGGCATGAAATTCCATTCCACAAACTGACATTCGGCAGAAGTACGACACAGTGCATGTACCTTTGCATGCTTGTATTCAACATTGTGACGGTTACACCCGTTATTATACCAGCATTTCACATTTTGAATGGCTTTTCTCGAACTTACATTAACCTGTGATCTTAATCATCTGAATATGTTACCTTGACAAATGTTTGCCCCAACTGTCGCTACAGTACATCATTTCTTGGTGCTAGGACTTTTTCCGTGCGTGTATCTGTATGTTATTTCGACGAAGACATGTCATTTTGGCTTGTTAGACTTTTGTGCCTTTTGAAGTTGCACTTGTGAACCACTAAAAAGCTGAAATGGTTTTGTGAAATAAATGAACAGTACTTTACTCTCACCATGTCTCACACATTTTCGATTGGAGACAAGGCTGGTGACCTGGCAGGCCAGGGCAAAAAGCTGACATCCTGTGAGACCTTGAAGGTACGTATTCGTGCAGCAACATGTGGTCGTGTATTGGTTTGCTGAAAGGTGGCGCCTGGGGTGCTGTACACAGAGGGTATGGCAGGAACCCGGATTCGTCCGAAAGCACTATCTGATGCTATTGCTAACCCAGTGACGTTCCATACACCGTTGCCTTCCAGCACGTTTCTGGACATTCGTCAAAGGCAGGCGGAGAAGTGGAGAACGTCACACGTGTCCCAGGCCGTATTAAAAGGCGACGAACTGTCATCCCTGATAGTGTACGATGTGTTCCACTGTTCCACTGTTGCGCCAGAGCCGAGCAGGACGCAGGCATCACTGCCGAAACACTTCGTCCCACACGAGTAGCAGGCCGGAGTGGCCGAGCGGTTCTAGGTGCTACAGTCTGGAACCGCGCGACCGCTACGGTCGCAGGTTCGAATCCTGCCTCGGGCTTGGATGTGTGTGACGTCCTTAGGTTAGTTAGGTTTAAGTAGTTCTAAGTTCCAGGCGACTGATGACCACAGCAGTTGAGTCCCATAGTGCTCAGAGCCATTTGAACCATTTTGAACCACACGAGTAGCAGTTTCCCGAATGGATGCATCACATTCTCTCGTGGCAGTGATGGGCCCTCTTTCAAACTCAGTTTGTTTCCCGCACACGTCTGCGAGGCATCCTGCAAGTCTACTCAAGTCACACTGATCCATTTCTTTCGGTTTTCAGCGACAACGAGACCCACAGGCACATCTTATCGGAAGGTGGTGTTGCGCCACGATATCGATGTTGAGCTGGAACCCTCTGGCCGACATGGTACAAATGCTAGTTATTTGTCAGAACATACTACTGTACATGTCCTGTGAATATGAACGTCCTATCTCTAGTCGTTTAAGGTCTGTTTTTTTCTGAACATGGGTGTATTTACAAGTACCACCTGGGAGTCATATCCCACGAAGCGCAAAGGTATTGAGCCTGGTTGAAGTTAAGGATGCTATTCACTGGGTAGAGCGTAGTCGTTAAGCAAGCGTGAGGAGAATTACTACACGTGCCGTTGTTCCATATACAGTAATATAACGACATTATGTACGCATGGCCTCTAGGCTTATCATTCACAGCGAATCCATCACCTTCGAGGAGAATATGAGGGCAAACAATTGGAATTTTAATCTTCATTGATCCCTTATGGACCATGGGACAACGGCTGGCATGTATTTCTTGATGCAATGATTTACCAACAGCCGTATGTATTGCAGAAATTTACTTTATGAACTTCTTATGTGCTACCAGTTTCGGCATTACATTGATGCCATCTTCAGGCCCCACACGTCAAGTCCTAAAATCGCTCTACACGGAAGGAGCCATATAACTGGCTCCGTGAATCAAATCGTTATGCAACAGCTCTTGGTGGCAACCAGGATTCACGGATCCAGTTGTATGGCTCCTTCCGTGTACAGCGATTTTACGACCATGACGTGTGGGGCCTGAAGATGGCATCAATGTAATGCCGAAACTGGTAGCACATAAGCAGTTCATAAAACAAATTTCTACAATACATACGGCTGTCGGTAAAGTATTGCATCAAGAAAAAAGATTGGTATTTTGTCCTCCGCTACTGACGAATCGCCGAGTAGTTCAATTAATAATGTTAACGCATCAAGCCACTTGCACTCAGCCGGCCGGAGTGGCCGTGCGGTTCTAGGCGCTACAGTCTGGAGCCGAGCGACCGCTACAGTCGCAGGTTCGAATCCTGCCTCGGGCATGGATATGTGTGATGTCCTTAGGTTAATTATGTTTAATTAGTTCTAAGTTCTAGGCGACTGATGACCTCAGAAGTTAAGTCGCATAGTGCTCAGAGCCATTTGAACCATTTGAACCACTTGCACTCAGGTCCGTGTCATCAACAGTCGCAAGTCCCTACGAAACCCTACATGCCTTTGTGGCGACACACTGCCAAGAAAGCATCTCTGTAAATGTGCGGTGCCACTCAACTGGGCCTGTTGCATTACAGCGACATCTGGAAGGGTCCACTTCAAATTCTTGTTTCCTGTAGTGTATACCATTTATACCACTTCACTCTCCTGCCAACATTCTCTCATTTCCCTGTTGTAAAAATTAATCAATTAAATTATTTATTACTTCTGAAATAAAGTTCAGTACCAGTGGAAATGGAGGTGTACTGGAGTGGTAGACAGCCAGGCTACGGAGCGATAAGGCCTCTGTGGGGCTCTGCGGGGGTTGTTTGGGGGAGGAGACGAGGCAGCGAGGTCATCGGTGTCACCAGAATCAGGGAAGGAAGTCGGCCGTGTCATTTCGAAGGAAGCATCCCGGAATTTGCCTGGAGCGATATAGGAAAATCACGGAAAACCTAAATCAGGATGACCGGTCGCGTGATTGAACCGTCGTCCTCCCGAATACGAGTCCAGTGTGCTAGCCACTGCGCTACCTCGCTGGGTGGGGGTGCCAGCTAGCCGCACACGTGACCAGAGAGTGACCTTGCAGCACGCAGTCCACCCCACACTGCCCGAACAAGAGTTCTGCCGTTCATACGCTCGCACGGGTCTGGGAAGCCACACCAGGGATCCCTGTCCGCAACGGAGGAAAGTAATGAGAAGTAACAGAAAAGGGAACTGCGAGAAGCTTAACATCGGGATTGATGATCTCGAAGTAGATGAAGTTAAGGAATTCTGCTACCTAGACAGCAAAATAATCAATCACAGATGGGAAAGTATAACATCACAAGTAGAGCAGCACTGGCAAAAAGGACATTTCTGGCTAACAGAAGTCTACTAGTATCAAACACAGGCCTTGATTTGAGGAGTAATTTCGGGAGTACCGCAGGGAAGCGTGATAGGACCTTTATTGTTTACAATATACATAAATGACTTAGTTGACAACATCGGTAGCTCCGTGAGGCTATTTGCAGATGACACGGTTGTCTACAAGAAAGTAGCAACATCAGAAGACTCGTACGTACTCCAGGAGGACCTGCGGAGGATTAATGCATGGTGCGACAGCTGGCAGCTTTCCCTAAACGTAGATAAATGTAATATAATGCGCATACATAGGGGCAGAAATCCATTCCAGTACGATTATGCCATAGGTGGTAAATCATTGGAAGCGGTAACGACCGTAAAATACTTAGGAGTTACTATCCGGAGCGATCTGAAGTGGAATGATCACATAAAACAAATAGTGGGAAAGCAGGCGCCAGGTTGAGATTCATAGGAAGAATTCTAAGAAAATGTGACTCATCGACGAAAGAAGTAGCTTACAAAACGCTTGTTCGTCCGATTCTTGAGTATTACTCATCAGTATGGGACCCTTACCAGGTTGGATTAATAGAAGAGATAGACATGATCCAGCGAAAAGCAGCGCGATTCGTCATGGGGACATTTAGTCAGCGCGAGAGCGTTACGGAGATGCTGAACAAGCTCCAGTGGCGGACACTTCAAGAAAGGCGTTACGCAATACGGAGAGGTTTATTATCGAAATTACGAGAGAGCACATTCCGGGAAGAGATGGGCAACATATTACTACCGCCCACATATATCTCGCGTAATGATCACAACGAAAAGATCCGAGAAATTAGAGCAAATACGGAGACTTACAAGCAGTCGTTCTTCCCACGCATAATTCGTGAATGGAACAGGGAAGGGGGGATCAGATAGTGGTACAATAAGTACCCTCCGCCACACACCGTAAGGTGGCTCGCGGAGTATAGATGTAGATGTAGATGTAGACATTTCTGAGAATGCACATTTGGAGCATATATATATATAACACAGGCCTTGATTTGAGGAAGACATTTCTGAGAATGCACATTTGGAGCACAGAGATATATATATATATATATATATCACAGGCCTTGATTTGAGGAAGACATTTCTGAGAATGCACATTTGGAGCATATATATATATATATATATATATATATATATATATATATATATATATATATATATATATTACACACACAATATATATATATATATAGGTTTTAGGCACCTAAAAACAAGCCCGTATTATACTTCAACCTTCAACGTTTTATAAAAATTTCAAAGCAATCGGTGATTAACTTTCAGAAATTAATGATTTTGAACATAGCCAACTCTTATATTTTTATAACGTTTCCCCTTTTATTACATATATATTACGGATGTACCAGATGGCACCCCGGTAGGTACATAAATCCAAGCGAGTATTCGAATGCGGTGTTGTGTCGAACTTTCAAAGTAATTCATGAATAACTTTCAGAGATTTAATATTCTGAAGAAACGATCATCTATGTTGGTACTTACAGTATATAGATACTGTAAATCATCTTAATCCAAAATCTCCGAAAGTTTTCGACCGAATGCTTCGAAATTTTCACACAACGTTGCATTAGAATGCTCGGGCGCTTTTATATACCTATTTTTAATACGTGTGATATATGGTTGTTTTTGTAAATTTAATAATAGGGTAACGTTATTACAAAAAATCTCTCTCTCTCTCTCTCTCTCTCTCTCTCTCTCTCTCTCTGTCTGTCTATATATACACCATGTGATCAAAAGTATCCGGACACCCCCAAAAACATACTTTTTAACATTAGGTGCATTGTGCTGCCAGCTACTGCCAGGTACTCCATACCAGCGACCTCAGTAGCCATTAGACATCGTGAGAGAGCAGAATGGGGCGCTCCGCGGAACTCACGGACTTCGAACGTGGTCAGGTGATTGGGTGTCACTTCTGTCATACGTCTGTAAGCGAGATTTACACACTCCTAAACACCCCTAGTTTCACTGTTTCCATTGTGATAGTGAAGTGGAAACGTGAAGGGAGGCGTGCAGCTCAAAAGCGTACAGGCCGACCTCGTCTGTTGACTGACAGAGACCGCAACAATTGAAGAGGGTCGTACTGTGTAATAGGCAGACATCTATCCAGACCATCGCACAGGAATTCCAAACAGCATCAAGATCCACTGGAAGTAATATGGCGGGAGGTGAGAAAACTCGGATTTTATGGTCGAGCGCTTGCTCATAAGCCATACATCACGCTCGTAAATGCCAAACGACGTCTCGCTTGATGTAAAGAGCTTAAACATTGGACGATTGAACAGAGAGAAAACGTTGTGTGGAGTGAAGAATCACTGTACACAATGTGGCGATCCGATGGCAGGGTGTGGGTATGGCGAATGCCCGGCGAACGTCACCTGCCAGCGTGTGTAGTGCCAACAGTAAAATTCGGAGGCGGTGGTGATACGGTGTGGTCGTGTTTTTCATGGATAGGGTTTGCACCCCTTGTTGTTTTGTGTGACACTGTCACAGCAGAGGCCTACATTGATGTTTTAAGCATCTTCTTACTTCCCATTGTTGAAGAGAAATTCGGGGATGGTGATTCCATCTTTCAACATGATCGAGCACCTGGTCATAATGCACGGCCTGTGGCGGAATTGTTACACAGAGTCCTGACCTGAGTCCTATAAAACACCTTTGGGATGTTTTGGAACGCCGACTTCGTGCCAGACCTCACCAACCGACATTGATACCTCGCCTCAGTGCAGCACTCCATGAAGAATGGGTTGCCATTCTCCAAGAAACCTCCCAGCACCTGATTGAACGTATGCCTGCGAGAGTGGAAGCTCTCATCAAGGCTAAGGGTGGGCCAACACCACATTGTATTCCAGCCAGGTGTCCGGATACTTTTGTTCACAAAGTATATATATATATATAGGGTGTTACAAAAAGGTACGGCCAAACTTTCAGGAAACATTCCTCACACACACAAATAAAGAAAAGATGTTATGTGGACATGTGTCCGGAAACGCTTAATTTCCATGTTGGAGCTCCTTTTAGTTTCGTTCTTCCACCTACGCTCAATGGAGCACGTTATCATGATTTCATACGAGATACTCCACCTGTGCTGCTAGAACATGTGCCTTTACAAGTACGACACAAAATGTGGTTCATGCGCGATGGAGCTACTGCACATTTCAGTCGAAGTGTTAGTACGCTTCTCAACAACAGATTCGGTGACCGATGGATTGGTAGAGGCGGACCATGGCCTCCACCCTCTCCTGACCTCAACCCCCTTGACTTTCATTTATGGGGACAATTGAAAGCTCTTGTCTACGCAACCCCGGTACCAAATGTAGAGACTCTTCGTGTTCGTATTGTGGACGGCTGTGATACAATACGCCATTCTCCAGGGCTGCATCAGATCATCAGGGATTCCATGCGACGGAGGTTGGGTGCATGTATCCTCGCTAACGGAGGACATTTTGAACATTTCCTATAACAAAGTGTTTGAAGTCACGCCGGTACGTTCTGTTGCTGTGTGTTTCCATTCCATGATTAATGTGATTTGAAGAGAAGTAATAAAATGAGCTCTAACATGGAAAGTAAGCGTTTCAGGACACATGGCCACATAACATATTTTCTTTCTTTGTGTGTGAATAATGTTTCCTGAAAGTTTGGCCGTACCTTTTTGTAACACCCTGTATATTCTAATACAATTATCAATATCTGAATATACGCCTGTATTAGAATGGAACATTGTGTGAAAATTTCAAAGCAACTGGTGAAGAACTATCGGAGATTAACGATTTCGAACAAACGAACATTTACATTTGTATTTATATAGACTTTTCAGTGGAATAGCAAAATTATTTAATTATTGTTACTTTCTGGCGCTTTCACAGTTCTCATGTTAAATAATATTTCAGTTTGAATAATGTGGAGCTCAGTTACTGTAATGGCAGGAAAGGATCCTGCGTATTACTAGGTAATTGGTACTTCTACACTGAGTATTCTTCTACATTTCTAAGCATATGAAATGGGACAGCCTGCTATAAGGTGGAATCGCTGTTGCCATGGGGTTATGTTTTGGGGGCAACAGTTATTAGATAAAAGGCTCTTAATCCTGTTACGAGCAAATTTCCACATACGTGGCCTCACACTATTCTTCTTCCAGTAATCGACGTGAAGCTTGTTCTCGAACAAACGTGGTAATGTAGTTCCTACAACTGCGTGCTCGTTATATACACAATGCGGTGCCACGTCTGGCCACATCTACACCCTGAATTTTAATCCCACTCATGAACCTTTCTTTTCTTTTCCTTGTTGAGCTCGAACCTATTTAGTTTTACCCTCATGGTCCTTCCGCGAGCTGTACTTAGGAAGAAGCAACATATTGGTTGACTCTTCTAGAAACATACGCTCTCAGTTCAACAATAGACCACATCATGAAGCCCCATCTTCTGCTGCGTCTGCCACTTCAGTTACCTGAGTATCTCCTACACGCTTTCGTGCTTACTATACAATACCGTGACGAAATGTGCCACTCTTCTTTGGAGCTTCTCTATCTCATCTATCAGTCCTGTCTGGTAAGGGTCTCCGACAGAGGACCAATATTCATAGACCCAACTTGGGTGCTGTAAGCTAACTCTTTTGTGAGAGGACCACACATTCTCTCGACTCGTGCAATGAATCTCAACCTGGCGTCTGTCTTGCCTGCGATTAGGTTTATCACCGAGCGAGGTGACGGAGTGGTCAGCACACTGGCCTCGCATTCGGGAGAACGACGGTTCAAACCCGAGTCCTGCCATCCAGATTTAGCTTTTCCGTGATTTCCCTAAATAGTTCAAGGCAAATGCCGGGATGGTTCCACTGAAAGGGCACGGCCGATTCCCTTCCCCATCCGTGACATAATCGGAACTTGTGCTCCGTCTCTAATTACCTCGATGTCGACGGGACGTTAAAGCCAATCTTCTGTTTTTTGTGATTACTTTTGTGTGGTGGTTCCATTTTAGGTCACTCCGTATGAGATCTCTCTCTCTTATTTAATGGGTGTAACTGCTTCAAGTACTTGTTCAGTAATCAATAAAGACGTGAATTGATAACCATTCTCCTCTACCTCGTATGTGGGTGGTGTAGAGCGGAGAGAGACTAATGGTGTGTTGTGGACTGGCAAGACAGCCAATCCACAGTGACGGGTAGCCGAAAGGCACGCGTTTAAGCTCACGCAGGCTGGCGTGAGGTCTGGAACAGTTAAAGGAGTTATACTAGCAAAAAAAAGTACGTAGCTGCTGGAATACTTAACTTTAATCCATAATTGGTGAACATCGGTCTGACGGTACATGCATCACAAGATAAATAGCAAATGATAATGGCGCCTTGCTAGGTCGTAGCAAATGACGTAGATGAAGGCTATGCTAACTATCGTCTTGGCAAATGAGAGCGTAATTTGTCAGTGAACCATCGCTAGCAAAGTCGGCTGTACAACTTGGACGGGTGCTAGGAAGTCTCTCTAGACCTGCCGTGTGGCGGCGCTCGGTCTGCAATCACTGACAGTGGCGACACGCGGGTCCGACGTATACTAACGGACCGCGGCCGATTTAAAGGCTACCACCTAGCAAGTGTGGTGTCTGGCGGTGACACCACATGGTGCAACAGCTTCATTAGCTGCTAACGCTCTCTAAGTACAGGGGAACTGTGATTCCCACTATTCAACCATCAAATTCCCGGCAAATGTTCCTCACTTTACCGTGCGTTTATGTATGTGTCTGTGTGTGTTTGTGTGCGTGTGTGTGTCTGTGTGTGTTTGTGTGCGTGTGTGAGTGTGTGTGTGTGTGTGTGTGTGTGTGTGTGTGTGAACCCGTGACCTTATACTCACATTAATTCGTAGCAAAAAATTTACATAGCTTCGTTGAAACAGCAGCGATGTTGCGAATTGTTAGTTGGTAGTGCATTGTGGGCGGGCAGTCTCTGGTAATTATAATGCCAGTCCACACATTTCATGTTTAATGAAGTTTCCCATTTGGAGCTAATACGAACAGGTTTGTACTCATAATTGTTACACGTCTTCTGCACGCTCAAACACGAAAAAAGAAGCGCGCGCGCGCACACACACACACACACACATACACACACACACACACACACACACACACACATACACACACACACACACACACACACACACACACACACACACACAAAATACATACATACGTACACGCACGCATACTGATGCGTTGCTCTCTGTAATGGTTAATAATAGTTTTGGCTGAGCGTAACGTTCTCCAAATGTGACGGTCAGTTCAATTTAACAGTAACTAACCTAAATGAAATTTCTTCAACAATAATGCAACTGCTGCGAACGAGAACAACACATCGTTTAGACAGATTTAATAACGCAACGCTATTGAGTGTGGTATGAGCACGTAGCACGCTTAGTAATGGGTACTGGGTTAGTTTTTATGAACCAACATCCGTCAGTATTCCTCAGTGTGGCCGATATCTGACAGAATCGAAGCCTGGAAGAATCAATGCTCAGAGACGACTGACCGAATCAGTTGTGTTAATTTCTTGTACGTAATAAGCGCAAAACGCATTAAAATGATCGCTATCTAATCCCAGGGATGCGATTTGCTATTAGTAGTAACTAATTAATAATCGACTGCAATGACATTATCTGCAGACTTCACCATTTCTGGCAAAAGATCTGAAACAGTATTAATTAGTACACAAACATGTGAATATCCAACACTATGAGCACTTACGATAAGAATAATAACGAAGATTGTTTTATATTTGCTCTACGTTTGATCTACATGTACAAACATGCTCCGCAATCCACCATACGGTGCGTGGCGGAGGGTACCTCGTACCACAACTAGCATCTTCTCTCCCTGTTCCACCCCCAAAAAGAACGAGGGAAAAATGACTCCCTATATGCCTCTGTACGAGCCCTAATCTCTCTTATCTTATCTTTGTGGTCTTTCCGCGAAATGTAAGTTGGCGGCAGTAAAATTTTACTGCAGTCAGCCTCAAATGCTGTTTCTCGAAATTTCCTCAGTAGCGATTCACGAATAGAACGCCTCCTTGCATCTAGAGACCCCCACCCGAGTTCCTGAAGCATTTCCGTAACACTCGCGTGATGATCAAACCTACCAGTAACAAATCTAGCAGCCCGCCTCTGAATTGCTTCTATGTCCTCCCTCAATCCGACCTGATAGGGATCCCAAACGCTCGAGCAGTACTCAAGAATAGGTCGTATCAGCGTTCTATAAGCGGTCTCCTTTACAGATGAACCACATCTTCCCAAAATTCTACCAATGAACCGAAGACGACTATCCGCCTTCCCCACAACTGCCGTTACATGCTGCTCCCACTTCATATCGCTCTGCAATGTTACGCCAAAATATTTAATCGACGTTAATAAGATCGGAACCAGCAAACGAAAATGAACTAACTACATTATTCGTCTGCTCGCTAAGACTGACGGAGGAAGAAGACGTATGAAAAACGGAGCTAAGTTCTTACAAAAAGGCAAGCGACACACAGTTTTATATAGGTTGTTTGTTTCAACCACAGGGGGATTTTCGTTTGAGATTACTTTTACATTAGATGGTTCTTGAATTACAAATAAGAGAAAGCGGAAGAAACTGGTTCCTGCCGAATATTCCTAGACATGCAACACCTTTACATACAGTAATAGGCGCGACGAGTGGCCGAGCGGTTTGAGGCGCCATGTCACGGACTGCGCGGTCCCTCCCGCCGGAGGTTCGAGTCCTCCCTCGTGCATGGGTGCGCATGTGCTGTTCTTGGCATAAGTTAGTTTCAGTAGTGTGTAAGTCTAGAGACCGATGACCTCAGCAGTTTGGTCCCTTCGGACTTCACACACATTTGAACGTTTTGAACATATAGTAACACACACACACACACACACACACACACACACACACACACATACACAGTGGTATCGATAGAACCAAGAATACGATGGTGATGTTTTGTTACGAAGCCTTTCGATTCACAAATGGTTCAAATGGCCCTGAGCATTATGGGACTCAACATCTGAGGTCATCAGTTCCTTAGAACTTAGAACTACTTAAACCTAACTAACCTAAGGACATCACACACATCAGTGCCCGAGGTAGGATTCGAACCTGCGACCGTAGTGGTCACGCGGATAAGAGAAGAAGTACTGGAGCTGATATTATTGTTACTTAATTTGAAAATCAGGTTAACCTTAACTTGCTTGAGGATGAAGGATGGTTCACCCCAGATGAGGTAAGGCCCAACACAACCACTGTCAAAGCTTTGATTCAGGTTTCCCGTAACTTACTTTTTGGCTTTGTTACGTACCTTTCCCCGACAAAGCACTGACTTTATAGTACTTCAATATGGCATGCTGTTGGTCAGAACTATAATGAAACATTCAGTGGAAGGAATTTTCAATTACTACAATAGTAAGGCATCTATGTATGAGAAGAACTGTAGGATTTGGTTCCTTTTTCACAGAAGTTTAGAGAGCTGTAAAAAAGTAGCAAAAAGTACCAGTATTCCGTTCCACAGATATTTGTAATAATGGTTTATCAGAATATGTACAAAAATACATTAATTTCGTTCTGACAGGTTTTTCAAAAAAGGAAAGTTTGTAGTCAAATCGTTGAAAAATTTTCAATTGTTTATAATTAAGATTAACATGCATGGAAACGTTTGCGTGTATCCATATAACACTCCTTAACAATGGTGCCTAGAACAGCTCGGCCACTGCGGGCGGCTTTCGATTCACCAATTCACTGACATTGATGTAAAAGAAAAGAAAGACCTTCTTACTGGAGATATCATCTGGTTTGCAACAGGTGTGAACATTTGTTACCAAAAAAAAGAGTAACACGTAATCGTAGAAGCAAGTCCATCGACAGAAAAATTACCAACGACGAGCGACGCGAATACAACTAATTACATTTCACATGCCGGCCGGAGTGGCCGTGCGGTTCTAGGTGCTACAGTCGGGAGCCGACCGACCGCTAAGGTCTCAGGTTCGAATCCTGCCTCGGGCATGCATGTGTGTCATATCCTTAGGTTAGTTAGGTTTAATTAGTTCTAAGTTCTAGGCGACTGATGACCTCAGAAGTTAAGTCGCATAGTGCTCGGAGCCATTTTTGAACATTTCACATACGATAACGAGCCGAAACGTTTTTACCGCCGCTTAACCGCTCAACAGCTTGTTGTTCACTTTTGGAAAGCTGTACAGCATTGATTCTAAATAAATAAATAAATAAATAAATAAATAATAAAAAAGGTTCAAATGTGTGTGAAATCTTATGGGAATTAACTGCTAAGGTCAGCAGTCCCTAAGCTTACACACTACTTAACCTAAATTATCCTAAGGACAAACACACACACCCATGCCCGAAGGAGGACTCGAACCTCCGCCGGGACCAGCCGCACAGTCCATGACTGCAGCATGGATTTGACAAGTCATTAGTTAGTTTCTGGAGAGTTGTGACTCCAGACGTCCACTCACAGACCACGCAATCCCGTGAGGCACTGGCGGACGTTTATCAGTGCACGCTTGCGCCCAGTAGCGCCTAAGATGACTTATTTCGGGTGTACATCATGCGAATTCGGCGGCCACATCAGCGTCAGATCGCTATCGCCGGCCGGTGTGGCCGTGCGGTTCTAGCGATTCAATTTGAAACCGCGTGACGGCTACGGTCGCAGGTTCGAATCCTGCCTAGGGCATTGATGTGTGTGATGTCCTTAGGTTAGTTTGGTTTAAGTAGTTCTAAGTTCTAGGGGATTGATGACCTCAGATGTTAAGTCCAATAGTGCTAAGAGCCATTTGAACCATTTTTCAGATCGCTATCACGCTAGTTAAAACACTGCAGCCCGATTCTGGCTTTGCGACAAGGACTGTTATCTTGCTGGAAAATGCCATCGCTGAAGGGTAGATGTCAAGCATGAGTCGATGCAGGTGCTCTGCAGTAATATTCACGTAATACACAGCTGTCATAGTGCCTTCTATTATTACTACAAAGTCCCACGGAATCCCTAATTAATATCCCAGTAGCAATGTAGTTTACATGGTCAATACTCTAAACTGTACCAGATGCTGCTGTTTTTCGTCTTACAACTACTATCTGTGAAGTAATTTACGAGGGCCCCGTGAAAACTAATGCCTCTGAATTTGGTATGAGAAAACTCTTAAGGCTTTCTTAAATACAATTCTACATTATTATTCTTTATGGATACCCTCTTTCAAATTCTGAAGGTGGAAGGGATAAATTCAGGGAGAGAAAGGCTATTTACAATTTGTACAGAAAACAGATGGCAGTTATATGAGTCGAGGGGCATGAAAGGGAAGCAGTGGTTGGGAAGGGAGTGAGACAGGGTTGTAGCCTATCCCCGATGTTATTCAATCTGTATATTGAGCAAGCAGTAAAGGAAACAAAAGAAAAATTCGGAGTGGGAATTAAAATACACTCCTGGAAATTGAAATAAGAACACCGTGAATTCATTGTCCCAGGAAGGGGAAACTTTATTGACACATTCCTGGGGTCAGATACATCACATGATCACACTGACAGAACCACAGGCACATAGACACAGGCAACAGAGCATGCACAATGTCGGCACTAGTACAGTGTATATCCACCTTTCGCAGCAATGCAGGCTGCTATTCTCCCATGGAGACGATCGTAGAGATGCTGGATGTAGTCCTGTGGAACGGCTTGCCATGCCATTTCCACCTGGCGCCTCAGTTGGACCAGCGTTCGTGCTGGACGTGCAGACCGCGTGAGACGACGCTTCATCCAGTCCCAAACATGCTCAATGGGGGACAGATCCGGAGATCTTGCTGGCCAGGGTAGTTGACTTACACTTTCTAGAGCACGTTGGGTGGCACGGGATACATGCGGACGTGCACTGTCCTGTTGGAACAGCAAGTTCCCTTGCCGGTCTAGGAATGGTAGAACGATGGGTTCGATGACGGTTTGGATGTACCGTGCACTATTCAGTGTCCCCTCGACGATCACCAGTGGTGTACGGCCAGTGTAGGAGATCGCTCCCCACACCATGATGCCGGGTGTTGGCCCTGTGTGCCTCGGTCGTATGCAGTCCTGATTGTGGCGCTCACCTGCACGGCGCCAAACACGCATACGACCATCATTGGCACCAAGGCAGAAGCGACTCTCATCGCTGAAGACGACACGTCTCCATTCGTCCCTCCATTCACGCCTGTCGCGACACCACTGGAGGCGGGCTGCACGATGTTGGGGCGTGAGCGGAAGACGGCCTAACGGTGTGCGGGACCGTAGCCCAGCTTCATGGAGACGGTTGCGAATGGTCCTCGCCGATACCCCAGGAGCAACAGTGTCCCTAATTTGCTGGGAAGTGACGGTGCGGTCCCCTACGGCACTGCGTAGGATCCTACGGTCTTGGCGTGCATCCGTGCGTCGCTGCGGTCCAGTCCCAGGTCGACGGGCACATGCACCTTCCGCCGACCACTGGCGACAACATCGATGTACTGTGGAGACCTCACGCCCCACGTGTTGAGCAATTCGGCGGTACGTCCACCCGGCCTCCCGCATGCCCACTATACGCCCTCGCTCAAAGTCCGTCAACTGCACATACGGTTCAGGTCCACGCTGTCGCGGCATGCTACCAGTGTTAAAGACTGCGATGGAGCTCCGTATGCCACGGCAAACTGGCTGACACTGACGGCGGCGGTGCACAAATGCTGCGCAGCTAGCGCCATTCGACGGCCAACACCGCAGTTCCTGGTGTGTCCGCTGTGCCGTGCGTGTGATCATTGCTTGTACAGCCCTCTCGCAGTGTCCGGAGCAAGTATGGTGGGTCTGACACACCGGTGTCAATGTGTTCTTTTTTCCATTTCCAGGAGTGTAAGTCTGTCAGAGACAGCAAAGGACTTAGAAGAGCAGTTGAACGGGATGGACAGTGTCTTGAAAGGAGGATATAAGATGAACATCAACAAAAGCAAAACGAGGATAATGGAATGTAGTCGAATTAAATGGTGTGATGCTGAGGGAATTAGATTAGGAAATGAGACACTTAAAGTAGTAAAGGAGTTTTGCTATTTGGGGAGCAAAATAACTGATTATGGCCGAAGTAGAGAGGATATAAAATGTAGACTGGCAATGGCAAGCAAAGCGTTTCTGAAGAAGAGAAATTTGTTAACATCGAGTATAGATTTAATTATTAGGAAGTCGTTACTGAAAGTATTTGTATGGAGTGTAGCCATGTATGGAAGTGAAATGCGGACGATAAATAATTTAGAGAAGAAGAGAATAGAAGCTTTCGAAATGTGGAGCTACAGAAAAATGCTGAAGATTAGATGGGTAGATCACATAACTAATGAGGAGGTATTGAATATAATTGGAGAAAAGAGAAATTTGTGGCACAACTTGACTAGGAGAACGAATCGCTTGGTAGGACATCAAGGGATCACCAATTTAGTATTGGAGGACAGCGTGGAGAGTAAAAATCGTAGAGGGAGACCAAGAGATGAATACACTAAGCAGATTCAGAAGGATGTAGGTTGCAGTAGGACTGGGTGATGAATAGGCTTGCACAGGATAGAGTAACATGGAGAGTTGCATCAAACCAGTCTCTGGACTGAAGACCACAACAACAACATTCCGCATGTCTAAATATTTATTTCTCAACATCGTCAACCTCTTGGAAATTTGTGGTAAGGTCTTATGGGACCAAACTGCTGACGTAATCGGTCCTTGAGCCTATGCGCTACTTAATCTGACTTAAACTAACTCGAACCTCGTGCGGGGGGGAGGGGGGGGGGAGCCGCACGTGGAGACCAGTTTGTTGATGCCGTCACGGGTACAATCTTTTTTGATGGAGCCGCAGTCTCACTAACAAAGTGGAGGTGTCGAATAGGAATGGGATATGGCTAGTGGGGGTACAAGGTACTCTCCGCCACGCTCCTTACGATGGCTTGCAGAATATGTTTGCCGATGTAGATACAGCTGTTGATAAAATAGATGAAAATCGGATGGGGCTAAGTCAGAACTGTATGAAGGATGATCGGTCTTTTTCCAAAACTGTTCCACAGAGCAGGACTGCACTGTAGTTCCTTCTCTAGATTGTCGCACAGATGACAAAATGGTAGATATCGAAATAGACGACAGAGGGATAGAAAAATAATTAAAATCACTCAAAATAGGAAAGGCCGTTGGACCTAATGGGATACCACTTCGATTTTACACAGAGTACGCGAAGAACTTGCCCCCCTTCTCGCAGCGGTGTACCGTAGGTCTCTAGAAAAGCGTAGCGTTCCAAAGGATTGGAAAAGGGCACAGGTCATCCCCGTTTTCAAGAAGGGACGTCGAACAGATGTGCAGATCTATAGACCTATATCTCTAACGTCGATCAGTTGTATTATGTTCGAGTATAATGAGTTTTCTGGAGAGTAGAAGTCTACTCTGTAGGAATCAGCATGGGTTTCGAAAAAGACGATCGTGTGAAACCAGCTCGCGCTATTCGTCCACGAGACTCAGAGAGCCATAGCCGGCCGAAGTGGCCGTGCGGTTAAAGGCGCTGCAGTCTGGAACCGCAAGACCGCTACGGTCGCAGGTTCGAATCCTGCCTCGGGCATGGATGTTTGTGATGTCCTTAGGTTAGTTAGGTTTAACTAGTTCTAAGTTCTAGGGGACTAATAACCTCAGCAGTTGAGTCCCATAGTGCTCAGAGCCATTTGAACCATTTGAACTCAGAGAGCCATAGACCCGGGTTCCCAGGTAGATATCGTGTTTCTTGACTTCCGCAAGGCGTTCGATACAGTTCCCCACAGTCGTTTAATGAGCAAAGTCAGAGCATATGGACTATCAGACCAATTGTGTGATTGGACTGAAGAGTATCTAGATAACAGAACGCAGCATGACACTCTCAATGGAGAGAAGTCTTCCGAAGTAAGAGTGGTTTCAGGTGTGCCGCAGGGGAGTGTCGTAGGACCGTTGCTATTCACAATGTATATAAATGACTTTGTGGATAACGTCGGAAGTTCACTGAGGTTTTTGCGGATGATGCTGTAGTATATCGAGAGGTTGTAACAATGGAAAATTGTACTGAAATGCAGGAGGTTCTGCAATGAATTGACGCATGGTGAAGGAAATCGCAATTGAATCTCAATGTAGAGAAGTGTAATGTGCTGCGAATACATAGAAAGAAAGATCCTTTATTATTAAGCTACAATATGGCAGGTCAGCAACTGGAAGCAGTTAATTCCATAAATTATCTGGGAGTACGCATTAGGAGTGATCTAAAATGGAATGACCATATAAAATTAATCGTCGGTAAAGCAGATGCCAGACTAAGATTCACTGGAAGAATCCTAAGGAAATGCAATCCGAAAACAAAGGAAGTAGGTTACAGTACACTTGTTCGCCCACTGCTTGAATACTGCTCACCGGTGTGGGATCCGTACCAGATAGGGTTGACGGAAGAGGTAGAGAAGATCCAACGGAGAGCAGCGGGCTTCGTTACAGGATCATTTAGTAATCGCGAAAGCGTTACGGAGATGATAGATAAACTCCAGTGGAAGACTCTGCAAGAGAGACGCTCAGTAGCTCGGTACCGGATTTTGTTGAAGTTTCGAGAACATACCTTGACCGAGGAGTCAAGCAGTATATTGCTCCCACCTATGTATATCTCGCAAAGAGACCATGAGGATAAAATCAGAGCCCACACAGAGTCATACCGACAATCTTTCTTTCCGCGAACAATACGAGACTGTAATAGAAGGGAGAACCGATAGAGGTACTCAAGGTACCCTCCGCCACACTCCGTCAGGTTGCTTGCGGAGTATGGATGTAGATGTAGATCGGTGACAGTGGCATTGTGGCAGCGCTTGCATGTGGTCAAGCGTTGTCATGCTGAAGGAGCGGGCGATGTATGTACGGATGGTCAAAAATTCGATTACAGCAAGCTGATTCTCATGCAGCGACATAGTTACATAACCCATCACCATGTTTAAGTTTTGGCAACATATGAACCCAAGGCGTTTTTAGTGACAGCTCAACACGGAAACGGAACTGTTGGCGGATGTCCAGTCCCCTCTATTTCACGTCATGAGTGGCCTTTTGTGGCATCCAGCTTGCACTGAGTTTTCCGTACCGCAGTTCTACAGTGATAGCCTGTACCCACTCTGGCTTTCGTGATATGTCACACTTGCCCCAGAGCCGAGTTCATCAGCTCGATTCCACCGAGTCTCGTCGGTTTGTCGAACGCGGTCGTCTTCTCCGATCTCTGTCACACACGCTGAGGTTAGCACCGCCGTTTCCTCTATCACGAGCACAAGTAACCCCATGTCGCACACCACTGTTGTCGACACACTCGTCACCGAACACAGCTTCCATTCTTCTATGAATTTTGATTGGAGGCACATTTTCTGCGTTTAGAAACTCGATTACAGCACGATATTCCCCACGCACCGACGTAATAACGTGACACGCCGCCATGTTACACTTTACAATCCGGAGCCCTCTAGCGGCAGAACGCTGCAACTTGCGTCAGCGAAACGGAAGATTCGACCGAGCAATATGCTGCACATGTAATATCTCAACCGATATTGAGAACAGAATAAAGAATTCGGAGGGATTACTTTTCAGCACGATCTCATATCTACTACCAGTGAAGTAATCTATATAAATACTTGAAAACAGAAAACAATGAATTAAAGCAGCATATTCCCGATATACACTACTGGCCATTAAAATTGCTACAGCAAGAAAAAATGCAGATGTTAAACGGGAATTCATTGGACAAATATATTATACTACAACCGACGTTACATTCTATGAGAACCTTAGAACACATCCACGTACATGGCACGTGACGTGGAACGTGTTAATTTACATAACATTCAATTAATGAATATTTTGATATTTGAAAAACTTCAAGATTCAACGTCAAGAAGTGCTGTTAAAAATTTACTAGCTCCGATTCGTAGACCATTATCAGGCGTCCTGTGTATCAACGGAAAGAACACAGAAAAATATTGCAACTTGAGTTGTAAGCCGGCTGAGGTTCTAGGCGCTACAGTCTGGAACCGCGCGACTGCTACTGTCGCAGGTTCGAATCCTGCCTGGGGCATGTGTGTGTGTGATGTCAATAGGTTAGTTAGGTTCAAGTAGTTCTAAGTTCTAGGGGACTGATGACTTCAGAAGTTAAGTCCCATAGTGCTCAGAGCCATTTGAACCATTCGAGTTGTAAGTAAACCGCAAACTGGTGTAACTGTTTACGAAAACTTCACATCATAAGATGTCACAAAGTAAAATAAAGTATTTACACGAGGTAACAAGACAATACAAAATCATTAGCACATAATAACCTAAAATTTATGATCTATCATTGTGATTAAAAGTACGATATCTAAAGTACCGCGACAGACTGTGTTGATATACACTACTGGCCATTAAAATTGCTACACCACGAAGATGACGTGCTACAGACGTGAAATTTAACCGACAGTAAGAAGATGCTGTGATATGCAAATGATTAGCTTTTCAGAGCATTCACACAAGGCTGGCGCTGGTGGTGACACCTACAACGTGCTAACATGAGGAAACTTTCCAACCGATTTCTCATACACAAACAGCAGTTGACCGGCGTTGCCTAGTGAAACGTTGTTGTGATGACTCGTGTAAGGAAGAGAAATGCGTCTCATCACGTTTCCGACTTTGTTAAAGGTCGGATTGTAGCCTATCGCGATTGCGGTTCATCGTATCGCGACATTGCTGCTCGCTTTGGTCGAGATCCAATGACTGTTAGCAGAATATGGAATCGGTGGGTTCAGGAGGGTAATACGGAACGCCGTGCTGGATACCAACGGCCTCGTATCACTAGCAGTCGAGATGACAGGCGTCTTTTCCGCTTGGCTGTAACGGATTGTGCAGCCACGTCACGATCCCTGAGTCGTTTGCAAGACAACAACCATCTGCACGAACAGTTCGACGACGTTTGCAGCAGCACGGACTATCAGCTCGGAGACCGTGGCTGCGGTTACCCTTGACGCTGCATCACAGACAGGAGCGCCTGCGATGGTATACTCAACGACGAACCTGGGTGTGCAAATGGCAAAACGTCATTTTTTCGGATGAATCCAGGTTCTGTTTACAGCATCATGATGGTCGCATCCGTGTTTGGCGACATCGCGGTGAACGCACATTGGAAGCGTATATTCGTCATCGCCATAATGGCGTATCAACCGGCGTGATGATATGGGGCGCCATTCGTTACACGTCTCGGTCACCTCTTGTACGCATTGACGGCACTTTGAACAGTGGACGTTACATTTCAGATGTGTTACGACCCGAGGCTCTACCCTTCATGCCGGCCGCTGGTGGCCGAGCGGTTCTGGCGCTAGAGTCTGGAACCGCGCGACCGCTACGGTCGCAGGTTCGAATCCTGCCTCGGGCATGGATGTGTGTGTTGTCCTTAGGTTAGTTAGGTTTAAGTAGTTCTAAGTTCTAGGGGACTTATGACCACAGCAGTTGAGTCCCATAGTGCTCAGAGCCATTTGAACCATTTGAACTTATGACCTCAGCAGCTGAGTCCCATAGTGCTCAGAGCCATTTGAACCATTCTACCCTTCATCGATCCCTGCGGAACCCTACATTTCAACAGGATAATGCACGACCGCATGTTGCAGGTCCCGTACGGGCCTTTCTGGATACAGAAAATGTTCGACTTCTGCCCTGGCCAGCACATTCTCCAGATCTCTCACCAACTGAAAACGTCTGGTCAATGGTGGCCGAGAAACTGGCTCGTCTCAATACGCCAGTCACTACTCTTGATGAACTGTGGTATCGTGTTGAAGCTGCATGGGCAGCTCTACCTGTACACACCGTCCAAGCTCTGTTTGACTCAATGCCCAGGCGTGTCAAGGCCAGAGGTGATTGTTCTGGGCACTGATTTCTAGGATCTATGCACCCAAATTGCGTGAAATTGTAATCACATGCCAGTTCTAGTATATTATATTTGTCCAATGAATACCCGTTTATCATTTGCATTTCTTCTTGCTGTAGCAATTTTAATGGCCAGTAGTGTATATTCCCGTACAGGTCTGACGTTGTACTGGAAACCAGCTTGCCAGGTATCGGCAGATAAATACGATATTGCACTGCCTGTGTTTTTCTTATTACTGAAGAAGCAACTCCGTCAAAAAATATTCTGGTCGTTCTGCACATTTGCAGGAGCTTGCACGGCGTGTATGTGAATTTTTAGACGTTCTAATAATCCACGTCTGAGCTTCCCAATAATATTCTGAAGACGGCAAAACGAGTGCCTGTTACGATTACGTGATATCGACATAATAATTTATTACGTAAGGTGCATTTAACCAGCCATTATGGCCTTTCTGAGGCAAGCGCGTCATGTGTTTGGAACAAGTGGTTAAACACAAGAGTAAAGCGCCACTGATAAATTTTAGTACTTTTAGGCCGATGCCCGTATCAGTCTTCGTCCACAGCGGATGACATCCCTTGCGACACGAGAGCAGGATGTATTAAACTTTATCCTTCAGAATAATCCATGCGTAAAAAGCCACACTGACAAAAAAAGTTGCGCGCCTAACGTTGACGCTAGAGTCGTACTGAAGCACGGAACGCCCTGCCTTCGTCATCATTTTCATTACCAACATCGTCAGCAGCGATTTGTCACCCCGCGTCGGAAAAAATCATGCTGGTAGTCTTCCACGTGTATCATTATGTCTCTCCATGCATTTGTTTCATCTGGCAAGATCAGGGCTTTAAGGCCCTCCAATGCTTCTAACCAGACATTCTTCGTGCGTCAGCATTCGTGTACAAAAAGTGTATGACCATCGTATGATGATGATAATCATAACAAACTGAAACAGTATCAGGTTCGATTTCCGAAAGGGAGATACTACACAGAAAAGATTCTTAGCTTAAAATCAGTGATTCACAACAAAACATAAAGAAAATGTAAAATATTATATTTTATTGCTTGAAAAAGATCATTTTATTCAGTAGACAGATAACAGATAAGAGTGTTAGAGAATGTGATGTTAAAGGAAAATTAGCAAACACAATTTGTGAAACTCTAACAAATATGATATGTAAAGTGAAATTTATGGGAGAAGTATCTCAGCCACTTGAAATAACAAGTGGTGTTACGCAAGGCGGTGGCGTGCAACTTTTACTGTTTAAATGCGTTTTAGATGAAATTGTAAGGATCTGGAACTGGAGCAAAGAAACGTAAAGTTCGTCGAATATTTGTGGGAAGGAAATCAAATGCAAAGGTTTTGGAAAATGTAATTGAAGCAGTGGGAGAGAAAGAGAGAGGAAACAGCGATGTTAGGAGGGTGAAACAGAGGTGGATGAAGATAATAGCAGTGGGAGTCACAGAGGTAATATTGATGGTTAGTGAGAGACAGTGGCAATAAAAGAGAAAGGGATGTGAGTGGAGATAGAAGACGTTTGACGAAAATAGAGAGGAGACAGTGGAAATCAAAAAGTGGTTGGAGACCATACATAGGCTTGAGGGTGGGGGGGGGGGGGGGGGGAGGGGTCAGCCTCCCACTTCGCCCCGCCTCCCTCCTCAGACCTCGAATTCTGACATGAAATAATTTGGCCTCCTTCCCCCATGCCCCTGTTTGTGGAGTGAAAACCCTGAGAAAACACTGGTCGAGGACGTGTGGAGAGGAGATGTGGTGACAGAAGTACAGCAGACTATAAGAGAGAAAGAAAGAGACAGTGGCAACTGGAGGTAAAAAGTATGGGACAAGGACAAAGGTGACAAAGGTAGCGTATGTGGCAGACAAAGAGATAGTGCTAAGGAAGAGTGAGAGGCTGAAGACAGTAACAGTGGGAGAGAGACAGGAGAAACTGGCAAGGGGCGAAAAAGGAGACAGTGGAAGAGAGACAAATACAGAGAGCGGCAGTGGGAGGGAGATGCTGAGTATGGAGGCTTAGATACAAAGAGACACACGGAAAAAGGATGCAGACTGTTGTGCGTTAAAAGAGCTCGAATATGTTTGCATGACAAAGTTTTGATGAGGAAGCCGGAATGAGGTTGACGTAGCCGGTTCCCCACTTTTCTGTCAGAGTCACTTAATCAGGTACGTATTCGCCGTTGTTGGACTCCGACATGAGTATTTTTCATCTGATGTAGATATACCCAGTACACATGTCCTCACTCCTATCTAATGTGTGTGACTGCGCCGAAATTTTAACCACTTGCATATCCAAGCGTACATGTACTTCATGGCAATCTGACGCTCGTCGATTGTTGCCTTCCAGTTTATGGCCAACATTATGGGCATAGCATGCACTGTCTCCTGATACTTAGGCAGCCCGCTTGACCCGGCGACCTATGCGGCTGCCTACGCTGCAGGGGCAGGCCTGCGGGCTCTTTGGTGCGGCCAGGGTGTTCTAAGCAGAGCGGGCGAAACCCCGCACTTTGCCGCTGCCTGTAATTACGTTTGGAGGCCCTTCCCTGCCCCTCAACAGCCAACTGTATGCTCACCTCCCGCAACTGCAATAAAGTACTATTGTTTCCACGTCGTTTCGCTACAAACTACCGTCCAGCACACAGTACTGTAATTGTTTGTCTACGTGCGAGAATCTTTGAGCTGGACTCCCACAACTATACGCAACTGTTCTGCCTTCAAATAACTGCAGGAATTTCGCTAAAATAACGTACGTTCAGCAAAGACATTCAGTTACCTCTCCACAAAATTACGGATATACTGTACACCAACAAGACGCTATACTTTCAGAATAGGTAAATTGTAAGCTTTGCAAGAAATACAGTCTTCATGTGAGGAAACTCAGTATATTGATTTGAAAAACATTCTGGTCAGATACTGTGTTCAGTTGCTGAGCAAAACTCTTTGTCGGCCTTGTGTCACGCCCGTGAACAGTGTCGTGAAATGAAAACTTTAGACTTCATGAAATGCAAGATTTGAAATAAAGAAACTACATTTAATTAACGGCCAATAAACTAACTGTGAGCTCAATGAAAACTATATAACTAAAACTCAGGACTGAAGTACATTTTGAGCGTTACTTGATAGGAGGTGCAATGTACAACTAAGAATATCCACACAAAAAATTACTGCGCTACTCGGAAGAAAATAACTGTCTGGAAAGCACTGTTCACTGCTTCCTAGCACGACACCTGAGGATTCCTACTGCACACTGTTTGCTGAAGAATGCACGGTGAAATCTGCGCTGAAATAAAAGTGACTTACCTCTTCCTCAGCAAGTTGTTTCATTTGTGTCTGGCTTACTGACGTTCTCGAAAGCAAATAGAAATCAGCAGATGCAGCAGGTAAAGGAAAATAAACTATTCACTACAAATTTCTTTCTTTTGACTTGTCAGAAATAATGTGTGACTTCGTTCGGCGTAAGATGCAATGCACACACGGAAAAACGTTCTAAATCGTGGAGGCTGGCTTAACTCTGGAGAAAATCGTTCTTGAGATATCAAACTGTAGTTACTGAGAAAAAGATAGCACAACGCAAGGAGATTATAACAATTATAAAATTCTCTCATTACAAAAATTACAAAGATATTCCTAAAATTCCTCCAAAATCTTCTCCATCAATATAAAGAACAAGAAACTGTTATAAACCACATTTCATCTGCAAAACGAAGTATTCCAGATAGTATTCCTCACAATCAAATGAACAGATCTCTTTCTCTCAAACAGTTAACTGCTCATTACTGTGCCTCAAATAAGGGTGTGCCGGCGCTGCGTTCACCGCGATGTCGCCAAACACGGATGCGACCATCATGATGCTGTAAAAAGAACCTGGATTCGTCCGAAATAATGACGTTTTTCCATTCGTGCACCCAGGTTCGTCGTTGAGTACACCATCGCAGGCGCTCCTGTCTGTGATGCAGCGTCAAGGGTAACCGCTGCCATGGTCTCCGAGCTGATAGTCCATGCTGCTGCAAACGTCGTCGAACTGTTTGTGCAGATGGTTGTTGTCTTGCAAACGTCCCCATGTGTTGAGTCAGGGATCGAGACGTGGCTGCACGATCCATTACAGCCATGCGGATAAGATGCCTGTCATCTCGACTGCTAGTGATACGAGGCCGTTGTGATCCAGCACGGCGTCCCGTATTACCGTCCTGAACCCAGCGATTCCATATTCTGCTAACACTCATTAGATCTCGACCAACGCGAGCAGCAATGTCGCGATACGATAAACCGCAATCGGGGTAGGCTAGAATCCGACCTTTATCAAAGTCGGAAAGGTGATGGCACGCATTCCTCCTCCTTACACGAGGCATCACAACAGTGTTTCACCAGGCAAAGCCGGTCAAATGCTGCTTGTGTATGAGAAATAGGTTGGAAACTTTCCTCATGTCACCACGTTGTAGGTGTCTCCACCGGCGCCAGCCTTGTGTCAATGCTCTGAAAAGCTAATCATTTTCATATCACAGCATCTTCTTCCTGTCTGTTAAATTTCGCTTCTGTAGCACGTCACCTTCGTGGTGTAGCAATTTTAATGGCCAGTAGTGTAATTTTGACATGTCCGTACGTTGCCAGTTTATTTGGTTTGGTAGTCTACAATGACGCGACTCAATACCCATAATTATTTTATCCAAAATTAGCTTGGCCGTGTAAGCCTACGAACGAATAGACACACAGCTGCCGAAGATGGATAATGTACTGATACAGATATGAACACTTATACGGCCGCGTCCTTCCATTTGACAACACGCCTATTCGTAAAGAAATAGCTCCGTGCTTTTCTGCACGTGCACCAACGTAGCAGAAACAAAATTCGATGTAACTCCAACACCATCTCAGCGCCAGCCACCAAGCGTGCATTCTGTCGCGGCACTTTCCCCGTGCGTGCTGCTCGGGTTCTCCACCGCCGGTGACTAAGATCTGCTTTGGCTCGTCCATGCTATCGGGCGACCGCCAGAAACTTGCTGTACAGCGGACTTTACTGTCCGCGCTATCGGACAGGGCATGGCCGCCTGTCACGCAAAGTGAGGACGAGCTGCGAAGATGCGATACACGCAAGCTTGCCATGTAGCTGTGTTGTCAACAACCAGTAGGCGCACTCGGTGCTAGCGTACTCTTCACCAATACGACGCACATTCCGTATGAGAGAAGACATATTTGGTCTGGTGTGTAGGTTTCTGTCCACAAATCAACTCGGATTTTTAAGGCACCGCTCGCGCTAAACTCGGCTTTCCCATTTTCGCGCACGATATCTTGCAACCTATTGGTGAAGGGCAACAGATTTCCGAAAAGCATTTTACAAAGGGCCCCACTGCGAACTTTTAACGAAGGTTCAAGCATACGGAGTAGGTTCTCCTGTAGGATGTAAGTGATCAGAAAACTTTGAAACGTCCCCTTGGAAAAATTTATCAATTGCTGTACTGGTTAACCCCTTATGTTATTTGATTTTCAAACAGCTGAGCAGAACTGAACGTACTCAGACATTTCTCTCTTTACTTCTTCTGATCAGCACTAAACTGATACAAAATATTTTTTTAGCGCAACGCAATCTGACTTTCAATAATTCCTACAAAAGAATGGCCTGATTAACAATAATCTATACCTTTCATGAAGCAGTTACCTCACAAAAATCTTCGTTACTCCAACTACTGCAATACAGCGAGCGCCAATACTGCCAGCTGAATAAAAGATTCTAACTGCTGAAGGCACTAACTACTGATAGGCATAGTTAGCAAATGAAAGATTTAGATAGAGAACAAACAATCTATTTACCTTAATAATGTTCAAAAGATTATATATATATATATATATATATACACTCCTGGAAATTGAAATAAGAACACCGTGAATTCATTGTCCCAGGAAGGGGAAACTTTATTGACACATTCCTGGGGTCAGATACATCACATGATCACACTGACAGAACTACAGGCACATAGACACAGGCAACAGAGCATGCACAATGTCGGCACTAGTGCAGTGTATATCCACCTTTCGCAGCAATGCAGGCTGCTATTCTCCCATGGAGACGATCGTAGAGATGCTGGATGTAGTCCTGTGGAACGGCTTGCCATGCCATTTCCACCTGGCGCCTCAGTTGGACCAGCGTTCGTGCTAGACGTGCAGACCGCGTGAGACGACGCTTCATCCAGTCCCAAACATGCTCAATGGGGGACAGATCCGGAGATCTTGCTGGCCAGGGTAGTTGACTTACACCTTCTAGTGCACGTTGGGTGGCACGGGATACATGCGGACGTGCATTGTCCTGTTGGAACAGCAAGTTCCCTTGCCGGTCTAGGAATGGTAGAACGATGGGTTCGATGACGGTTTGGATGTACCGTGCACTATTCAGTGTCCCCTCGACGATCACCAGTGGTGTACGGCCAGTGTAGGAGATCGCTCCCCACACCATGATGCCGGGTGTTGGCCCTGTGTGCCTCGGTCGTATGCAGTCCTGATTGTGGCGCTCACCTGCACGGCGCCAAACACGCATACGACCATCATTGGCACCAAGGCAGAAGCGACTCTCATCGCTGAAGACGACACGTCTCCATTCGTCCCTCCATTCACGCCTGTCGCGACACGACTGGAGGCGGGCTGCACGGTGTTGGGGCGTGAGCGGAAGACGGCCTAACGGTGTGCGGGACCGTAGCCCAGCTTCATGGAGACGGTTGCGAATGGTCCTCGCCGATACCCCAGGAGCAACAGTGTCCCTAATTTGCTGGGAAGTGGCGGTGCGGTCCCCTACGGCACTGCGTAGGATCCTACGGTCTTGGCGTGCATCCGTGCGTCGCTGCGGTCCGGTCCCAGGTCGACGGGCACGTGCACCTTCCGCCGACCACTGGCGACAACATCGATGTACTGTGGAGACCTCACGCCCCACGTGTTGAGCAATTCGGCGGTACGTCCACCCGGCCTCCCGCATGCCCACTATACGCCCTCGCTCAAAGTCCGTCAACTGCACATACGGTTCACGTCCACGCTGTCGCGGCATGCTACCAGTGTTAAAGACTGCGATGGAGCTCCGTATACCACGGCAAACTGGCTGACACTGACGGCGGCGGTGCACAAATGCTGCGCAGCTAGCGCCATTCGACGGCCAACACCGCGGTTCCTGGTGTGTCCGCTGTGCCGTGCGTGTGATCATTGCTTGTACAGCCCTCTCGCAGTGTCCCGAGCAAGTATGGTGGGTCTGACACACCGGTGTCAATGTGTTCTTTTTTCCATTTCCAGGAGTATATATATATATATATATATATATATATATATATATATATATATATATACTGGGTGATCAAAACGTCAGTATAAATTTGAAAACTGAATAAATCACGGAATAATGTAGATAGAAAGGTACAAATTGACACACATGCTTAGAATGACATGGGGTTTTATCAGAACAAAAAAAAATATAAAAGTTCAAAAAATGTCCGGCAGATGGCACTTCATCTGATCAGAATAGCAATAATTAGCATAACAAAGTAAGACAAAGCACAGACGATGTTCTTTACAGGAAATGCTCAATATGTTCACCATCATTTCTCAACAATAGCTGTAGTCGAGGAATAATGTTGTGAACAGCTCTGTAAAGCATTTCCCGAGTTATGGTGAGGCATTGGCGCCGGATGTTGTCTTTCAGCATCGCTAGAGATGCCGGTCGATCACCCCAAAGCCAATAATCGCACGGACTGAGGTCTGGGGACTTGGGAGGCGAAGCATGACGGAAGTGGCGGCTGAGCACACGATCACCACCAAACGACGCGCGCAAGATGTCTTTCACGCGTCTAGCAATATGGGGTGGAACGCCATCCTGCATAAACATCGTACGTTCCAGCAGGTGTTTATCACCCAGGCTGGGGATGAAGCGATTCTGTAACATATCGGCGTACCTCTCACCCGTCACGGTAGCAGTTTTGCTGTCCAGCGCCATCCGTCGGACATTTTGTGAACTTTGTTCTTTTTTTTTTTTGTTCTAATAAAACCCAATGTCATTCCAAGCCTGTGTGTCAATTTTTACCTCTCTATCTACATTATTCCGTGGTTTATTAAGTTTTCAAATTTATACTGACTTTTTGATCACCTTGTATGTCAGTTCATGATATCGAATATTACAAATTTACTCTTTCTGATGGACACACGTCCAGATCGTCCGCTCTCAAAACGCTGCCATCTCTCTCCCCACATCCACCACAGCTGGCGGCTCACCTCCAACTGCGCAACGCTACGCGCTGTTCACCTCCAACTGCCCAACACTACAATAGCGAATATTCCAACAATGCAAACCAGCCAGAGACTTCACACAACACAGTCAGTGATTTTCATATAGAGCGGTACGTGGCGTTACCAACATAAAAACCTAAGCAGCCTACTTACATAGGAGCGCTACGTGGCGTTACCAACATGTAAACCTAAACAGCCTACTTACAACTTGTTAAGTAACAGAACGCAGTATATTATCCCGGACGGGGTGTGTTCATCAGAGGCAAGGGTATGGACAGGAATGCCTCAAGGAAGTGTCATAGGAGCGTTCTTGTTCGCCACATGTATGAACGATCTGGTGCATAGCGTGAGTAAGAATCTACGACCGTGCTGATGACACTGGGTGTTTCTCTTGTGTCTTTTTTTTTTTTCTAGTCATCAGTCTTCCGTTCAAAAATGGCTCTAAGCACTATGGGACTTAACTTCTGAGGTCATCAGTCCCCTAGAACTTAGAACTACTTAAACCTAACTAACCTAAGGACATCACACACATCCATGCCCCCGGCAGGATTCGAACCTGCGACCGTAGCAGTCGCGCGGTTCCGGACTGAAGCGCCTAGAACCGCTCGGCCACCGCTGCCGACCTCAGTCTTCTGTGTGGTTTGATGGGGCCCGCCACGAATTCCTTTCCTGCGCTAACCTTTTCATAACAGAACAGCACGTGCAATCTACGTCCTCAATTATTTGCTAGACGTCCGGGCCGCCTTGCGCTGTTGCCGTTTTTCGGGGTGCATTCTGCCTCGTGATGCCAATTGAGGAGCTACTCGACCGAATAGTAGCGGCTCCGGTCAAAGAAAACCATCGTAACGACCGGGAGAGCGGTGTGCTGACCCCACGCCCCTCCTACCCGCATCCTCTCCTGAGGATGACACGGCGGTCGGATGGTCCCGATGGGCCACTTGTGGCCTGTAGACGGAGTGTTTTTTTATTTTTTCGAATCTCTGTCTTCCTCTACAGTTTTTACTTCCATCTGGTACCGTGCAAGTTATTCCCTGATGTATTAACAGCCCTGCTATCACCCTGTCCGTCTGTCCCTTAATCTTGTCAGGGGTTTCCACATAATCATTTCCTCGCTGATTCTGGGCAGAGCATCCTCATTCCTTACCTTATCACTCCACCTAATTTTCAATATTAGTCGGTTGCACCGTATCTCCAATGCTTCGGTTCCCTTCTGTTCCGGTTTTCCTACATTCCATTTCTCAGTACCAAACAGTGCTGTGCTGTGAACATACATTCTCAGAAATTTCTTCCACGAATTAAGTAAGGCATGTGTTAGATACTAGTAGACTCTTCTTGGACCGAAATGTCGTCTTTGTCGATGCTAGTCTGCTCTTGATCTCCTCCTTGATCCGGCCGTAATGCGTTAGAGTTCTTTCTAGACACCACAATTCATCTACCTCGTCATCACCAATTATGATATTTCTCGCTGTTCTCGTTTCTGCTACTACTCATTACAGGGCTATTACAAATGATTGAAGCGATTTCATAAATTCACTGTAGCTCCATTCATTGACATATGGTCACGACACACTACAGATACGTAGAAAAACTCATAAAGTTTTGTTCGGCTGAAGCCGCACTTCAGGTTTCTGCCGCCAGAGCGCTCGAGAGCGCAGTGAGACAAAATGGCGGCAGGAGCCGAGAAAGCGGATGTCGTGCTTGAAATGCACTCACATCAGTCACTCATAACAGTGCAACGACACTTCAGGACGAAGTTGAACAAAGATCCACCAACTGCTAACTCCATTCGGCGATGGTATGCGCAGTTTAAAGCTTCTGGATGCCTCTGTAAGGGTAAATCAACGGGTCGGCCTGCAGTGAGCGAAAAAACGGTTGAACGCGTGCGGCCAAATTTCAAGCGTAGCCCGCGGAAGTCGACGAATAAAGCAAGCAGGGAGCTAAACGTACCACAGCCGACGGTTTGGAAAATCTTACGAAAAAGTCTAAAGCAGAATCCTTACCGTTTACAATTGCTACAAGCCCTGACACCCGATGACAAAGTCAAACGTTTTGAATTTTCGGCGCGGTTGCAACAGCTCGTGGAAGAGGATGCGTTCAGTGCGAAACTTGTTTTCAGTGATGAAGCAACATTTTTTCTTAATGGTGAAGTGAACAGACACAATGTGCGAATCTGGGCGGTAGAGAATCCTCACGCATTCGTGCAGCAAATTCGCAATTCACCAAAAGTTAACGTGTTTTGTGCAATCTCACGGTTTAAAGTTTACGGCCCCTTTTTCTTCTGCGAAAAAAACGTTACAGGACACGTGTATCTGGACATGCTGGAAAACTGGCTCATTCCACAACTGGAGACCGACAGCGCCGACTTCATCTTTCAACAGGATGGTGCTCCACCGCACTTTCATCATGATGTTCGGCATTTCTTAAACAGGAGATTGGAAAACCGATGGGTCGGTCGTGGCGGAGATCATGATCAGCAATTCATGTCATGGCCTCCACGCTTTCCCGACTTAACCCCATGCGATTTCTTTTTGTGGGGTTATGTGAAAGATCCCGTGTTCAAACCTCCTCTACCAAGAAACGTGCCAGAACTGCGAGCTCGCATCAACGATGCTTTCGAACTCATTGATGGGGACATGCTGCGCCGAGTGTGGGAGGAACTTGATTATCGGCTTGATGTCTGCCGAATCACTAAAGGGGCACATATCGAACATTTGTGAATGCCTAAAAAAACTTTTTGAGTTTTTGTATGTGTGTGCAAAGCCTTGTGAAAATATGTCAAATAATAAAGTTATTGTAGAGCTGTGAAATCGCTTCAATCATTTGTAATAACCCTGTACTTTCCTCTTTCTTCGATTTACTCTCAAAGCATATACTATACTCAGAAGACTGTTCATTCCCTTCTACAGATCCCGTAATTCTTCTTCACTTTCACTGAGCATAGCGATTCTTATCATGGATATTCTTTCAACTTGAATTTTAATCCCACTCTTGAATCTCGATTTTATCTCCATCATTGCCGTTTTTCGATGCGGAGGAATGTTCTCACGACATTTCAGTCACCAACTTTCTCCTCCGAATGCGAAAATATTTTGTTAACGTCGACCTACATAGGGAGAAACGATCACCATAATAAAATAAGAGAAATCTTGGTTCGTACGGGAAGATATACAGTAGGTGTTCGTTCTTTCCACATCCTATACGAGATTGGAATCATAGAGAACTGTGAAGGCGGTTCGATGAACGCTCTGCCAGGCACTTAAATGTGATGTGCAGAATATCCATGTAGATGCAGATGTAGACGTAGTTTGGTTATCGAAGCTACGATCATTTTTCGTATGAAGCCAAATTTGTGACTCTATTGACGATTTCTTCGGAGGGAAGAAGCAGCATCTTATTTTGGATGGAGAGTTATTGACAGATGTGGAAGTAACCTCTGCCATACACCAGGTTCGATGCTGTGTGTTTTTGACCTGGCGCACAATGTTAATACAATCCTCTTCTTGCAGACGGTGATGTTCTTGCAGTAGTAGTAGTAGTTGTAGTTGTTGTGGTCTTCAGTCGAGAGACTGGTTTGATGCACCTCTTCATACTACTCTGTCCTGTGCAAGCTTCTTCATCTCCCAGTACCTACTGCAACCTACATCCTCCTGGATCTGCTTAGTGTGTTCGTCTCTTGGCCTCCATCTATGATTTTCACCCTCCACATTTCCTTCCAGTACTAAACTGGTGATGCCTTTATGCCTCAGGACGTGTCCTACCAACCGATCACTTCTTCTAGTCAAGTTGTGCCACAAATTCCTCTTCTCCCTATTTCTATTCAGTACCTCCTCATTAATTATGTGATCTACCCATCTAATCTTCAGCATTCTTCTGTAGCACGACATTTCGAAAGCTTCTATTCTCTTCTTGTATAAACTATTTGTCGTCAATGTTTCAATTGCGTACGTGGCCACACTCCATACAAATACTGTCATAAAAGACTTCCTTACACTCAAATCTATATTGGATATTAACAAACTTGTCTTTTTCATAAACACTTTCCTTGCCATTGCCCGGATCTGACGTCCCCGGATTTCTTTCTGTGGGGAAAGTTGAAGGATATTTGCTATCGTGCTCCACCGACAACGCCTGACAACATGCGTCAGAGCATTGTCAATGCATGTGCGAACATTACCTAAGGCGAACTACTCGCTGTTGAGAGGAATGTCGTTACGCGTATTGCCAAATGCATTGAGGTTGACGGACATCATTTTGAGCATTTATTGCATTAATGTGGTATTTACAGGTAATCACGCTGTAACGGCATGCGTTCTCAGAAATGATAAGTTCACAAAGGTACATGTATCACATTGAAACAACCGAAATTAAATGTTGAAACGTACATAAGTTCTGTATTTTAATTTAAAAAAACCTACCTGTTACCAACTGTTCGTCTAAAATTGTGAGCCATATGTTTGCGATTATTACAGGGCCATCCATCACAAAAAAAGCGAAAAAAGCGGTCCAACTAAAACATTGATGTTTCTTTACGCACTACACGAATATGTAATAAAATGGGGGTTCGTATTTTTAAAAAAAACGCAGTTGATATCTGTTTGACGTATGGCAGCGCCATCTAGCGGGCCAACCATAGGACCATCTGTTTTCTCCCTTCAAGCTAGACAAGTTTCGTTCTTTGTAGTTTTTTCTTTTGACGCCTATTTAGTGAGATATTTGGCCCGGTCTCGATCAATGGACCACATTGTATAGTACCCCAAGCTATGCTGAACGTACGAGGCGTGTTTTTTAAGTAAGTACCGTTTTGAAATTAAAAACAGACGTGCGAAGATATAATAATTTTATTTTTACATGAAATCCTGTACCTTAATCTACGCTCTGACGCCATTACAGTCTGATTCTTCCTTGTTTACTTTGTGTACTGAGTGTTTGAGATGCCTCCGATAATCGTGAGTCCCGCCGACAGTGAAGTACGGGCTGTTATAAGATTTCTTAGTGCTGAAGGCCAAAAAGCGATCGATATTCATCGTGAGATCTGTGCAGTTTACGGAGAAAAAATTATGAGTGATGGAATGGTAAGAAAGTGGGTGAGAGCATTTAAAGATGACCGCACAAATTTGCATGATGAACAACGGAGTGGGCGTCCTTCGGTCGTTAATGAACGTTTGGTGCAGGAAGTGGACAATAAGGTGAGGGAAAACAGACGCTTTACGATTTCCTCCTTGCGGGATGACTTTCCCGATGTTTCTCGTAGTGTTTTGTATGGCATTGTGACCGAGCACTTGAATTACCGAAAATTGTGCGCACGTAGGGTACCGAAAATGTTGACGGATGTGTACAAAACCAAACGTTTAGACAGTACATTGACTTTCCTTGATCAGTACCACAACGACGGTGGTGGTTTCTTAAGCCAAATTGTTACAGACGATGAAACATTGGTGGTCAACGTCACACCGGAAACAAAGCAACAGTCCATGGAAGATGAGCAAGGGCACCGTTTTGCTGCAGGACAATGCCCGTCCGGGCATGTGGCGAATCAGACCAAACATCTGATCACATCTTTTCGATGGGAAACTCTAGATCATCTTACGTACAGACCCTATCTTGCGCCCAGTGACTACCATCTGTTCCTGCATTTGAAGAAACACCTGGGCGGTCAGCGTCTTCAAGACGATGACGAAGTCAAAACAGTGGTTAACAAGTCAGGCGGCAGACTTCTGTAAGGAGGGTATTCAAAAACTGGTACAACGTTACGACAAGTGCCTCAATATTGACGGAAATGATGTAGAAAAGTAGATTGAGGCACAGGCTTTGATGTAAAAGTAAAATTATTGAGATATCTTAGCACGTCTTTTTTTAATTTCAAAACGGTAATTACTTGAAAAACACGACTCGTACCTGCGAAAACGCAATGGGAAGTCGTGTGGCAGTTTTGGAGAGGCGTGTTCTACATCTACGTCTACTACATCTACATTTACACTCTGCAAGCCACCAAACGGTGTGTGGCGGAGGGCAGTTTACGTGCGACGGTCATTACCTCCCTTTTCTGTTCCAGTCGCGTATGGTTCGTGGGAAGAACGACTGTCTGAAAGCCTCCGTACGCGCTCGAATCTCTCTAATTTTGCATTCGTGATCTCCTCGGGAGTTATAAGTAGTGGGAAGCAATATATTCGATACCTCATCCAGAAACGCACCCACTCGAAACCTGGACAGCAAGCTACACCGCGATGCGGATCCCACACTGATGAGCAATACTCAAGTATAGGTCGAACGAGTGTTTTGTAAGCCACCTCCTTTGTTGATGGACTACATTTTCTAAGGACTCTCCCAATGAATCTCAACCTGGCACCCGCCTTACCAACAATTAATTTTATGTGATCATTCCACTTCAAATCGTTTCGCAAGCATACTCCCAGATATTTTACAGAAGTAACTGCTACCAGTGTTTGTTCCGCTATCATGTAATCATAAATAAAGGATCCTTCTTTCTATGTATTCGCAATACATTACATTTGTCTATCTTAAGGGTCAGTTGCCACTCCCTGCACCAAGTGCCTATACGCTGCAGATCTTCCTGCATTTCGCTACATTTTCTAATCCTGTAACTTCTCTGTATACTACAGCATCATCCGCGAAAAGCCGCATGGAACTTCGGACACTATCTACTAGGTCATTTATATATATTGTGAAAAGCAATGGTCCCATAACACTCCCCTGTGGCACGCCAGATGATACTTTGTCTGTAGACGCCTCTCCATTGAGAACAACATGCTGTGTCCTGTTTGCTAAAAACTCTTCAATCCAGCCACACAGCTGGTCTGATATTCCGTAGGCTCTTACTTTGTTTATCAGGCGACAGTGCGGGAACTGCATCGAACGCCTTTCGAAAGTCAAGGAAATTAGCATCTACCTGGGAGCCTGTATCTAATATTTTCTGTGTCTCATGAACAAATAAAGCGAGTTGGGTCTCACACGATCGCGGTTTCCGGAATCCATCCTCCGTAAAGCCCCGATCTTGCGCCCAGTGACTACCATCTGTCCCTGCACTTGAAGGAACGTGTCCACTATAATTATCCGGGCTGTTATGCCGTGGTCGGTTGATGAATTCTGTGTCGATTCCCAGCGTTTCGTCTCCGACTGCGGGAGACATCTTCAAGGGGGTCCGTAGCTCGATGGAAGGTCCAACACACACACTGGCTCGCTACTGACTGCCGCTAAATTCCGTGTCCCCGCGCTCCCACGCCGCGGCGTGACGTCACGTGTTTTGAAAACGTCAGTGCAATTGGCCGCTGTCCGTCGCCGTCGGTCGCCGTTGCCATCACCCAGTAGTGGGCGGGTGGTACACATCTTCTTTAGCACCGGCATCCATATACCGTTTAATTTCACGCCCTCCTCCTTTCGGTTGAAATTATTTGGGTGTTTAGCGATTTCGATTGCCTCCGTGTAGAGCCTTTCGTAATATCCGCTTGTGGCCGCTAGTACTTGCGTCTCCTCGAAACGAATATTGTGGTTCCCTGGCTGGAAAGCATGCTCCGCAACAGCTGATCGTTCCGTTTCTTCTCTTCTACAATTTCCCTTGTGCTCTTCCAAACGTTTAGAAACAGTTCTTTTAGTGGTACCCACATAAACATCACCACAGCTGCATGGGATCCTATACACTCCAGCTTTTTCCAATGGTTTGCGAGCGTCCTTGGCAGGCTTAAAGTATTCCTGTATCTTTCTGGTGGTTTTCAAAACACGTGACGTCACGCCGCGGCGTGGGAGCGCGCGGACGGGGAATTTAGCGGCAGTCAGTAGCGAGCCAACGGGTGTGTTGGACCTTCCATCGAGCTGCGGACCCCCTTGAAGATGTCTCCCGCAGTCGGAGACGAAACGTTGGGAATCGACAAAGAATTCATCAACCGACCACGGCATAACAGCCAGGATAATTATAATGGACATGATATTTCCGGCCGTGAAAGTCTACATTTCAGTACTTGAAGAAACACCTGGACGCTCAGCCTCTTCAAGACGATGACGAAGTCAAAACAGTGGTTAACAGCACAGTCCAACACATGTCACACTCTGATGAGGTTCGGTAATGATAAGAAGTATGAATATCAAGTATGAACATCAAGAGCTCAGATGGAAACCCAGTTCTAAGCAAAGAATGTTGTTGTTGTGGTCTTCAGTCCTGAGACTGGTTTGATGCAGCTCTCCATGCTACTCCATCCTGTGCAAGCTTCTTCATTCCCAGTACCTACTGCAATCTACATCCTTCTGAATCTGCTTAGTGTATTCATCTCTTGGTCTCCCTCTACGACTTTTACCCTCCACGCTGCCCTCCAATACTAAATTGGTGATCCCTTGATGCCTCAGAACATGTCCTACCAACCGATCCCGTCTTCTGGTCAAGTTGTGCCACAAACTTCTCTTCTCCCCAATCCTGTTCAATACTTCCTCATTAGTTATGTGATCTACCCATCTAATCTTCAGCATTCTTCTGTAGCACCACATTTCGAATGCTTCTATTCTCTTCTTGTCCAAACTATTTATCGTCCATGTTTCACTTCCATACATGGCTACACTCCATACTTTCAGAAATGACTTCCTGACAGTTAAATCTATACTTGATGTTAACAAATTTGTCTTCTTCAGAAACGCTTTCCTTGCCATTGCCAATCTACATTTTATATCCTCTCTACTTCGACCACCATCAGTTATTTTGCTCCCCAAATAGCAAAACTCCTTTACTACTTTAAGTGTCTCATTTCCTAATCTAATCTAAGAAGGGAAAGCTGAAAGGTGGAATGAGTATACAGAGGGTCTATACAAGGGCGATGTACTTGACAACAGGCAAACAGACAGTTCTACATGTCTGTTATTAGTGTAGACGTGTGAGGAATGTTTCATGAAAGCTTGACCGTAACTCTTTGTTACCCCCTGTACACAAGCCCCTCCAGCAGCCACGGTAGCACGGTATAGCACAGTATGGTATCAAGTTCGGCTTTCCCTGCACGCCACAAGCCGCGCGTTGTAAAACCTGCGTGGACGGCCAGAGTCTCCTCGGACAACGCCCCCTGGCGTACCCGTTGTGTGTGCAGAGGCGCACACGGCTGACCGGCCACGACCCCTGGGGGCGGTACAGGCTGGGGTACACGCGGGCGCTGTACAGAGTACAGGCAGGCAGGCAGGCGGGAACACAGGAAACGCGGTCGGGCGCGAAACTCGATGCCCACCCCTCAGGCCGCAGAGCCGGAAGGAAGCCACGTGCAAACAACCCTCCGCCGCGCACCGCCCTGCCGCCACTCCTCGGGGTTACGACCCCGGCCCGGCACTCCGTCACTGTCGTCTCAAACACCCCCGCCCCCTCCCCACTGCCAGGTGTCTGCAGGTGCCTGACGTCGCCTCGTCTCGCCTCCTAGCGTAGCAGCTTAGAGTCTCGGAAATCCCGTACCGGGGACGAACCCTTAGCGCTAGGATTTCATCCGGAACAAGTCACGCCCATTCACCCCCACCCCCCTCCCCCCTCCACGCCTATCCATAGTGTAAGGCCCTTCTCTAAACGGCCGCCAGTTCCGCAAACTGGAAGCTACATCAAAGTTTCATATCGTCACAGTCCAACACATGTTACACTCTGATGAGATTCAGTAATGATAAATTTAACCCCCCATGAACCATGGACCTTGCCATTGGTGGGGAGGCTCGCGTGCCTCAACGATACTGATAGCCGTACCGCAGGTGCAACCACAACGGAGGGGTATCTGTTGAGAGGCCAGACAAACGTGTGGTTCCTGAAGAGGGGCAGCAGCCTTTTCAGTAGTTGCAAGGGCAACAGTCTGGATGATTGACTGATCTGGCCCTATAACACTAGCCAAAACGGCCTTGCTGCTGTGGTACTGCGAACGGCTGAAAGCAAGGGGAAACTACAGCCGTAATTTTTCCCGATGGGATGCAGCTTTACTGTATGGTTAAATGATGATGGCGTCCTCTTGGGTAAAGTATTCCGGAGGTAAAATAGTCCCCCATTCAGATCTCCGGGCGGGGACTACTCAAGAGGACGTCGTCATCAGGAGAAAGAAAACTGGCGTTTTACGGATTGGAGTGTGGAATGTCTGATCCCTTAATCGGCAGGTACGTTAGAAAATTTAAAAAGGGAAATGGATAGGTTAAAGTTAGATATAGTGGGAATTAGTGAAGTTCGGTGGCAGGAAGAACAAGACTTTTGGTCAGGTGAATACACAGTTATAAATACCAAATCGAATAGGAGTAATGCAGGAGTAGCTTTAATAATGAAATAAAAAATAGGAGTGCGGGTAAGCTACTACAAACAGCATAGTGAACGCATTATTGTGGCCAAGATAGACACGAAACCCACGCCTACTACAGTAGTACAAGTTTATATGCCAACTAGCTCTGCAGATGATGAAGAAATTGATGAAATGTATGATGAGATAAAAGAAATTATTCAGATTGTGAAGGGAGACGAAAATTTAATAGTCATGGGTGACTGAAATTCGATAGTAGGAAAAGGAAGAGAAGGAAACGTAGTAGGTGAATATGGATTGTGGCTAAGAAATGAAAGAGGAAGCAGCCTGGTAGAATTTTGCACAGAGCATAACTTAACCATAGCTAACACTTGGTTCAAGAATCATGAAAGAAGGTTGTATACATAGAAGAACCCTGGAGACAGTAGATGGTTTCAGATAGATTATATAATGGTAAGACAGAGATTTAGGAACCAGGTTTCAAATTGTAAGGCATTTCGAGGGGCAGATGTGAACTCTGACCACAATCTATTGGTTATGAACCGTAGATTAAAACTGAAGAAACTGCAAAAACGTGGGAATTTAAAGAGATGGGACCTGGATAAACTGAAAGAACCAGAGGTTGTACAGAGTTTCAGGGAGAGCATAATGCAACAATTGACAGGAATGGGGGAAAGAAATACAGTAGAAGAAGAATGGGTAGCTTTGAGGAATGAAATAGAGAAGGCAGCAGAGGATCAAGTAGGTAAAAATACGAGGACTAGTAGAAATCCTTGAGTAACAGAAGAGATACTGAACTTAATTGATGAAAGAAGAAAATACAAAAATGCAGTAAGTGAAGCAGGCAAAAAGGAATACAAACGTCTCAAAAATGAGATCGACAGGAAGTGCAAAATGGCTAAGCAGGGATGGCTAGCGGACAAATGTACGGATGTAGAGGCTTATCTCACCAGGGGTAACATAGATACTGCCTATAGGAAAATTAAAGAGACCTTTGGAGAAAAGAGTACCACTTGCATGAATATCAAGAGCTCAGATGGAAACCCAGTTCTAAGCAAAGAAGGGAAAGCAAAAAGGTGGAAGGAGTATATAGAGGGTCTATACAAGGGCGAGGTACTTGAGGACAATATTATGGAAATGGAAGAGGATGCGGATGAAGATGAAATGGGAGATACGATACTGCGTGAAGAGTTTGACAGAGCACTGAAAGACCTGAGTCGAAACAAGATTCCGGGAGTAGACAACATTCCATTAGAACTACTGACGGCCTTGGGAAAGCCAGTCCTGACAAAACTCTACCATCTGGTGGGCAAAATGTATGAGACAGGCAAAATACCCTCAGACGTCAAGAAGAATATAATAATTGCAATCCCAAAGAAGGCAGGTGTTGACAGATGTGAAAATTACCGAACTATCACGGCTGCAAAATACTAACACGGATTCTTTACAGACAAATGGAAAACTGGTAGAAGCCGACCTCGGGGAAGATCAGTTTGGATTCCGTAGAAATGTTGGAACACGTGAGGCAATACTGACCTTACGACTTATCATAGAAGATACAATAAGGAAAGGCAACCCTACGTTTCTAGCATTTGTAGACTTCGAGAAATCTTTTGACAATGTTGACTGGAATACTCTCTTTCAAATTCTAAAGGCGGCAGGAGTAAAATACAGGGAGCGAAAGGTTATTAACAATTTGTACAGAAACCAGATGGCAGTTATAAGAGTCGAGGGACATGAAAGGGAAGCAGCGGTTGGGAAGGGAGTGAGACAGGGTTGTAGCCTCTCCCCGATGTTACTCAATCTGTATATTGAGCAAGCACTAAAGGAAACAAAAGAAAAATTCGGAGTAGGTATTAAAACCCATGGAGAAGAAATAAAAACTTTGAGGTTCGCCGATGACATTGTAATTCTATCAGAGACAGCAAAGGACTTGGAAGAGCAGTTGAACGGAATGGACTGTGTCTTGAAAGGAGGATATAAGATGAACATCAACAAAAGAAAAACGAGAATAATGGAATGTAGTCGAATTAAGTTGGGTAATGCTGAGGGAATTAGATTAGGAAATGAGACACTTAAAGTAGTAAAGGAGTTTTGCTATTTGGGGAGCAAAATAACTGATGATGAAGTAGAGAGAATATAAAATGTGGACTGGCAATGACAAGGAATGCGTTTCTGAAGAAGAGAAATTTGTTAACATGGAGTATAGATTTAAGTGTCAGGAAGTCGTTTCTGAAAGTATTTGTATGGAGTGTAGCCATGTATGGAAGTGAAACATGGACGTTAAATAGTTTGGACAAGAAGAGAATAGAAGCTTTCGAAATGTGGTGCTACAGAATAATGCTGAAGATTAGATGGGTAGATCACATAACTAATGAGGAGTTATTGAATAGAATTGGGGAGAAGAGGAGTTTGTGGCACAACTTGACAAAAAGAAGGGACCGGTTAGTAGGACATGTTCTGGGGCATCAAGGGATTACAAATTTAGCATTGGAGGGCAGCGTGGAGGGTAAAAATCGTAGAGGGAGACCAAGAGACGAGTACACTAAGCAGATTCAGAAGGATGTAGGTTGCAGTAGGTACTGGGAGATGAAGAGGCTTGCACAGGATAGAGTAGCATGGAGAGCTGCATCAAACCAGTCTCTGGACTGAAGACCACAACAACAACAAGAAATTTAAAATTTTCATTAAAAATTTTACATTAACTTATTCACTTATTATAATACGTTTGAGGGAAACAGCAGAGCAAACATACAGTGGGAAAACAATGGTCTTGAATCCGTCGTGTCTGTAGTAAAGCCACGGATGCAGACGACTATGTTGTCTAAAATCAACATTATATAGAAATAAGTGAAAGTCGTTTTGTTTATGTAGGCCCTCATAGTAGTTCACGAAAATTAAAGAATATAAGAATGCCATAAAGTAGAAATGCCTAATGAAAGCAGTAAGATATTTGCTTCTATGCCAAATGGTTCAAATGGCACTGGGAACTATGGGACTTAACTTCTTTGGTCATCAGTCCCCTAGAATTTAGAACTACTGAAACCTAACTAACCTAAGGACATCGCACACATCCATGCCCAAGGCAGGATTCGAACCTACGACCGTAGCGGTCGCGCGGTTCCAGACTGAAGCGTCTAGAACCGCTCGCCCACATGCCGGCTCTCTTGATGGGCCCTGTAGCCGTTCGTTATTCCTGAAAACTTTGCGTAGGTGGATCAGTTCGTGGGGCAGGTTGTCGTCGTCTGATATTACCAATGTTTGAAATACTGTGCGCTTCTGTGCTGGATGATGATTGATGGTTTCGTGGAGCACATTGGATTAGCGATAGCCATTACGGCTTATACGACGATCAAAATGTAATTGAGACTGATTATACGGTAACATGTGACTCGATAAATTATAATCAAGCGAGACTGAATAAATATAAAATTAAGGACGAAATTAACTATCATTCGAACTGTCACTCCCACCAAAGTTCGATGCACTTCTAAAGTATACTACAAACAAAGACAACAAAGAAATACGCTGTGAGACGAAGAAAAATGACACTTTTATTAAAAGACAATAATCAAGTTGAAGTCGCAGCGATTCATGATGGGCCTCTGGACATTACAAAAGACGGTACGTGGTTCTTAATAGGGTGTGTGATCATTATGGACTGGCACTCGTGTTCAATGGGATTTAAGTCGGGGCAACTGGCAGACCACTCCATTCGCCGAATATCCTCTTGTTCAAAGATCTTCTCCATCTGCCCTGCTCGATGCGGTCTTGCACCGTCATCCATAAAAATGGAGTCGGGGGTCAATGACCCCCGTAAAGACGCACAAGGCGAAGGAGTTCAGCGTCACAATATAGCTGATCGCTGAGTGTACCATGTTCAAAGGCTTGGCAGTCAGTACATCCATGCAACATTATGGCTCGCCACACCATAAGATATGGACCACCAAGACGATCATGTCTGACAATCCTGGATGTACCCTCGTATGGAAACAGGTTGGAAGACGTAATGCGCTCAGAAACATCCTGGATAGTGGCAACGAATACATTAAAACTCTCGCCTGTTGTCTTTTTATCGTGAACATAGTTATACTACTTAAAAGAACAGTCTCTAGAAGTCCGGACATGTTAGGTGAATAAAGTCATACATACACTCCTGGAAATGGAAAAAAGAACACATTGACACCGGTGTGTCAGACCCACCATACTTGCTCCGGACACTGCGAGAGGGCTGTACAAGCAATGATCACACGCACGGCACAGCGGACACACCAGGAACCGCGGTGTTGGCCGTCGAATGGCGCTAGCTGCGCAGCATTTGTGCACCACCGCCGTCAGTGTCAGCCAGTTTGCCGTGGCATACGGAGCTCCATTGCAGTCTTTAACACTGGTAGCATGCCGCGACAGCGTGGACGTGAACCGTATGTGCAGTTGACGGACTTTGAGCGAGGGCGTATAGTGGGCATGCGGGAGGCCGGGTGGACGTACCGCCGAATTGCTCAACACGTGGGGCGTGAGGTCTCCACAGTACATCGATGTTGTCGCCAGTGGTCGGCGGAAGGTGCACGTGCCCGTCGACCTGGGACCGGACCGCAGCGACGCACGGATGCACGCCAAGACCGTAGGATCCTACGCAGTGCCGTAGGGGACCGCACCGCCACTTCCCAGCAAATTAGGGACACTGTTGCTCCTGGGGTATCGGCGGGGACCATTCGCAACCGTCTCCATGAAGCTGGGCTACGGTCCCGCACACCGTTAGGCCGTCTTCCGCTCACGCCCCAACATCGTGCAGCCCGCCTCCAGTGGTGTCGCGACAGGCGTGAATGGAGGGACGAATGGAGACGTGTCGTCTTCAGCGATGAGAGTCGCTTCTGCCTTGGTGCCAATGATGGTCGTATGCGTGTTTGGCGCCGTGCAGGTGAGCGCCACAATCAGGACTGCATACGACCGAGGCACACAGGGCCAACACCCGGCATCATGGTGTGGGGAGCGATCTCCTACACTGGCCGTACACCACTGGTGATCGTCGAGGGGCACTGAATAGTGCACAGTACATCCAAACCGTCATCGAACCCATCGTTCTACCATTCCTAGACCGGCAAGGGAACTTGCTGTTCCAACAGGACAATGCACGTCCGCATGTATCCCGTGCCACCCAACGTGCTCTAGAAGGTGTAAGTCAACTACCCTGGCCAGCAAGATCTCCGGATCTGTCCCCCATTGAGCATGTTTGGGACTGGATGAAGCGTCGTCTCACGCGGTCTGCACGTCCAGCACGAACGCTGGTCCAACTGAGGCGCCAGGTGGAAATGGCATGGCAAGCCGTTCCACAGGACTACATCCAGCATCTCTACGATCGTCTCCATGGGAGAATAGCAGCCTGCATTGCTGCGAAAGGTGGATATACACTGTACTAGTGCCGACATTGTGCATGCTCTGTTGCCTGTGTCTATGTGCCTGTGGTTCTGTCAGTGTGATCATGTGATGTATCTGACCCCAGGAATGTGTCAATAAAGTTTCCCCTTCCTGGGACAATGAATTCACGGTGTTCTTATTTCAATTTCCAGGAGTGTATATTGGTTGATTTGGGGGATGGGAACAAACAGCGAATTATGGAAGGATGGGGAAGGAAGTCGGCCGTGCCTTCCAAAGGAACATCCGAGCATTCCCGATTTAGCGAAATCGCGGAAAACCGTAATTAGGACGACCGGACGAGGGTTTGAACCTTCGTCCTCTCTAATGAGAGTCCAACGTATATATGCTTAGTCACTAACTATTGCCACCTAGAAAAACTCCGAAAGAATGCTAGTAGCAGAAAAGTTTGTGGGACAAATGTTGCATGGGACAACGAGGGCCATAATATGACGTTGGTTTTTTGTTCCTAGGTGGGATCGAGTTACAGATATGAGGGGCACTTTTGTTTTTTTGAAATGGCATGCTATAGTTTTGTACTTATTTTCTGATAGCGGCTATCGAGAAGAATCCAATGATGGTCTTTCAAGGTCAACGGAGGTCACAAAGGTGGCATGAACCTCCATTTACAGAAAGTGTTCGAAGTGATGACTATTCGTATCAATGCAGTGCTGCAATCGTCTTATCAAGGATTGAGTGGTATTCCTTATCACTTCGGCACTTAGCAAAGCACATGTTCTGACAATTCTCTCTCGTGTATCGTGCAAACAGTAAATATTCGCCGAATACGAAGTATCCACCATGCCATTGACATGTAAACACCATTCGACGGTTTCGCAATACAACACTAATAGGAACGGTAAGACTAGTATTGTCGAATGAAACTAATGTGAATGACGTGTTCCTTCGGAGAACAAGTCGATTTGCTTCTCATTTACGTAGAATGCCAACGAAATTCAGTGAGAGCTACAGACTTATGCACTGAAAGATATCCTACACGTCGTACATTTGAACATGTGTATGATAAATTGAGAACAACTGGATCTTTAACGTATCGGTAACATATCCGGCAAAGGAAAGTTACTAATGAGTAAACGGAAACTGCTACTCCTGCCACTGTGGTTCGAGATCCTTCTGTTAGTTCGCGACAAATCGCAAAGAAATGTGGCATGAGCCAAAGTAGTAGTGCTCGTGTTCTGCATCGCCATAATTATCATCCTTACCATATTAGTCTCCACCAAGAATTAACTGGTACGGTTTGTATGAGCCGGCCGGAGTGGCCAAGCGGTTCTAGGCGCTACAGTCTGGAACCGAGCGACTACTACGGTCACAGGTTCGAATCCTGCCCCGGGCATGGATGTGTGTGACGTCCTCAGGTTAGTTACGTTTAAGTAGTTCTAAGTTCTAGGGGACTAATGACCTCAGAAGTTAAGTCCCATAGTGCTCAGAGCAATCTGAACCATTTTTGATTGTATGAGTGGCACTGAATTCTGCCGATGGGCTCAACTTCAGATTCAGAGGGATGACACATTTATTAATTTGCTTTTATTTACTGACGAGCCTACATCCACGAACCATGGAAATGTTAATTCGCATAACATACATTATTAGGCAACTGAAAACCCATGTTGGCTGCGCCAAGTTGCCCACCAAAAACCGTGGTCGGTGAATGTATTGTGCGGGGTTCTGGAGGACAGAACTATAGGCCCCTATCTCATCGATGGAAATCTTAATGGTACGAAGTACACCACATTCCTGCAAGAAAAATTAGCTCTTTATTGGAAGAAATGCCTTTAGGAACAAGGAACAGAATGTGGTATCAACACGATGGGTGCCCGGCAAATTTTTTGCTGATGGCTAGAAACGAGTTGCAGAAACAATTCCCAAATCGTTGTGTTGGACACGGAGGAGATGTGCGTTGGCGGAATTGTTCGCCAGACTTGACGTCCCTGGACTTTTTCTTGTGGGGATTAGTAAAAGACGCTGTTTATAAAGAAGTTCCAACTACACCTAAGAATATCCGAGAGAGAATTGTCAGAGCGTGTGCTTCGATAAGTGCAGAAGTGATAAGGAATACCACTCAGTACATGAAAAGAAGATTGCAGCACTGCATTGATACCAAAGGTAATCACTCCGAACACATTCCGTAAATGGACGTTCATGCCACCTTCATGTGACCTTCGTTGACCTTCGAAGACCTTCCTGTTACACATCATCGGATTCGTCTCGATGGCAGCTATCAGAAAATAACTACGAAAATATAGCATCCCATTTTAAAAAAAACGAAGGTGACCTTCATATCTCTGACGCGAAAACCAACGTCCAATTATGCAACATTTGTTCCACAAACTTTTGAAGTACTATCATACTTTCGGAGTTATTCTTGGTGGCAATAGTTAGTGCCCACCATGTATATATGCACTGAGTACATATCAGCAGTGCCCATTAAAATTGCTACACCACGAAGATGACGTGCTACAGACGCGAAATTTAACCGACAGGAGGAGGATCCTGTGATGTCCAAATGATTAGCTTTGCAGAGCATTCACACAAGGTTGGCGCCGGTGGCGACACCTACAACGTACTGACATGAGGAAAGTTTCCAACCGATTTCTCACACACAAACAGCAGTTGACCGGCGTAGCCTGGTGAAACGTTGTTGTGATGCCTCGTGTAAGGAGGAGAAATGCGTACCATCACGTTTCCAACTTTGATAAAGGTCGGATTGTATCCTCTCGCGATTGCGGTTTATCTCAATGACTGTTAGCAGAATATGGAATCGGTGGATTCAGGAGGGTAATACGGAACGCCATGCTGGATGGGGACGTTTGCAAGACAACAACCATCTGTACGAACAGTTCGACGACGTTTGCAGCAGCATGGACTATGAGCTCGGAGACCATGGCTGTGCTTACCCTTGACGCTGCATCACAGACAAGAGCGCCTGCGAAGGTGTACTCAACGAATAACCTGGGTGCACGGACGGCAAAACGTCATTTTTTCGGATGAATCCAGGTTCTGTTTACAGCATAATGATGGTTGCATCCGTGTTTGGCGACATCGCGGTGAACGCACATTGGAAGCGTGTATTCGTCATCGCCATACAGGCGTATCACCCGGCATGCTGGTATGGGGTGCCATTGGTTACACGTCTCGGTCACCTCTTGTTCGCATTGACGGCACTTTGAACAGTGGACGTTACATTTCAGATATGTTACGACCCGTGGCTCTACCCTTCATTCGATCCCTGCGAAACCCTACATTTCAGCAGGATAATGCACGACCGCATGTTGCGGGTCCTTTACGGTCCTTTCTGGATACAGAAAATGTTCGACTGCCACCCTTGCCAGCACATTCTCCAGATCTCTCAACAATTGAAAATGTCTGGTCAATGGTGGCCGAGAAACTGGCTCGTCACAATACGCCAGTCACTACTCTTGATGAACTGTGGTATCGTGTTGAAGCTGTATGAGCAGCTGTAACTGTACACGCCATCTAAGCTCTGTTTGACTCAATGCCCAGGCGTATCAAGGCCGTTGTTACGGGCAGAGGTGGTTGTTGTGGGTACTGATTTCTCAGGATCTATGCACCCAAGTTGCGCGAAAATGTAATCACATGTCAGTTCTATTATAATATATTTGTGCAATGAATACCCGTTTCTCATCTGCATTTCTTGTTGGTGTAGCAATGTTAATGACCAGTAGTGTATGTTATAGCTAGAAGTAATACGAAATTTCCTGGCAAGTCAAAACTGTTTCCAGTTCCTCACTAAGCTAGCCAGGCTCGACTCATGATCCGTTTCCAGCCCCTTTCTCGTTACTCTCTCCACTTCACATACGCTCTCCTCAACATACGTCAAAGCGCAATGCCATAAAAACTGTAGCGGGAGTTGTCTGTGTCTGTGTGTATTTTTGCCCGGACTCTCTATAAAGAATCTCGATTTGCCTGGCCTCTGGTGCTCGCCCTGAGTGCATATGAGCAGTGCCTCTCATGAAGGATTCAGCTCGCCTTGAGTCGACGCCCGCTGCTAGAAGCCCACTACCCACGCGCTCTGCCTACTTCCAGACAGAAATCCGTGCAGAGGCCGCAGAGAACCTGTCCTCCACTACGAGAATGCGCCCTTGTCTTACTCTGTGGCGTCGCGTCAATCTTTACACGTTCCTCCAGGTACTGACACTGAGGTGACTAATGTCTTTGGATAGCGATGTGCACATGTATAGATGGGCGGCAATACCACACACACGGAGTACATTACTGGCCATTAAAATAGCTACACCAAGAAGAAATGCAGATGATAAACGGGTATTCATTGGACAAATAAATTATACTAGAACTGACATGTGATTACATTTTCACGCAATTTGGGTGCATAGATCCAGAGAAATCAGTACCCAGAACAACCACCTCTGGCCGTAAAAACGGCCTTGATACGCCTGGGCATTGAGTCAACCAGAGCTTGGATGGCGTGTACAGGTACAGCTGCCCATGCAGCCTCAAGACGGTACCACAGTTCATCAAGAGTAGTGACTGGCGTATTTTGACGAGCCAGTTGCTCGGCCACCATTGACCAGACGTTTTCAATTGGTGAGAGATCTCGAGAATATGCTGGCCATGGCAGTAGTCGAACATTTTCTGTATCCAGAAAGGCCCGTACAGGACATGCAACTTGTGGTCGTACATTATCCTGCTGAAATGTAGGGTTTCGCAGGGATCTAATGAAGGGTAGAGCCACGGTCGTAACACATCTGAAATGTAGTGTCCACTGTTCACAGTGCCGTCAATGCGAACAAGAGGTGACCGAGACGTGTAATCAATGGCACCCCATACCATCACGCCGGGTGATACGCCAGTACGGCGATGACGAACACTCGCTTCCAATGTGCGTTTACCGCGATGTCACCAAACACGGATGCGACCATCATGATGCTGTAAAAAGAACCTGGATTCGTCCGAAAACATGACGTTTTGCCATTCGTGCACCCAGGTTCGTCGTTGAGTACACCGTCGCAGGCGCTCCTGTCTGTCATGCAGCGTCAAGGGTAATCTCAGCCACGGTCTCCGAGTTGATAGTCCGTGCTGCTGCAAACCTCGTCGGACTGTTCGTGCAAATGGTTGTTGTCTCGGAAATGTCCCCATCTGTTGACTCAGGGATCGAGATGTGGCTGCACGATCCGTTACAGCCATGCGGAGAAGATGCCTGTCATCTCGACTGCTAGTGATACGAGGCCGTTGGGATCCAACACGGCGTTTCGTAATACCGTCCTGAACCCACCGATTCCATATTCTGCTAACAGTCGTTGGAACTCGACCAACGCGAGCAGCAATGTCGTGATAGGATAAACCGCAATCGCGATAGACTACAATCCGAGCTTTATCAAAGTCGGAAACGTGATGAGACGCATTTCTCTTCCTTACACGAGGCATCACAACAAGGTTTCACCAGGCAACGCCGGTCAACTGCTGGTTTTGTATGAGAAATCGGTTGGAAACTTTCCTCATGTCAGCACGTTGTAGGTGTCGACACCGGCGCCAATGTTGTGTGAATGCTCTGAAAAGCTAATCATTTGCATATCACAGCATCTTCTTCTTGTCGGTTAAATTACGCTTCTGTAGCACGTCATCTTCGTGGTGTATCAATTTTAATGGCCAGTAGTGTGTGAAAGGGGTCATTTGTACTCGGGTTATTCACATGGAAACGTTTCCGTCGTAATTACGGCCACACGAAGGGAATCGGACATTCGACTTCGGAAAGCGTTAGGGAAGTCAGTATTCTGAGATCCACAGTGTCAAGACTGTGCCGAGAATACCAAATTTCAGGCATTACCTCTCACATCGACCGAGAGCAGCGGCGTTTGCGCAGAACTGTCAGTGCTAGCAGACAAGCAACACCGCGAGAAATGACCTCAGAAATCAAAGTGAGGCGTACGACGAAGTATCCGGTAGGACAGTGCGGTGAAATTTTCCGTTAACGGGCTGTGGCAGCGGACGATCGACGCGAGTGCGTTTGCTAACACCACGACATGGGCTGCAGCGCCTCTTCTTGAATCGTGACCATATCGGGTAGATAGTGGAGGACTGTAAAACTGTGGCCTGGTCAGGTGAGTACCGATTTCAGTTGGTAAGAGCTGATGGTAGGGTGCCAGTGTGGCCACGGACCCAAGTTGTCAACAAGGCACTGTGCAAAGTGCTGGTGGATCCATCATGGTGCGGGCTGCGTTCACATTGGGTAGACTGGGTCACTTGGTTTAGGTGAATAGATCGTTGACTGAAAATGTTTGTGTTCGGCTTCTTGAACAGCATTTGCTACCATTCTTGGGTTTCACGGTGCTGGTGGATCCATCATGGTGCGGGCTGCGTTCACATTGGGTAGACTGGGTCACTTGGTCTAGGTGTAAAGATCATTGACTGAAAATGTTTACGTTCGGCTTCTTGAACAGCATTTGCTACCATTCTTGGGTTTCACGGTGCTAGTGGATCCATCATGGTGCGGGCTGCGTTCACATTGGGTAGACTGGGTCACTTGGTCTAGGTGAATAGATCGTTGACTGAAAATGTTTGTGTTCGGCTTCTTGAACAGCATTTGCTACCATTCTTGGGTTTCACGGTGCTGGTGGATCCATCATGGTGCGGGCTGCGTTCACATTGGGTAGACTGGGTCACTTGGTCTAGGTGTAAAGGTCATTGACTGAAAATGTTTGCGTTCGGCTTCTTGAACAGCATTTGCTACCATTCTTGAGTTTCACGGTGCTGGTGGATCCATCATGGTGCGGGCTGCGTTCACATTGGGTAGACTGGGTCACTTGGTCTAGGTGTAAAGATCATTGACTGAAAATGTTTATGTTCGGCTACTTGAAGAGCATTTGCTACCATTTTTTGGATTTCACGGTCCCAAACAACTATGCGCCATGTCACCAGGCCACAATTGTTTACTACTGGTTTGAAGAACATCTAACAGTTGGAATGGCTTTTGCCACCCAGATGAGGCGATATGAATCCTATCCTGCATCTGTGGGACATAATCGAGTGGTCAGTTCGTGCTCAAAATCCTGCACAGGCAACACGGTCACAATTACATGGCTCAATATTTGTTCAGGGGACTTCCAACGACTTACCGGGTCCATAGCACGTCCATTCGCTGCAGTACCATGGGCAAAAGAAGGTCCACCACGATATCAGAAGCTATCGCATGACTTTGGCCACCACGGTGTGTTTTAGTGTCGGAGATTCTGGAAAAATAGTTACACTCCTACACCCGATTGTCATTTCTGCAACCGCATGGGGTAGCTGCGCGGTCAGGGGCGCCTTGTCACGGTCCGTGCGGCTCCCTCCGTCGGAGGTTCGAGTCCTCCCTCGGGCCATCTCGGCTTGTTCCTGACAGGAATACCGGACCATTCTGCCGCTTACAGTACACTGCGTCAATCACACAGCCTGCAACACACGAGGAACACACGGCACATAGTTTGTCGGTTTTATTAATGTTTACCCTGTACACATCCTTCCAGGTTCTTATTGCATTTGTCGCTTTATTAACTCTTTATATTTACATCACGAAGGTCTCCTTTCTGGAATTTTTGCCATTTTCAAGCCATCCTACAATTATGGCACAATTTTTTGCTATATTATACGGTAAAAGTCTATTGGTTCATCTATCCCAGATGCTCTAGTTTTGCTTATTGACATACCCATCCAAATGAAAATGGTCTTCGTCGCTAAAACAAATCATAGAGCGCATACTAATTCCCATCATGCTCCCGGACAACTGTGCAGTTTTTACGTCCTAACGCAGACCGTTATGGCGATTTTATTTGACATTGTTCAATAATTGTGACCCTGTAACTGATAGAAGAAGTGAATCGCAAATTTCGTGAAATAGGCTTTGTATCGTAATGTACTATTTTCGAAGGTGCCCGTAATTCTGATTCGTTATATACGAGTAGTAGATTCTTTCAGTCGGCACTGCTCCCTTTGCCTCTGCCAGTCTGATTTTTTATGTCCTTCCTTTTATGCTTCGACACTCATGTGTTTTGTTTCTCCAAATGGAGCGGAATTCCCTCCTCTACGTCGCGGTCCCCGGTTTTAACGCAAAAAATCCGAGACGAAATCAGAAACATAACCACCGATCAGGCCAGCCGACAAAATCTCGCAAGTATCAGAATTCGTACTGAACACTTCCCTACCATATCAGAGACAGACATACTGTGTCCCGGCAGAGGCTCGAGTCCTCCCTCGGGCATGGGGGTGTGTGTTTGTCCTTATGATATCTACATCTACATCCATACTCCGCAAGCCACCTGACGGTGTGTGGCGGAGGGTACCTTGACTACCTCTATCGGTTCTCCCTTCTATTCCAGTCTCGTATTGTTCCTGGAAAGAAAGATTGTCGGTATGCCTCTGTGTGGGCTCTGATCTCTCTGATTTTATCCTCATGGTCTCTTCGCGAGATATACGTAGGAGGCAGCAATATACTGCTTGACTCCTCGGTGAAGGTATGTTCTCGAAACTTCAACAAAAGCTCGTACCGAGCTACTGAGCGTCTCTCCTGCAGAGTCTTCCACTGGAGTTTATCTATCATCTCCGTAACGCTTTCGCGATTACTAAATGATCCTGTAACGAAGCGCACTGCTCTCCGTTGCATCTTCTCTATCTCTTCTATCAACCCTAGCTGGTACAGATGCCACACTGCTGAGCAGTATTCAAGCAGTGGGCAAACAAGCGTACTGTAACCTACTTCCTATGTTTTTGGATTGCATTTCCTTAGCATTCTTCCAACGAATCTCAGTCTGGCATCTGCTTTACCGACGATCAGCTTTATATGATCATTCCATTTTAAATAACTCCTAATGCGTACTCCCAGATAATTTATGGAATTAACTGCTCCCAGTTGCTGACCTGCTATATTGTAGCTAAATGATAAGGGATCTTTCTTTCTATGTATGCGCACCACATTACACTTGTCTACATAGAGATTCAATTGCCATTCCCTGCACCATGCGTCACTTCGCTGCAGATCCTCCTGCATTCCAGTACAATTTTCCATTGTTACAACCTCTCGATATACCGCAGCTTCATCCGCAAAAAGCCTCAGTGAACTTCCGATGTCATCCACAAGGTCATTTATGTATATTGTAAATGGCAACGGTCCTACGACACTCCCCTGCGGCACACCCGAAATCACTCTTACTTCGGAAGACATCTCTCCATTGAGAATGACATGCTGCGTTCTGTTTTCTAGGAACTCTTCAATCCAATCACACAATTGGTCTGATAGTCCGTATCCTCTTACTTTGTTCATTAAACGTCTGTGGGGAACTGTATCGAGCGCCTTGCGGAAGTCAAGAAACACGGCATCCACACGGGAACCCGTGTCTATGGCCCTCTGAGTCTGGCTTTCACACGATCGTCTTTTTTGAAACCCGTGCTGATACCTACAGAGTAGATACCTAGTCTCCAGTAAAGTCATTATACTCGAACATAATACGTGTTCCAAAATTTTACAACTGATCGACGTTAGAGATATAGGTCTATAGTACTGCACATCTGCTCGACGTCCCTTCTTGAAAACGGGGATGACCTGTGCCCTTTTCCAATCCTTTGGAACGCTACGCTCTTCTAGAGACCTACGGTACCCGCTGCAAGAATGGGGACAAATTCCTTAGCGTACTCTGTGTAAAATCGAACTGGTATCCCATCAGGTCCAGCGGCCTCTCTTCTTTTGAGCGATTTTAATTGTTTTTCTATCCCTCTGTCGTCTATTTCGACATCTACCATTTCGTCATCTGTGCGACAATCTAGGAAAGAACTACAGTGCAGTCTTCCTCTGTGAAACATCTTTGGAAAAAGACATTTAGTATTTCGGCCTTTAGTCTGTCATCCTCTGTTTCAGTACCATTTTGGTCACAGAGTTTAGGTTAAGTAGTGTGTAAGCTTAGGGACTGATGACCTTAGCCGTTAAGTCCCATAAGATTTCACACACATACACCGCTGTTTCATTGACCTGTTCCGTTCTGTCCGCGTACATGATACGAGCGCTCTGCCTGGGTGTTTGTTAACCCACTTCCGCAGGGCATAGCCGGTACAGACGCGAAAAACCGATCGGCAGTTTTATTTTGAATTCGTGTCGGCCGGAAAATCGGGTCCATCGGTTGACGCCCGTGTATGCTAAACAGCGCCGGTGCAAACTGTTTTATTTAAATTCGCGCTGGTCGAGGGCGGAGGCTGGGCTCGTTAGTGGAGTATAAATAATGTATGGTGAGAGCGCGAACTGGTCCCCTCGCAGTCAAGGGTCTATAAATTTGTTTTTCGCGCTGGTAGTTAGCGATGCGGTCAGTCACCGGGGTTGTGTACAACTGTACCACCTCCAGAGTTTTGAGCGTGGTTGAGACAGCCGTCACCAAACTGTGGAGGGACTTCTGTAATTATAAAACACCACAATCCCACGTTTTTGTCGATGATTTACTACAGGGTGTCCGAAAAGTTTTTCCCCGATTACATAAATTGATAACTCAGGCTAGAAGTAAGATACAAATATGAAACTGGTGTCTAATTGTTTACAAACTATTAAAGTTTTTTTCACGTATTAGTAAACTTCCACTTCCATTGTTGCCCAATGACAGCACTCGTCGATATGACTTTGCGGTCGAAATGCTATCACGTATTGAGGACGATGATGGTTAGACGAATTGCCTTTTCCGATGAAGCGACCTTTTTTGTCAGTGGAGTAGTGAATCGCCATAATGTGCGCATTTGGGGTTCACAATCCCCTGGCGAGGTCATGGAGTTCACCAGAGGCAGTCCAAAGGTGAATGTTTGGTACGCGCTATCGCACGATCGAATTATCAGGACATTCTCCTTCGCTGAGGCTACCATCACATCTGCAGTGCATCTGGACATGTTGAAACCGTATGCTGTTCCTCAGCTGCTTCAGTATCACCCAAATGTCTTGTTTCAGCAAGACGGTGCACCGCCTCATTGAGGTTTGGACGTCCGTGCTTTTGACACCGTTCCTCACAAGCGACTTCTAATCAAGCTGCGGACCTATGGGGTATCGTCTCAGTTGTGCGACTAGATTCGTGATTTCCTGTCAGGAAGGTCGCAGTTCGTAGTAATAGACGGCAAATGATCGAGTAAAACTGAAGTGATATCAGGTGTTCCCCAGGGAAGCGTCCTGGGACCTCTGCTGTTCCTGATCTATATAAATAACCTGGGTGACAATCTGAGCAGTTCTCTTAGGTTGTTCGCAGATGATGTTGTAATTTACCGCATAGTAAGGTCATCCGAAGACCAGTATCAGTAGCAAAGCGATTCAGAAAAGATTGCTGTATGGTGTGGCAGGTGGCAGTTGACGCTAAATGACGAAAAGTGTGAGGTGATCCACATGAGTTCCAACAGAAATCCGTTGGAATTCGATTACTCGATAAATAGTACAAATCTCAAGGCTGTCAATCCAACTAAGTACCTGATTGTAAAAATTACGAACAACTTCAGTTGGAAAGACCACATAGATAAAATTGAGGGGAAGGCGAGCCACAGGTTGCGTTTCATTGGCAGGACGCTTAGAAGATGCAACAAGTCCACTAAAGAGACAGCTTACACTACACTCGTTCGTCCTCTGTTAGAATATTGCTGCGCGGTGTGGGATCCTTACCAGGTGGGATTGACGGAGGACATCGAAAGGGTGCAAAAAAGGGCAGCTCGTTTTGTATTATCATGTAATAGGGGAGAGAGTGTGGCAGATATGATACGCGAGTTGGGATGGAAGTCATTAAAGCAAAGACGTTTTTCGTCGCAGTGAGATCTATTTACGAATTTTCAGTCACCAACTTTCTCTTCCGAATGCGAAAATATTTTGTTGAGCCCAACCTACATAGGTAGGAATGATCATCAAAATAAAATAAGAGAAATCAGAGCTCGAACAGAAAGGTTTAGGTGTTCGTTTTTCCCGCGCGCTGTTCGGGAGTGGAATGGTAGAGAGATAGTATGATTGTGGTTCGATGAACGCTCTGCCAAGCACTTAAATGTGAATTTCAGAGAAATCATGTAGATGTATCTCGATATGACCTTTCCTGGGCGATGGATTGGCCTCCACGCTCTCATGACATAACCCCATTAGACTTCTTTTTATGGGGTTATGTCAAGGACGAGGTCTACCGAACACGTGTACCAGATCTTGAAATCCTGCGGCAACGGATAACCACAGTCGTTGAATCGATCCCTCCAGTGATGTTGGCTAATGTGTGGACGGAAATTGAATATCGCCTAGATGTGTTATGTGCTACCATGGGTGCTCATGTGGAAGTTTACTGATGTGTGAAAAGAATTTTGATAGTTTGTGAACAATTAGACACTAGTTTCATTTTTGTATCTTTCTTCTAGCCTGATTATTTATGTAATCCGGGAAGAACTTTTCGGACTCCCCAGTAACCTCCGCGCCCCCAGTATTACCAAACGCGAGATGAGCATTGTCTCGGTCATTAGCTCTCCGTTTAAAAAAAAAAGCTAGTTTTTGGCGCATCTCAATATTTATGGGGTCATATCTTATAACCCGTTTATCGTTCAGATATATTTTCGCAGGTACATTCAGTGTCACTTACGGTACCGTTAAATTAGAGGGAGGGGGGGGGGCGGTTAGGACGTCATACGGGCCGACTTGGAGCAGGAGAGGCACCACAGGACATTTTAATTTGCGCTGTGTATATTTTACTAATAAATCCATAAAACTTTGTCAGCGTAACCAGGAGGGATTCAGGATTCACACTCACAGCAGTGGAAGCATAAAAAAAAAGTTACATGTGAAATTTCTGCATTTTTTCACTTACTATTGGCTGCATTTGTTGCTATAGGTACACTTTTCTTCATAATTTTGTACAAGATACAAAGAACAGTTACAGGTGTATACAGTTACAGGTGTATAAACTCTAGAATTTTCCAAATCTATTAAAAACTGTAGTAAAAACTTAGATAATTAAGTATAAAATTTGAGTTTTTTCTAAATATGAAATATAAGAGCTCATTCATTTTTTCATAAATTAAATAAATGCTAGAGTTTCATACACCTGTAAGTATAGTTTGTATGCTGTGCAAAATACACTCCTGGAAATTGAAATAAGAACACCGTGAATTCATTGTCCCAGGAAGGGGGAACTTTATTGACACATTCCTGGGGTCAGATACATCACATGATCACACTGACAGAACCACAGGCACATAGACACAGGCAACAGAGCATGCACAATGTCGGCACTAGTACAGTGTATATCCACCTTTCGCAGCAATACAGGCTGCTATTCTCCCATGGAGACGATCGTAGAGATGCTGGATGTAGTCCTGTGGAACGGCTTGCCATGCCATTTCCACCTGGCGCCTCAGTTGGACCAGCGTTCGTGCTGGACGTGCAGACCGCGTGAGACGACGCTTCATCCAGTCCCAAACATGCTCAATGGGGGACAGATCCGGAGATCTTGCTGGCCGGGGAAGTTGACTTACACCTTCTAGAGCACGTTGGGTGGCACGGGATACATGCGGACGTGCATTGTCCTGTTGGAACAGCAAGTTCCCTTGCCGGTCTAGGAATGGTAGAACGATGGGTTCGATGACGGTTTGGATGTACCGTGCACTATTCAGTGTCCCCTCGACGATCACCAGTGGTGTACGGCCAGTGTAGGAGATCGCTCCCCACACCATGAGGCCGGGTGTTGGCCCTGTGTGCCTCGGTCGTATGCAGTCCTGATTGTGGCGCTCACCTGCACGGCGCCAAACACGCATACGACCATCATTGGCACCAAGGCAGAAGCGACTTTCATCGCTGAAGACGACACGTCTCCATTCGTCCCTCCATTCACGCCTGTCGCGACACCACTGGAGGCGGGCTGCACGATGTTGGGGCGTGAGCGGAAGACGGCCTAACGGTGTGCGGGACCGTAGCCCAGCTTCATGGAGACGGTTGCGAATGGTCCTCGCCGATACCCCAGGAGCAACAGTGTCCCTAATTTGCTGGGAAGTGGCGGTGCGGTCCCCTACGGCACTGCGTAGGATCCTACGGTCTTGGCGTGCATCCGTGCGTCGCTGCGGTCCGGTCCCAGGTCGACGGGCACGTGCACCTTCCGCCGACCCCTGGCTACAACATCGATGTACTGTGGAGACCTCACGCCCCACGTGTTGAGCAATTCGGCGGTACGTCCACCCGGCCTCCCGCATGCCCACTATACGCCCTCGCTCAAAGTCCGTCAACTGCACATACGGTTCACGTCCACGCTGTCGCGGCATGCTACCATTGTTAAAGACTGCGATGGAGCTCCGTATGCCACGGCAAACTGGCTGACACTGACGGCGGCGGTGCACAAATGCTGCGCAGCTAGCGCCATTCGACGGCCAACACCGCGGTTCCTGGTGTGTCCGCTGTGCCGTGCGTGTGATCATTGCTTGTACAGCCCTCTCGCAGTGTCCGGAGCAAGTATGGTGGGTCTGACACACCGGTGTCAATGTGTTCTTTTTTCCATTTCCAGGAGTGTACATCGAAGAATCTCTCTTACTTGTGAAGAAAAGTGTACCTATAGCGACAAATGTAGCCAATAGTAAGTGAAAATATGATGAAATTTCACACGTAAAAAAAATTTCTGTTATGTTTTTGAACTTCCACTACTATAGAAAATGTTGTGGGGAAGGCTAACCAAAGACTGCGTTTATTTGCCAGGACACTCAGAAAATGTAACAGGTCTACTAAAGAGACTGCCTACACTACGCTTGTCCGTTCTCTCTTAGAACACTGCTGCGCGCTGTGGGATCCTCACCAGATAGGACTGACGGAGTACATCGAAAAAGTTCAAAGAAAGCAGCACGTTTTGTATTATCGCGAAATATGGGAGAGAGTGTCACAGAAATGATACAGGATTTGGGCTGGAAATAATTAAAAGCGTTTTTCGTTGCAGTGGAATCTTCTCACGAAATTCCAATCAATAAAGGAAAGGAGTTTTTCGTTGCGACGGAATCTTCTCCCGAAATTCCAATCATTAACTTTCTTCTGCGAATGCGAAAATATTTTGCTGTCTCGGACCTACATAGGGAGGAACGATCGCCACGGTAAAATAAGGGAAATCATAGCTCGTACGGAAAGATATAGGTGTTCAACCTTTTCGCGCACTATACGAGATTGGAATAACAGAAAATTTGAAGGTGGTTCGATGAACCCTCTGCCATGCACTTGAATGTGATTTGCAGAGTATCCATGTAGATGTAGAATGAGGTCGGAGGCAGCTAGATCCCTACTTTTCTGTTTGATTCTTTTAAAGAAAGACATATTCGCGTTTTTTTGCTCTCCGACAGAAGAATTTTTCTTCTGGTTTCCTACTTTTCCCTGCTTTAGCAGGGTGTGCTGGTTATGTGGAATGAGTTCCTTGGGTCAGCAAAGTTTTCACGGATTATTTGCATAGTTGGACACATTTATTTACAAAGATGAAATAAGTACGCATAATATAAGGTTATCACATAATCCTCAGCTTTATATTCTTTTCTGCATGCTTTGCTTCATCCACCGCAATTCATCGGAAAAGTCCACCTTATGACTTTTATTTTAAAAGACTAAAGGTGTTATGAGAAATATTTTACGGAATTTGCAGCTGTTTGAGTTTCACCTAACTTTCAGCAGTAATTGAGGCACATTTCAACTCTATTATTAAAACCCCTTTTTAGTCGATTTTTGATCATTGCAGAACCACTCTGGTGACATATATAGAGGCGTGGAGAGCCCATTCTACAGACACAGCATGGAGGAAAAAAACTCTGACTACAAACATAGATTTCTGGCCTCAGAACCCTAGATCCCTTACTATGTCTTCACTAAAAACTATATTTACGTGCCGGCCGAAGTGGCCGTGCGGTTAAAGGCGCTGCAGTCTGGAACCGCAAGACCGCTACGGTCGCAGGTTCGAATCCTGCCTCGGGCATGGATGTTTGTGATGTCCTTAGGTTAGTTAGGTTTAATTAGTTCTAAGTTCTAGGGGACTAATGACCTCAGCAGTTGAGTCCCATAGTGCTCAGAGCCATTTTTTATATTTACGTCTCAGTCCGGATATTAAGTACTTACCTTTTTGGCATAAGTACCGTAGCTTCCAATCTCTGGATTTTGATAACAGATAATGATATCGAAAATAGTTTCAAGATTCTCCGAGAAGATCATCTTAAAAACAGATGGTAAACATTTCGACGATTTGCTATGAATAGAAATAACAGAAGTGGCCATCTCCACAACTGACTTTTTGGGGTTTTCTCAGGATTCGCCCATGAATGAATATTGCTTTTATAATCTGCCTACGGTCCACCCTAGACCACACTTAATGCAAAAGAAGCAACAGATTTGACGAAATTGACTCAGCTGGAGGAAGTGTGTGACGTTTAAATTTCGACCCTGTTCTGTACGATGGCTACAATACGACAGTCCTTCCTATAGATACAATATCTGACAGCTAGGATACGGGCTACGCAAAAGGCTTAACCCCTTACCTCTTCAATCAACAGAACCCGAGATATCATCCCCCGAAAAGTCGCATTTTCTAGCTCACCTTTTACAAACATATTGATACCCTGCAATGCCATGCATTGACAGATAAAAGAGTAAAAATGGAATTTTTGTCGTGCCTGGGTGACGTTAGATAGGCAACCTGACACTGGGAACGTGCACCATGAAGCGCGTTAGCAGTTTAGTAGCGTAGGGAATACAGTACTATAATCAGAATTTAAAAGAGCTATGGAATACTTGACGTCAAATAAATCAGAAGAGGTGGATAACATTACACCGAATTTTCTAAAATCATTTGGGGGAACCGACAACACGTTGCTATTCAGAATGTATAAGGTTGGCGATGCACCATCAGACGTTTGGTAAAACATCATCCTCACTAGTCGGAGGACAGAAAAAGTCGGAAATTGCGATAATTATGCGTCTACGTTACTGACAAGAACAAAGGACTGGAAAAAAAATTTAAGGCCTATTGGGTGACGATCAGTTTGGCTTTAGGAAAGGTAATAGCATGAGAGAGGCAATTCTGACGTTGCGGTTAATAATGGAAGCAAGACTGAAGGAAAATCAAGACACGTCCATAGGATTTATCGACATGGAGGAAGCGTTCGATGATATAAAATGCTGCAAGATGTTCGAAAATCTGAGAATCATTGGGGTAAGCTTTACGGAAAGACGAATAATATACAATATATACACAAGAGCCAAGAGTGAATAATAAGAGTGGAAGACCAAGAACGAAGTGCACACATTACAAAGGGTGTAAGGCAGGGATGTAACTTTTCGCCCCTACCGTTAAATCTGTACATCAAAGAAGCAATGACGAAAATAAAATAGATATTCAGGAGTGGCATTGAAATTCAAGCTGAAAGTATATCAATGATAAGATTTTCTAATGAGATGCTATCCTCAGTGAAAGTGAAGGATTATAGGATCTGTTGAATGGAAAGAACAGTCTAATGAGTACAGAATACGGACTGAGGCTAAACCGAAGAAAGACGAAAGTAACGAGAAGTAGCAGAAATGATAATTCTGGAAACATCCCCCAGGCTGTGGCTAAGCCATGTCTCCGCAGCATCCTTTCTTTCAGGAGTGCTAGTTCTGCAAGTTTCGCAGGAGAGCTTCTGTAAAGTTTGGAAGGTAGGAGACTAGATACTGGCAGAAGTAAAGCTGTGAGGACGGGGCGTGAGTCGTGCTTGGGTAGCTCAGTTGGTAGAGCACTTGCCCGCGAAAGGCAAAGCTCCCGAGTTCAGTCTAGGTCCGGCACACAGTTTTAATCTGCCAGGAAGTTTCATATCAGCACATACTCCGCTGCAGAGTGAAAATCTCATTGTAGAATGGCGAGAAAGTTAATATCAGTATTGATGGTCACGAAGTAGATGAAGTCAAGGAATTCTGCTACCTAGGCAGTAAAATAACCAATGACGGACGGAGCAAGAAAGACATCAAAAGCACACTAGCAATGGCAGAAAGGGCATTTATGGCCAATAGAAGTCTACTAGTATCAAACATAGGCCATAATTTGAGGAAGAAATTTCTTAGAATGTACGTTTGGTGCACAGTATTGTATGGTAGTAAAATGTGGACTGTGGGAAAACCGGAACGGAAAAGAATCGAAGCATATGACATGTGGTGTTGCAGAAGAATGTTGAAAATTAGGTGGACTGATAAGGTGAGGAATGAGGAGGTTCTGCGCAGAATCGTAGAAGAAGGGATGATATGGAACAGACTGACAATGAGAACAGACAGGATGATAGGACATCTGTTAAGACGTCAGGGGTCGGGATCTGTATCGGGTAAAAACTGTAGAGGAAGACAGAGACAGGAACACACCCAGAAAATAATAACTGAGGACGTAGGTTGCAAGTGCTACTCCGAGATGAAGAGGTTGGCACAGGAGAAGAAATCGTGGCATGTGGCATGAAACCAGTCAAAGCACTGTGACGACTCAAGAAAAACCACAGATTAAAATGAGAGTATTCGTTATATGCCATATATTAGCTTTTGCGAACGTTCCGGTTCGTCTCTGATTTGGGGCACACTCCACTGCCAACTTCACTGCCCTCATTCCAAACCCGGTGGTAGGCAGCGGCACGTGAAATGCTAATGTCTGGCCCACGACACGACAACCTGGCTCTCCCCGAAGCAAGCTTCATTTCCTCTCAGACTCCATTACACGATCCCTGCTGATTCGGTTAAGCCCCGCCCCGAAACACTCAGGCACGCCCACGGGCGAATGGACATACTACACAGGATCGCTTTCCCTTTCATTTAGAATCACTATTTAGTTCGTAATTGAAGCAGGAGCGACGAGTTTTAGTAGAAAATTTTATCGACCATAGCCAATGAGCTAAATATCCATAATTCCTATTTCATTAATAAGTTATGCAACGAATTTTTTTCTGGAAGCAGATAAGTTTTATTCAAGATTCCGATACACCATAATATTCCCCACTCTTCTGGCTACAAAACCGTTATGTTTCTTTTTTTTTTCAACATAATCTCTGTTCAGTTGCTAGACCTTACCCCACCTTACTGGCAGGGCCTGTATGCCCACGTGGAATGGTACTACACTACTGATCGCCTCTGGAGCCGGAGTCTTACTGCATCAATAACCGCTCAAGTTGTGCAACGAGGTGTTTGACTGTGATCGGCTGATCATTTCGAATGAGAGTGTCTGCACGTTCCAAGACTGCACGAATCACATCTGTGTGAAGCTGGCCGGCATGCGGCAGGCCGGACACGTTTGCGCGACGTTGTTGCATTGATGAGAGACGCTTCGTCCAACGACTTACCGTGCTTTTGTTCACTGCCAGGTCTCCGCAGACATTCTGCATGCGCCAATGAATATCTGCGATTCTCTGGTTTTCCGCCAAAAGAAATTAAGTGACAGCTCACTGCCTGGAACGCACCTCTATTACTGATGCTATTTTGAAGGGTACGTATAGCGTCGCCACCTACCGGAATTTCAAGGAATTACCGGAACATTCAACGACGTCCCACAACAAATTCCGCATTTTTCAACCGAAATTGGCCAAGAATAAAAATGTGTAGGGTTACTTTTTGAACGCCCCCCCGTGTATCAGATTAGATTAGGACTAGATTAGTACTTGTTCTGTAGATCATGAATACAACACTTCGTAATGATGTGGAACGTGTCAGGTTAATAAAAGGTGGCTATGCAAGATATTACATTAGACAAAATATTACATGACGCTTAATATTTTTAATTTTTTTGTGGGGTTTGGGGAAATTACCCACTTACTATATCCAAAAATTCATGTAATGAGTAGAAGGAGTTGCCATTAAAAAATTCTTTTAATTTCCTTTTAAATACTAAATGGTTATCTGTCAGACTTTTGATGCTATTAGGTAAGTGACTAAAGACTTTTGTGGCAGCGTAATTTACTCCCTTCTGAACCAAAGCTAGATTTAACCTTGAGTAGTGAAGATCATCCTTTCTCCTAGTGTTGTAGCCATGTACACTGCTATTACTTTTGAATTTGTTCGGATTGTTAATGACGAATTTCATAAGTGAATTCATATTGAGAGGCTACAGTGAAAATTTGTAGCTCTTTAAATAAGCGTCTGCAGGATGATCTTGGATGAGTTCCAGCAGTTATTCTGATTACACGCTTTTGTGCAATGAACACTCTTTTACTCAATGATGAGTTACCCCAGAATATGATGCCATACGAAAGCAGGGAATGAAAATAGGCGTGGTAAGCTAATTTATATCGCCAAAATTTGCAATGACCCTAATAGCATAAGTAGCTGAACTCAAACGTTTCAGCAGATCCTCAGTGTGTTTTTTCCAGTTCAACCCCTCATCAAAGCATACACCTAGAAAGCGCTACAGTCTGAAATCGCGCGACCGCTACGGTCGCAGGTTCGAAACCTGCCTCGAGCATGGATGTGTGTGATGTCCTTAGGTTAGTTAGGTTTAAGTAGTTCTAAGTTCTAGGGGACTGATGACCTCAGATATTAAGTCCCATAGTGCTCAGAGCCATTTTAACCATTTTGAACACCTAGAAATTTGGAATATTCTACCTTAGTTACCGATTTCTGATCGAAGTCAATATTTATTAATGGTGTCATTCCATTTACTGTGTGGAACTATATATACTGTGTTTTGTCAAAGTTTAATGAAAGCCCATTTGCAGATAACCACTTAATGATTTTTTGAAAAACATCGTTTACAATTTCACCAGTTAATTCTTGTCTGTTGGGTGTGATAGCTATACTTGTATCATCGGCAAGTTTTGCATCTTCGTGAATATAGAATGGCGAGTCATTAATATATATTAAGAACAGCAGAGGACCCAAGACCGAACCCTGCGGCACCCCAATCTTGATTATTCCTCAGTTTGAGAAATCACTAGTTTTTTTGCATACTATCTGCAAAGATAACCGACTTATTGGATGACGAGTAATTGATTTCTTTTTCGATCCGTAAAAATGGTGTTCATACACGCCTCTGTGAATTGCTTGCATGAGAAACCTGGAAATAGTCGTAAACTTGTTACCCACAGTTTGCTGTCCTCTGGTCGAAATTGCAGCTCCCCCGTGTCTGAGAAGTTAATTGCCACTCGCTACTTTACGGAAGTGAGCAAGTAAAGATGAAAATTAATAGTTCACGTTTGGTGATAAATATAGACAAACACAGCATTGATCGCGTATTCATTTTGCTACTGTCTGTTACAATCTAAATTATAGAATGAACTGCGTTTGTAGTGTACAGTTTCTGTACGCTACGCTCAGCTGCTTCGCGTGCCTAAAACACGATATTGTGAACGTCTCTATGGGAACGCCTCTTCATAGCTCTATAGACGGCTGTTATTTTCGTCTATAGCCGTTTGCGCATCGTAGTTGAAAGCTGTTGCCGGCCTCTGTGACCGAGCGGTTCTAGGCGCTTCAGTCTGGAACCGCGTGACCGCTACAGTCGCAGGTTCGAATCCAGCCTCCGGCATGGATGTGTGTGATGTCCTTAGGTTAGTTAGGTTTAAGTAGTTCGAAGTTCTAGGGGACTGATGACCTGAGAAGCTAAGTCCCATAGTGATCAAAGCCATTTGAACCATTTTACATCGAAGTCATGTAAACATGTAAACAAAGGTATTTCATACCAGGATCAACCGAGCAGTGTAGAAGAGTGTACGAAGAATCATTAGTCGATTGGAGGCGAACACGGTACGCCAAACGTCTGTACTGGCTCATGACATAACGGCTATCACAAACGAGATTATCCATCATAACTCGAAAATAAATAAATTTCAGACAAAACCTTATTTAACGTTTAATTCTTCTTTTCATGCAGACAATACAACCACGTAATGTGTACAGGTACCTTTGACTCACCCTGTATGTGTGTGTTACACTCTACTATTGATCTCGCCTTTACTGCACGTCAGCTTTTAATTTTCCTCTATAGCACGAGGTGGGAGCCAGCATATTTGCTCTAATTATCCCGACAAAAACCTAATAAATGTAGTGGGCGGGTAGAATTTTAACTGTTGATAATTACAGTAAGCACCCAAATACGCAGATCGTTTTGTCCACAAACAAATGGAATGCATATAAAGTATTGTACTTTGTGCAGAGATGCCTGTTGCACGTGACTGGCGTTGTTGTATTTGCTTTGGGGACGTTATTAAACCGAAACGAATGTCAAACACGACACTGAAAAGAGACAGAGCAGATTTATTGGAATCCATGCTGGGGCGTTTACTGGAACTACAAAAGGAAAATAAGGCATGTGATTTCTTCTTATTCTGCGTGAACTGTGCTAACAGATCCTTTGCACTGGTTGATTGGTGTGGCAATGATAATGTGTGCACGGCACCATGTATTTGACTTATCATCTTTCTTGTTTACTTTTTCCTTTTTATTACGCAACTCTTCTAAATTTCATTTTTATCGATTATGCACAAGCGCTCGCTCGACAAAAGGTACGTTCCTATAGAATGGAAAGTTGCACAGGTCACGACAAAGGAATCCGTTGAATTGTAGGTCCATTTTATTGAGATCGTTTTGTAGTAGTATTCTGGAACATATGCCATGTTCCAACTTTTTGAAATACCTCGAAGAATACTATCAATTGACAAGAAACCAGTGACGGTTTGAGGAAATATCATTCTTCTGAAACACAACTGGTTCTTTATTTACACGAAGTAGTAAGTGTTATCGTCAGGGGATTAGAAGTTGATTCTTTATTTCTAGATTCCTCCCAAGCGGCTTCTATTCAAACTAGTGTCATAGGCCCTTTGCTGTTCCTGATCTATATAAACGATTTGGGAGACAATCTGAGCAGCCGTCTTTGGCTGTTTGCAGATGACTCTGCCATTTATCGACTAGTAAAGTCATCAGAAGATCAAAACAAATTGCAAAACGATTCATAAAAGATACCTGTATGGTGCGAAAATTGGCGATTGACCCTAAGTAACGAAAAGTGCGAGGTCATTCACATGAGTGCTAAAAGGAATCCGTTAAACTTCGGTTACATGAGAAATCAATCAAATCTAAAGTCCTTAAATTCAACTAAATACCTAGGAATTACAATTACGAACATTTTAAATTGGAAGGAACACATAGATAATGTTGTGGGGAAGTCTTATCAAAGACTGTGTTTTATTGGCAGGACACTTACAAAATGTAACAGACCTACTAAGGAGACTGCCTACACTACGCTTGTCCGTCCTCTTTTAGAATACTGCTGCGCAGACAGGATTGACGGAGTACATCGACAAAGTACAAGGAAGGGTAGTATGTTTTGTATTATCGCGAAATAGGGGCGAGAGTGTCACTGAAATGATACTGGATTTGGGGTGGATATCACTAAAACAAAGGCGTTTTTCGTTGCGTCGGATACTTCTCACGAAATTTCTTTCACCTAGTTTCCCCTCCGAATGCGAAAATATTTTGTTGACGCCGAGCTACGTAGCGGGAAACGATCATCATAATAAAGTAATGGAAATCAAAGGTCTCACGGAAAGATAAAGGAGTTCGTTTTTCCGCGCGCTATACGAGATTGGAATAATAGAGAACTGTGAAGGCGGCTCGATGAACCCTCATCCAGACACTTAAATGTGAATTGCAGAGTATCCATGCATATGTAGGTGTATTATTTTTACTTTTCAGATTGCAAAAGTGCATCAGTGTCACGACAGCCTGGAACCTCACTAGAGATACCATTTGACACACCATTTGACACTTATTCGCAGCATTTTTCGAACGGTGGACCAAGGTATGTTCAGCTCGTACATTACTTGATGATCGCACCTTGCGTCCAGCATTCTCAACCTTGGCAGCAGTAATTTCTTAAACAATACGTGGCGCAATTGGTTCTCGCAGGAGCAATCTCCAAATCGCCACTTAACTCGAACTCCAATCACCCCTTGCTCCAGATCCACGTTGGCTATCTGCAACTGTAATGCATTTGATGGTCGTGCTTCAATATTGGAGCACCGTACGAGTATTGGCATCCAGTGCCAAATCAAGGCACAAACAGTGCCAACAACGCAAATCCTGTAGTGCGTGGTTTGAACATCACTGCTATAACACATGAATTGAATTGCGAATGAGGACAACCATAACCTGTAGAACAGAATGACGACAATGAAAATTTGCACCGGACCGGGATGCGAACCCAGACCTCCCGCCTATCGCGAGCGGCCACCTTACCATACGCCTAACCGTGCACGACCGACAGCCCGGCCCAAACCTCGGTACGTCGTCAACCATACGTCTACGATCTGTACTCGCACACCCATTACGTGTATTCCCGTACAGAGCAAACGTTGTGCTTGAAAGTGGCTTGTCCTGTATCGGCAGAGAAATAGGATATTGCAGTTACTGTAAGCAGTTTTCCGTCTGCATTGACTCAACTGCCGAAAGGTATTTCTAACCACACCGTTGGAGGATAGGTTCTGTTGACAAATAATTCTTCCGAAAAAAGTTCGATATGTTGTGCCGTTTCCGACTTAATTAGCATTGGAGTTAGCCAATCAGTTCGTTGGGCACACATGTCAAAGCGTCCCGTCAGAGACTGTGTCGCCAAACGTGTTCTTCGTTTGGTTTCCTGATCCCGAGGAAGAGAGCGATGAAAAATTTGGACGTGCGACGGTAGTAGGAATCGAACCCGAGCCAAAGCCTGAGCAGTCTCGTGCGCTGTCATCTAACCTGTGAGAACAACCGATACTAATCGCATTTGAAGGGCTACTTGAATTTGCGCGCGCAAATGCCAGATTGCCTAACGTCAACCCTAACTACACTACTGGCTATTAAAATTGCTAGAGCAAGAAGAAATGCAGATGATAAACGGGTATTCAATGGACAAATATATTACACTAGAACTGACATGTGATTACATTTTCACGCAATTTGGGTTCATAGATCCTGAGAAATCAGTGCGCAGAACAACCACCACTGGCCGTAGTAACGACAGAGCTTGGATGGCGTGTACAGGTACAGCTGCCCATGCAGCTTCAACACGATACCACAGTTCATCACGAGTAGTGACTGGCGTATTGTGACGAGGCAGTTGCTCGGCCACCATTGACCAGACGTTTTCAATTGGTGAGAGATGTGGAGAATGTGCTGGCCAGGGCAGCACTCGAACATCTTCTGTATCCAGAAAGGACCGTACACGACTTGCAACATGCGGTAGTGGATTATCCTGCTGAAATATACGGTTTCGCTGGGATCGAATGAAGGGTAGAGCCACGGGTCGTAACACATCTGAAATGTAATGTCCTCTGTTCAAAGTGCCGCCAGTGCGAACAAGAGGTGACCGAGACGTGTAACCAATGGCACCCCATACCATCACGCCGGGTGATACGCCAGTATGGCGATGACGAATACACGCTTCCAATGTGCGTTCACCGCGATGTCGCCAAACAGGGGTGCAAGCATCATGATGCTGTACACAGAATCTGGATTCATCCGAAAAAAAAAATGACGTTCCGCCATTCGTGCACCCAGGTTCGTCGTTGAGTACACCATCGCAGGCGCTTCTGTCTGTGATGCAGCGTCAAGGGTAACCGCAGCCATGGTCTCCGAGCTGATAGTCCATGCTGCTGCAAACGTCGTCGAACTGAAAAGTCCCCATCTGTTGACAGGGATCGAGACGTGGCCGCACGATCCGTTACAGCCATGCGGATAAGATGCCTGTCATCTCGACTGCTAGTGATACGAGGCCGTTGGGATCCAGCACGGCGTTCCGTATTACCCTCCTGAACCCACCGATTCCGTATTCTCCTAACATTCATTGAATCTCGACCAACGGGAGCAGCAATGTCGCGATACGATAAACCGCAATCGCCATAGGCTACAATCCGAACTATATCAAAGTCGGAAACGTGATTGTATGCATTCCTCCTCCTTAACGAGGCATCACAACGTTTCACCAGGCAACGCCAGTCAACTGCTGTTTGTGTATGAGAAATCGGTTGGGCCGGCCGAAGTGCCCGTGCGGTTAAAGGCGCTACAGTCTGTAACCGCAAGACCGCTACGGTCGCAGGTTCGAATCCTGCCTCGGGCATGGATGTTTGTGATGTCCTTAGGTTAGTTAGGTTTAACTAGTTCTAAGTTCTAGGGGACTAATGACCTCAGCAGTTGAGTCCCATAGTGCTCAGAGCCATTTGAACCATTTTTGAAATCGGTTGGGAATTTTCCTCGTGTCAGCACGTTGTAGGTGTCACCACCGGCGCCAAATTTGTGTGAATTCTTTGAAAAGCTAATCATTTGAATATCACAGCATCTTCTTCCTGTCGGTTAAATTTCGCGTCTGTAGCACATCTTCGTGGTGTAGCAATTTCAATGGCCAGTAGTGTAACTCGTAAAAGGGGCGACGTTGAAAATTTCTTACTTAACAATTAATTGTCAACACAACCTATCCTGCAACACCATTATAAGCTTTCCGAACTCTGTCTGACTACCGTGTATATCCTTAGAGACTGTTTTCGACTATCGGAACAAAACAATACAGTGGCAGCTGGAGCCCACTGAGAAGGAGAACACTCATTGTTGACGTGATGGCTTGGCTGTTGTGTTGTTTTTGCCACCTCACGGCCGAAGGTTCGAGTCCAGCCTCGGTCATGGATGTGTATGTTGTCGTTACCGCAAGTTAGTTTGTGTGGGACTGATGACCTCAGCAGTCTGGACCCTTAGGAATTCACACACATTTGAACATTTTGTTGTTCTCCGTGTGTAAAGACAAGAATAAAATATTTAAAGTGGTATGTGCATCGTATCGACGTGAACTGGAGAAAGACGATTATTGATGTTCAGTCAACTGCGAACAGTGCGGAGGTGTTTTATTCGTACATGAGATCACACTTCTCGCGAGGGCAAAGACTCAAATCGGTGGTTCTCTGGTGAAAGATGTGAGCACGAAAACGGAGCACATTTCGGGGAATATGCTTTGATGCGAACACGCCTTGAGGTGTCACGTGTTGCTCAATGAACAGAAACTGTTTCACGGTTGCCACGGAGTAGGACACTGAAAACACGAATGTAATGCATAAATTCGCTAGTGTCGTATGTTTCAAATAGCGCACAGATAACGAATCTGGAGACGTTATTTTCAACGCAGAGTCACCAAATACTAACGCAGTGCCTCACTGTCGCCACACTATCTCGGGAGTACCAGTGTTGTTGAATAATATGTATGCAAATGTAATCAGTCACTCGAAATACACCGGCGTGCCCGACGCAGTCCGCTCGCTTAACATTGCAAACAGACCAGCCAGCACCAAACACTCGTACACAAACTGTTAAACTCAAATCCCGTGCGGCCTGCGTTCGACCTATAAAAGGAAAGCATATTTATGGTAAATGATGTCAAATTAAACACGTTTCAGCTGTCAAATTTCCAACCTTATTTTATTTGGCAACCAGTTTAAGCCTAGTAACGCCATCTTTAGGCCCCTGACCAACGTATAGGAAGAATCTACCTTATAACGAGGTACTGGCAGAAGTAAAGCTGTGAGGACGGGGCGTGAGTCGTGCTTGGGTAGCTTAGTTGGTAGAGCACTTGCTCGCGAAAGGCAAAGTTACCGAGTTCGAGTCTCGGTTCGGCACACAATTTTAATCTGCCAGGAAGTTTCAGAATCTACCTTGGTTGTACTAAAACAGGGGCCAGCGATACTGGTATTAGTACATATCTACTTGCTATAGTGTTCACTTAAACCATCACCTGTTGTTTTGATCGCAACTGAGGTAGATTCTTCCTACACGTCGGTCAGGGACTTGAATATGGCGTAGTGAAAGGCTGAAACTGCTTGTCAAATAAAATAAGGATGGAAATTTGGCGGCTGCAAGATGTTTATAATTTGACATCTTCTCTCGAACAGCCAAGTCCCGCAACCATCTCTAAAAATATGGAGAAACAGAGACTATTTATGATAGGTTCGCGCACGGGGGAAGCTAACTTTACCCGATCCTTTTTGGGAAGTGACGCGAAAATTTCGTGTCTTCCTTTAAACGCGACACTAGCTTCAAACTCGATAACAGTCGACAAATGAAGAATTTTCGAGACGCAATATTCGATTTATGTACCTCATTGTTTTCGTATTATACCTTAAAGCGCATCTTTTGACAGTTTGCCACTATAATTTGTTATAGCCAAACCTCCGATAGTGATATATGAGCGGTAAAATCCTTCGAGACGTCATAAGGTGAGAGGTAACGTCAGAACCAGCTTGAGTTCATTGTACAGGATGTATAAAAAAAAAATGAACCGATTTTTAAAAAAAATCATAACTGTTATGTTATTTCTGATATGTGCTTGAACAACGTACTGTTGGATAGAGTGAACTCTCGAGTTTTACGTGGTTACCGCTAGGTAGCAGCAGTGTGCGCCCAATTCTCAAATGGCTCTGAGCACTATGGGACTTAACATCTATGGTCATCAGTCCCCTAGAACTTAGAACTACTTAAACCTAACTAACCGAAGGACAGCACGCAACACCCAGCCATCACGAGGCACAGAAAATCCCTGACCCCGCCGGGAATCGAACCCGGGAACCCGGGCGTGAGAAGCGAGAACGCTACCGCACGACCACGAGATGCGGGCGCCCAATTCTCTTCTAGTAAAAATGGTGTCGGGACAAAAGAAAGCATTTTGTGTTCTACGTGTTGCGTAGTGCGGGTCGGTAATAACTGTCCAGCGTGAGTTTCGTACCAGATATAGTGTGGACCCCCCTACAGAACAGAACATTAGACGATGGCATGATCAATTCCAAGAAACAGGTTGTTTGTGTAAAGCCAAATCGCCCGGCCGTCCCCGAGTGTCTGACACAGACGTCGAACGCGTCCGCCGCTCTGTCACAAGGAGTCTACAGAAATCCTTTTCTCCGTGCAGCTCGACAGCTCAGCGTGTCTCCGATGTCCGTCTGGCGTGTGTTGATTCGACGTTTACACATGAAACCGTATAAAATTCAGCTACTGGAAGCTCTTCGTGAAGGTGGCAAACAACAACGTGTGGAGTTCTGTAATTTAGTTCTGCGCAAGATGGAAGATAACAGTTCTCTTGATTTTCAGTGGGGGTTTATAAAAGACTCTTTTTATGTACCTGCGTCCACAATGAGTGGACTGAGACATCGCATAACAGCAGCTGTGGAAGCAGTAACTCAAGACATGCTCGCTGAAGTGTGGAAACAATTTGAATACCGCATTGACATATGCCATGAATCTCAAGGGGGGTATGTTGAACACCTATAAAAGGATATAAACAAAAAACTTTTTGAGATTCCGGTTCGTCAAAAAACAAAAAATAGTTCAAATGGCTCTGAGCACTATGGGACTTAATGTCTGAGGTCATCAGTCCCCTAGAACTTAGAACTACTAAAACCTTACTAACCTAAGGAGATCACACACATCCATGCCCGAGGCAGGATTCGAACCTGCGACCGTAGCGTACGCGCGGCTCCAGACTTCAGCGCCTAGAACCGCTCGGCCACATCGGCCGGCTCATAAAACAAAGTTCATTGTATATGTTTAATAGTTTCAGAAATATAGACGGTGCCAAATCGGATGATTCAATTTGATACAGACTATAGTACAGTGAATAGCCATGGGGCTGTGAGGTAAAAGTAAATATAACGAGGTAACAAAAGTCATGTGGTACATTCTAATATGATGTCAGACCCCGTTTTTCCGGGGGGATGGCAGGAAATCGACGTCGCACGGACTTCATAAGCCGTTGGAAAACCTAAGCACGAATACTAAGCCATGCTGCATCTATAGCCGTCCACAAGTGAGTGAGTATTGCCGATGCAGGAGTTTGTGCACACTCTGACTTTTCGATTATGTCTCATAAATGTTCGATGGGGGTTAATGTCTGGCGCTGTGGTTGGCCACATCGTTTGCTCGCATTGTCCAGAATGTTCTTCTAACCAGTCGTGAACAATTATGGCCCAGTCACATGACGCATTGCCTTCCATACAAACTGAGATCCATGAATGGGTGCAAATTGTCTCCAAGTAGCTGAACACAACCAATACCATTCAATCACCTGTCCAGTTAGACCACAGGAGCCGCCCGGTGTGGCCGTGCGGTTCTAGGCGCTTCAGTCTGGAACTGCGTGACCACTGTTGTTGCAGGTTCGAATCCTGCCTCGGGCATGGATGTGTGTGATCTCCTTAGGTTAGTTAGGTTTAAGTAGTTCTAAGTTATAGGGGACTGATGACCATTGATGTTAAGTCCCATAGTGCTCAGAGCCATTTGAACCATTTAGACCACAGGACCCAGTCCGTTCCATGTAAACACAGGCCATTATTTCTTTCTTTCTTTCTTTCTCGGGGCCTTTGTCCCTCTCCAACGCGGGGTCGGCTTTGTTATGACGGATTTGGCAGTGTTAACTGCAGAGTGTGGCTGGATGCCCTTCCTGCCGCCCCGCCGAACCCCCCGGGACGGAAGTAGTGTACCCCATCAGTCTGCGTTGCTGTGCAGCTGGTCCCGGCGAAGATTCGAGTCCTCTGTTGGGCATGGGTGTATGTGTGTTTGTTCTTAGGATAATTTAGGTTAACTAGTGTGTAAGCTTAGGGACTGATGACCTTAGCAGTTAAGTCCCACAGATTTCACACACATTTGAACATTTGTCTGCGTCGAGTGTAAGTCATGGAATAGTGTGTATGTTTTCAAATGTCTGTGAGTCGTGTAACTGAGATGGAACTTGGCGAACAGCCCAGTATTCACCTAGCTGGATGTGGAAAACCGCCTAAAACCACATCAAAACTGGATAGCATACCAGCCGTCGGGCAGGTTCGATCTGAGTCCAGGAAGCAGCGCATTAGTGCTCTCGGCTATCCTGGTGGGTCAAACAGAGCCCACACCATTATGCAGTAATATGATAATACAGTGCCTGTGTTATTCTGATTACGATGCAAAGTTCTTTTTGGGTTCGAGTCCCAGTCTGGTACAAATTTACATTGCCCTCATTCCATTATTATTGAAACTTCCCCTCTGAATGCAAACAATGATTGTGCTGGTATACTTGTATGTTATTCGATACTGAAACAGCTGAGCACAACGTATTCAGACAGTTCTCTCTTTACTTATTCTGATCATCACTAAACTGACACACAATATTTTTAGCGCAACGCAATCTGACTTTCAATAATCCTTACAAAAGAATGGCCCTGATTAACAATAACCTACACCTTTCATGAATCACTTACCGGACAGAAATCTTCGTTGCTCGAACCACTGCAACACAGCGAGCGCCAATACTGCCAGCTAAATAAAGTATTCTAACTACTAAATTCAAATGGTTCAAATGGCTCTGAACACTATGGGACTTAACTGCTGTGGTCATCGGTCCCCTAGAACTTAGAACTACTTAAACCTAACTAACCTAAAGACATCACACACATCCATGCCCGCGGCAGGATTCGAACCTGCGACCGTAGCGGTAGCGCGGTTCCAGACTGAAGCGCCTAGAACCGCTCGGCCACTACGGCCGGCCTTCTAACTACTGAAGGCACTAACTACTGATAGGCATAGTTAGCAAATGAAAGATTTTGATAGAAAATAAACAGTATATTTACCTTAATAGCGTTCAGAAGTCATAATATACACTACTGGATATTAAAATTGCTACACCACGAAAATGACGTGCTACAGGCGCGAAATTTAACCGACAGCAAGAAGATGCTGTGGTATGCAAATGATTAACTTTTCAGAGCAGTCACACTAGGTTGGCGCCGGTGGCGACACCTACAACGTGCTGACATGAGGAAAGTTTCCAACCGATTTCTCATACACAAACAGCAGTTGACCGGCGTTGCCTCATGAAACGTTGTTGTGATGCCTCGTGTAAGGAGGATAAATGCGTACCATCACGTTTCCGACTTTGATAAAGATCAGATTGTAGCCTGTCGCGATTGTGGTTTATCGTGTCGCGACATTGCTGCTCGCGTTGGTCGAGATCCGTAATAACCATGCCGACCCCGCGTTGGAGCGGGACAGGGCCCAAAGAAAGGAAAAAAATGTAGAAATTGTTTTCACTGCAGCAGCTCAGCACCCGATCACTCGGTCTCTTTATCTGTTCTCCTCTCCATCCTTAGCTAGAGGTCTCTGACCAAATTCGTGATTGCTAATTTTCATGTTTCTATGTCTTACCCATGTTGGCCGGCCGTGGTGGCCGAGCGGTTCTAGTTGCTACAGTCTGGAACCGCGAGGCCGCTACGGTCGCAGGTTCGCATGCTGCCTCGGGCATGGATGTGTGTGATGTCCTTAGGTTAGTTAGGTTGAAGTAGTTCGAAGTTCTAGGGGACTGATGACCTCAGAAGTTAAGTCCCATAGTGCTCATGTACGCTAGTTTAGTTTAAGTGATAACTAATCACTGTCAATCAGTTTCTTTGGTTCTTTATTGGAAAAAGAATGGGTTAGCCTACAGGAGTACCATTCTGTCAGTGATGTCCATATGTTCCTTCCTGCGGAGAACGTCCTCATTCCTTACCTTATTAATCCATCTAATTTTCAACATTCTTCTGTAGCACCACATCTCAAACGCTTCAATTCTCTTTCGTTCCACTTCTCCCACTCTCCATGTTTCACCACCGTACAATGCTGTGTTCCAAACGTACATTATCTCAGTAGTTTCTTCTTCAAATTAATGCCGGTGTTTGATCCTAGTAGACTTCTGTTGGCCAGGAGTGACCTTTTTGCCAATATTAGTCTGCTATTTATGTCCTCTTTGCTTCGTCCATCATGGGTTTTTTGCTTCCAAAGCAGCATAATTTCTTCTTTTTGTGTACCACATCTTCCACAACTCTGATGTTAACTTTTTCGCTACTCTCATTTCAGCTACTCCACCTTACGTTCACATTTTTTGTTTTATTAGTAGCTGCTATTTCTCAGTATCGTGTCAAGCTATTGCGCTAGCTTGACATGTACATTGATGCGATTCGTTTACGATGTTTACAATAGGAACATTTTTGGCAATATCACGGCATTCCGCTTGTCTGAAAAAGACACTGACATTCTCTCAACTAAATTTAAACTTTCTAACGTGGCAAATTAATTTTACGAAACCCGTAAAGCGAAATAAAAATAACTGTGTAACTGAATTTTATAAGGAAACTTTGGTCTTTCTTCGATGTACTCCAAATCTATAGTTTTTGTTCATTAGACCGATCATTCCACCCAACAGGCCTTGTAATTTCTCCTTCATTTTCACTTGGAATTGCAGTACGATACCTATATTTCCTGTGATATTTCTTATTTCAACAAAAATTACAAAGATATCAAAAAGAAAAAAGAAGAAGGTGAAGAAGCAAAGGAAATACGATACAAATGACGAAAATAATATATCTCAACTGGCAGATTCTCTAATTAAGAACTCAAATACCTTGTGAGTTGTTTTTGATGTTGTTGTGGTCTTCAGTCTAGAGACTGGTTTGATGCGACTCTCCATGCTACTCTATCCTGTGCAAGCCCTTTCATCTCCGAATAACTACTGCAACCTAGATCTTTCTGTACCTGCTTATTGCACTCATCCCTTGGTCTCTCTCTATGATCTTTACCTCTGTCACTTAACTCCAGTACTAAACTGGTGATCCCTTGATGTCTCAGAATGTGTCCTATCAACTGATCCCTTCTTTTGGTCAACTTGTGCTACAAATTCGTCTTCTCCCCAATTCTTTTCAGTACTTTCTTGTTATTTACGTGATCGACAATCTAATCTTCAGCATTCTTCTGTAGTACCATGTTTCGAAAGCTTCTGTACTCTTTTTATATAAACTGTTAATCGTCTGTGTTTCACTTCCTTAAATGGCTTAATCTATATTCGATATTAACATTTTTCTCTTCATGAGAAATGCTTTTTCTTGCCATTGCCAGTCTACATTTTATATTCTCTCTACTTCGGCCATCATCAATTATTTATCTGCCCAAATAGTAAAACTCATATACTAGTATAAGTTCCTCGTTTCATAATCTAATTCCCTCAGCATCACCTGATTTAATTCGACTACATTCCGTTATCCTCGTTTTGCTTCTGTTGATTTTCATCTTATGTCCTCCTTTTAAGATACTGTCCACCCCGTTCAACTGCCCTTCCAGGTCCTTTGCTGCCTCTGTCAGAAGTATATCATTGGTAAACCTCAAAGCTTTTATTTTTTCTCCCTGAGCTTTAATTCCTACTCCAAATTGATCTTTGGTTTCCCTTACTGTTTGTTCTATGTACATATTGATAAACATGGAGGATAGGCTACAACCCTGTCTCACTCCCTTCTCAACCACTGCCTCTCTTTCATACCCCTCTGCCGTCTGGTTTCTGTACAAATTGTAAATAGCCTTTCGCTCCCTGTATTTTACACGTGATACCTTCAGAATTTCAAAGACAGTATCCAGTCGACATTGTCATAAGCTTTCTCTACAAATGTTGCAAATGTAGGTGTGCCTTTCTTCCAAGATAACTCGTAAGGTCAGTATTCCCTCGCGTGTTCCTACCATTCTCCGGAATCCAAAATGATCTTCCACGAGGTCTACTTCTACAAATTTTTCCATTTTCTGTAATGAATTCGTGTTAGTATTTTGCAACCGTGAGTTATTAAGGCGATATTTCGATAATATTCATTCCTGTCAGAACCCGTTTTCTTTAGAAATGGAATTACTACAGTCGTCTTGAAGTCGGGGGTATTTCGCCTGCCTCATACATCTGGCACACCAGATGGAAGAGTTTTGTCATGGCTGACTTTCCCAAAGCTGTCAGTAGTTTTGAGGGAATTTCCTCTACTCCCGGGACCTTCTTTCGACTTAGATCTTTCAGAACTTTGTCAAATTCTTCCCAGAGTTTCGTATCTCCTATCTCATCTTCATCTACGTCCACTTTCTATAATATTGCTTTCACGTTCATATTCCTTGCATAGACCCTCTACATACTCCTTCCACCTTTCGCTTTTTCCTTCTTTTGTTAGTCTATTTTTCCCGAAGGTTTTTCCTGTAGGCGGTAGCTATCTTCCCCCTTCTAAATCTCGTAACTCTATCATAAATTTCGAAAATTATTGTACATAGGGGAACGGTCAAATATTTTTCAGGCAATTACGTACAGCTCTTGTTGAAAGAGCAATGATAAACTGGCGCCGGCCGCTGTGGCCGAGCGATTCTAGACGCTTCAGTCCGGAACCGCGTTGTTGCTACGGTCGCAGGTTCGAATCCTGCCTCGGGCGTGGATGTGTGTTAGGTTAGTTAGGTTTTCGTAGTTCTAAGTCTAAGGGACTGATGACCTCAGACGTTAAGTCCCATAGTGCTTAGAACCATTTGAACCATTTTTTGATAAACTGGCGTTTCCTATAGAGACACATGAACAACCACTTAGTCTCACTGTCTACCCGTGAAGGGTAAGACACGAAAACCTTACGCTACAATAAATAGTATCTACTGTCACGCACTTCATGGTGATTTGCGTAGTAAGAAAACTAAATTCAAACAAACAGTTTCTACTGTGAGGGACAGGCACAATAAGTTCTGCATGCCAAGCTATGTAATTGTTGAAGAAAATGTTTTGGAAGCCTTCGTTCATCGTCGTTACTTACCTTCGAATTCTGAAAGATGGCGCTACAGTGCGAAGTGCGTGCTTCAGGTGGAAAGCTTACCTGCAAAACAAGAGAAAAGAGGGGCTCATTCATTTATTCAGCGTAAATGCGGCAACTTGCACAAACATTAGTATTTGGGCAACAAGTGACATTTGGAAAATAAAGTACCCGTTTAAAAGTAAAGAATTAAAGTTTAATTCACAGGATAAGGTTCCAGATGGTCCATGAGATGTGGACCGTGGGCCCAGGTGCTGGAGCAGATCCTAGTTTCATGACAAGGGGGGGGGGGGGGGGGGAGGAGGAGACGGGAAAGGCGGGGGCGTACAAGGATCTCATAATTGGTGTATTCATCTTTTCTGTGGGCTCTCTCAGCTGCGTTGCCTTTTGTCTTTCTAATCCGAAGGGAGAGTGGGCCAAGCTGACGACGTTAACGGCTAACCATTTAGAATCAATTCATTTCTGGAGGTATGTTATTTTTCTTCGCACAATTTTAAATAACTGGCCTCTTATTGTATTGTACTTATGTAGTTATGCAACTTTGTATTTTAATACAGTCAGTAGCTTTCGCCCTCTGCTTCAGTCGCATAGACTGTATAGGCTGCAGAGATTTTTGTTTGTTTTGTTTTTATGTAATCGAATTTCTATGTTGTTCACAGACTGCAACACCTTCTGAACTTTTCACGCTAATTAAGGCCTTATAAACATGGTCTTTATCGAATGTACTTCTGACCAAAAAGCAATTTCGGTAGCTGGAGCACAAAATTTTTGTTAACCATGCTTTTTGTGTTCTTGGAGAGATACACTATGTGATCAAAAGTATTCGGACACCTGGCTGAAAATGACTTATAAATTCCTGGCGCCCTCCATCGGTAATGTTGGAAATCGATGTGGTGTTGGCCCAGTCTTAGCCTTGATGACAGCCTCTACTCTCGCAGGCGTACGTTCAGTCAGGTGCTGGAAGATTTCTTCGGGAATGGAAACCCATTCTTCACAGAGTCCTGCACTGAGGAGAGGCATCAATGTCGGTCGGTGAGGACTGCCGTTCCAAAATATCCCAAAGGTGTTCTATAGGATTCAGATCAGGACTCTGTGCAGGCCAGTCCATTACAGGGATGCTATTAGCGTGTAACCACTCCGCCACAGGCCGTGCATTATGAACAGGTGTTCGATCGTGTTGAAAGATGCAACCGCCAACCCCGAATGGCTCTCCAACAGTGGGAAGTAAGAAGGTGCTTAAAACATCAATGTAGGCCTGTGCTGTGATAATGCCACGCAAAAAAAAACACGACCACAGTATAACACCACCGCCTCCGAATTTTACTGTTGGCGCTACACACGCTGGCAGATGTTCACCGGGCATTCACCATATCCACACCTTTCCATCTGATCGCCACATTGTGTACCGTGATTCGTCACTCCACACAACGTTTTCCCACTGTTCAGTCGTGCATTGTTTACGCTTCTTACACCAAGCGAGACGTCGTTTAGCATTTACCGGCGTTATGTGTGGTGTATGAGCAGCTGCTCGACTATGAAATCCAAGTTTTCTCACCTCCCGCCTAACAGTCATAGTACCTCCAGTGGATGATGATGCAGTTTGGAATTCCTGTGTGACGGTCTGGATAGATGTCTGCCTATTACACATTACGACCCTCTTCAACTGTCGGCGGTCTCTATCAGTCAACAGACGAGGTCGGCATGTACGCTTTGTGCTGTACGTGCCCCTTCACGTTTCCACTTCATTATGACATGGGAAACAGTGGACCTAGGGACGTTTAGGAGTTTGTAAATCTCGCGTACAGACGTATGACACAAGTAACACCCAATCACCTGACCACGTTCGAAGTCCGGGAATTCCGCGGAGCGACCCATTCTGCTCTCTCACGATGTCTAATGACTACTGAGGCCGCTGATATGGAGTTCCTGGCAGCAGGTGGCAGCACAATGCACCTAATGTGGAAAACGTATGTTTTTGGGGGTGCCCGGATACTTCTGATTACATAGTCTATTTCCTTAGCAACTTCCATCCCTAACAAATAGGCCTATTTCTTTGTATCTAACAGAGAAGTGAAATAATAATTTTCATAAATTTAGCTTTACAATGTTTTTTGATGCAACGAAATACTGTCTCGAAAAGTTACATTCTCTTATGATTCCATTAGGGGTTCATTTTCCAGAAATAATGAAACGCGTATTTTTTTTAAATTCCTAATCGAGAAGTCAAATACCAGCTGGCACAGATGCAGCGTTAAACATCCTTTACTAGTTCCTTGGTAATTATTTATTTTTAAGAAAATCACCCATTATTTTACGCCCTTAGTGGTTGAATTTCCAAAAATGCTGAAACTATTTTTTATTTTCTGACTGAGAAACAAAACTACCAGTTTTCGTAGTTCTAGCTTCGCAACTCCATTAATGGCGACATACTTTCAAAAAGCCTTTCCTACCCTATTTCACCCCCTTAAGAGTGGAATTTCGAGAAATCGCTTACTAAACGACGCCACACGTTCTCAAAAGTTCAGTTTTCTGTCCTTAGCGATTTTGGCTGGGTGATGATGAGTCGGTGAGGACATCGCATTTTGCATACAGAGAAGAAGATTTACTCATGTACTGGACGGCAGTATCTGCGATGACACTACAAAATCTCATCTCCAGAATAACAAGAGTTTGTTCTGCTGTTCGGAGGGTAAAGGGTAATTGACTTGAACAGGCTAAAATCTGAAGCATACGGTATTATATTTAATGGTAGAGAGATAAAATATTCATTTCGTTCGTGTTTTTAGTTTGTACGATGCGCTTGTACACTGAAATAAAGTAATGGGTTTTTCTCAGGTGGTCGAAAACTTCTGCACATTTGCCCATATGATTACACTGATCTCCCATTCGTCTCCGCTCTGCTTATAGACTGAAGCGGCAAAGAAACTGCTGTAGACATGCGTATTCAAATACAGCGATATGTAAAAAGGCGGAATGCGGCTCTACGGTCGGCAACGCCTATATACGAAAACAAACGTCTGGCGCAGTGGTTAGATTGGTTACTGCTATAACAGTGGTAGGTTATCAAGATATAAACATGGTGTTATAGTCGGCGGACGAGCGATGGAACACAGCATCTTCGAGATAGCGATGAAGTGGGGATTTTCCCATATGACCATTTCATGACTATATCGTGAATATCAAGAATCCAGTAAAACATAAAATCTCCGACATCGCTGAGGCCGGAAAAACATCCTGAAAGAACGGGACCAACGACGACTGAAGATAATCGTTAAACGTATCAGAAGTGGAACCCTTCCGAAAATTGCTGCAGATTTGAGTGGTGGGCCATCAACAACTGTTGATGACTGGAAACACGTTGCCCGATCGGACGAGTCTCGTTTCAGATTGCATCGAGTGGATGGACGTGTTCGGGTATGGAGGCAACCTCATGAATCTATGGACCCTGCATGTCAGCAGGGGACTGTTGAAGCTGATGGAGGCTTGTAATGGTGTGAGGCGTGCGCAACTGGAGTGATATGGGACCCCTGATACGTCTAGATACGACTCTGACAGGTGACACGTAGGTGAGCATCCTGCCTGACCACCTTCATCCATTCATGTCCATTGTGGGTTCCGACGAACTGGGGCAATTCCAGTAGGACAATGCGACGCCCCACAAGTCCCTAATTGCTACAGAGTGGCTCCAGGAACACTTCCGCTGCCGACCAAACTCCTCATACATAAACGTTCTTCAGCATAACTATGATGCCTTGCAACGTGCCGTTCAGAAGAGATCTCCATCCTCTCGTACTCTTATGGATTTATGGACAGTCCTGCAGGATACATAGCTAGTTCCCTCCAGCACTACTTCAGACGTTAGTCGAGTCCATGCCACGTCGTGTTGCGGCACTTCTGCGTGCTGGCGGGAGCCCTACACGATGTTAGGCTGGTGTACCAGTTTTTTTTGGCTCTTCAGTATACATTTTCCTTATCATGTCACATGCCCGATTCACTACCAGATGACATTCAGTCTCGCTTTGGGCAATGGCCGTATGGATATGTCGATGTACAGTCTCAACACATTACTAAAGTCCATTGTTCCATATGCAGTGCTTTACGTAATTAGTTTTCTCTGGGGCAGCGAAAGGTTTGGACTTTACTGTAGCTCTCGGTGCCAGTAGCACCGTTTGGTTGATGACTGTGTAATCCTGCCGGCAGGCAATAAATTGTGATGGCTAATATCCACGTGCCAGGGTGACGCAGGGAAAAGCACCAAAGTTGATGAATTAGCGTCGCGAGAGGAGGGTGGCCAATTTGACGACGTAAATTCAGTAGCTTTTAATTGGCAGCTGACGTGACGCGAGCTGTCTCCAAAAGTGGGCAATCGATCTTCGCTGTCGATATGGTCGCCTCGCCTGGACTGTCCATCTTGTGTCACACGTGTTATTAGGGGCTGGCTGTCCAGAAGCCGCTAGCCGAAAAAGATCCTGACAGCCAGGAACTTTTTTTTTTAATTTTCTTGCACATTTTAAGTGAAACAAAATGTGAATACGTAATCGATCGTAAATTGTTTTCGAAAGAGAAAATTTCTTTACTTGTCAGCAAAATAGTAGTATTGCACAAATGGTTCGATGAAATAAGGTTATATATGTGTGTATTTTGTCTTATGCAGTGAGTTAATTTCCCTTTCCAAATACGATTTCCTGAATGTCTGTAAAACACGCCTTGACTGCAGTAGCTTCGTTTCCAACACAATATTTTCCCATCGTCAAATTTCTTCTGATATGAGACTGGCTTAAATATGCTGAAGTTATACCTCTCCACAAGAAACGGGACAAAGACATGCCGTCAAATTACCGACCAATCTCACTTTTGCCAGCTTTTTCAAGAATATTTGAAAAGGTTATGTTCAAGCGTCTGCTTAAGCACCTTAGTGAAAATGACATACTTTCGAAGTCACAGTTTGGGTTTTTTAAGCGTTCGTCAAAGGCGTTTGACTGTGTGAATCACAGCATTCTTTTAAGTAAATTAAAATATTATGGCGTCACTGGTAGCGCTGTAAAGTGGTTTCAGTTACATCTTACTAATAGAAGACAAAGGGTGTCTTTACGTATCACTTCAGCAGTAGGCAATCAGACATCATCTGACTGGGAAGAAATTAAATGTGTTGTTTCCCAAGGTTCTATACTAGGTCCACTACTGTTTCTTGTGCACATTAATGACCTGTCATCTGTTACATTACCAGATGCCAAGTTTGTCTTATTTGCAGATGATACAAACATTGCAATAAATAGTAAATCAAATATAAATTTGTAAAGGGCAGCTAATCAAATTTTTACTGACATTAATAAGTGGTTCATAGCCAATTCACTGATATTAAACTTTGAAAAGACCCACTATATGCAGTTCAGAACTTCCAAGGGATTTCCTTCTGGTGTGTGTATAAAATATGATGACATGGAAATAGAAGAAATTGAGAGTGTAAAATTACTGGGATTACAACTTGATAATAAATACAGTTGGGAGCAACATACTAACGAACTGCTAAAGCGCCAAAACAAGTCTGTGTTTCCAATGTGAATGATGTCAGACATAGGAGATATAAATATTAAAAAAACCGGCATATTTTGCTTATTTTCACTCCATTATCTCATATGGTATCTTATTTTGGGGTAACTCTACAAACAGAGAAAAAAATTTTTAGAGTACAGAAGCGTATAATAAGAGTAATGAGTAGTGTGAATTCAAGAACATCATGTCGAAACCTATTCAAAGAATTGGGCATATTAACCACAGCTTCTCAGTATATTTAATCCTTGATGAAGTTTGTTGTAAATAATACATATCTTTTTCCAACTAACTGCTTAGTACACAGTATCAATACTAGGAATAAGAACAATATACATAAAGATTTGAAATCACTTTTGCCCAGAAAGGAGTCCAGTATTCAGCAACGCATATTTTCAATAAGTTACCAGCAACCATTTAGAGTTTAGTTTCAGGCAAGGCACAATTTAAACATAATTTAAAAGAATTTTTGGTGGCCAACTCCATCTGTTCCATCCACGAGTTTCTCAACAAGTGCAGTAGACCATTTTAGTGAAAATTTATTATACTTTAATTTTTGACAATACTTGGTTGTAACAGCCAAGTAACTACTTACTGTGCGAATGATGGATGTATGGAAAGCAGATGTAAGTCTTAAGTCTGTAAATAGTGTAAATTTAATTTTAAATCTTGTACATAATCTGACTGTTCTTAACTGAGGATCACTGAAATGAATAATTTACTTTAAATTTTGACAATACTTGGTTGTAATAGCCAAGAAACTAGCAAATGTCTGAATGATGGATTTAATGAAAGCAGATGTAAGTATTAAAGCTGTAAATGTTAGAAGTTTAAATTCAATTCATGCACACAATTTTACTGTTTATTGACTGAGGATCATTAAAATTAATGAAACTCAAGTTTTTCTAATTACATTTTTGTAATGTGTTTATGTGACATGTTCCACACCCAGGGGGATTCCCTCTTTTATGAGTCCATGGAATGAATAATTAATCTAATCTAATCTAGTAGGAGGTGGCGAGTGTAGCTGTCTCAATTATTAGTACTTCAGATCACATACTTTTTGTGATGGCAAATCATTTTTCATTGATAAGCGCATTGTCATACTGAAAAATGATATCTTCTTTTGAATTCTATACCCGATGTTCTGTATACACAGTCAAGCCAAAACATTATGACGGCTTCGCACTGCGACGTTGGATGCCGTCCGGTGGCGTTGTGGGCATGTGACGCGGTAACGAAAGTATGGAAGCGGAGTAGCAAGGATGGGGAATCACCATATCGAAGATTTGGGCTGCAAATGGAGAAATCCATTGAGTTAAGGGACTTTGACAAAGGACAGATCATTATTATGCAGAGCCTCTGAACGAGAATCTCGAAAATGGCGAAGCTGGTCGAATGTACACGTGCTACTGTCGTGAGCATCTACGGAAAGAGGTGGAAGAGCAGTCAGACTGGACTATTGTTCTTTTGTCACTCGATACAACTATTCCGCTGTAACTGCTTTTCACACTGTAAATATTGCGACTCCATTACGTGTTTCATCTTCTTTAGTACGTTTACCTATTTGTTGCCAACCTAACGAAGTATATGTTCGAGACTAACTTCTATTTGTGATCTTTACACCGTGCGTGTGTGTGTGTGTGTGTGTGTGTGTGTGTGTGTGTGTGTGTGTGTGTGTGTATGAGTGAGAGAGAGAGGGGGATAGAACCGACGATACATATATTTTTTTTTGGGGGGGGGGGGGCGGCTGGTCCAGCTGAGCTGGTTACTAACCAGTCAGAACACTGATCACTCAAAATGCTGATGGTAGGGTTCAAGTGTGGCGCAGAACCCCAAGAAGTCATGGACATAGGCACTGTGGGTCCATAATGGTGTGGACTATGTACACATGGATTGGACTGGGTCCTCTGGTCCAGCTGAGCTGGTTACTAACCAGTCAGAACACTGATCACTTAAAATTCTGGTGGTAGGGTTTAAGTGTGGCGCAGATCCGACGAAGTCATGGACACAGGTTGTCAAGGCACTGTGGGTCCATAATGGTGCAGGCTGTGTTTACATGGGTTGGACTAGATCCACTGGTCCAACTGAGCTGATTACTAACTGGAAATGATAATGTTCGGCTACTTGGACACCATTTGCAGTCGTCCATGGACTTCATGTTTCCAAACATGTCACTGGGCCACAGTTGTTAGCTACTTTTTTCACGAACATTGTGGAGAATTCGAGCGAATTATTTAGCCACCCAGATCGGCCTCATGAGTCCTGTCGAACATTTATGGAACATAATCGAGAGGTCAGTTCGTGCACAACACCCTGCGCTGATAACACTTTCGCAATAATAGACTGCTAGAGAGGCCTCGTGGCGCAGTATTTCTGCAGGAGTTCCAACCACTTGTTGAGTCCATTCCACATCGAAATGCTGTGCTGTGCCGGCAAAAGGAGTTCCGTCACGATATTAGGAGGTAGTCCTTCATTTTCGTCACCTCAGTGTGCGTTCACGCTTGTCAGATCGATCTTTAGCAAGTCACCGTCCCAAAATTCAACATTCTCTACATCTTTATCTGTGTGCTCTGCTACCTATTTTCAGACCTCACTCAGCCACTTCTCACAGAGTGCTACACCAGCGACACTGCTTGCACTCAAAACCTCTGTGGTGTAACATATCGACTATTGGAATGTAGCGTCTGAAAAATATCGAGAGCACAGATGTGAAGTACGACACATCGAATGAGGATGGATCTCACACCACTCTCTTCGAATACCTGCAATAAACTGGAAACCTTACGCTGTAAGTCTCGGGTCGGGTTGCCGTCTTCTCGTGCACACACTTGACTCCCCCACGTCTTCCACCTCGAGCTGACGCCGACACAAAGGCGCCGTTAATTAGCCTGCACGGCAATTACAAGCGCTTGGCGGGAAGAGGCGTGGGAGTGCGGGGGGGGGGGGGGGGGGGGGGGGGGAACACTGTAGGCCAGATAACGAGGCCGTGTCTCTCCCGCCGTTCTCTCCTTGTTTGATTTCGTTATGCCTGACCTCAGAGGACCTGCTGCCACGATGTACAGCATGAGGCAGGTGAACGGGCAAGTAGCACAAAAACTGGTGATCTAAACAAATTTTATCAATTTGCATTAATCTAGTGTGCAATGGCTAAAAATTAATAGTTCATTCTGAATTTTTACTTTACAGAGCACCGAAGCCTCCAAACCTCACTTTCAGCGAAGAGTTGTGGACGTCCAACCATTTAGCGCCTAGAGGAGAAGGCGAAACGTGTATGGGATAAATAAAGTAACTAGCTGCAGGAAGAGGCAGTTTTATTTACAAAACAAGTATTTATATGCTTGCTGCGGAGGATGGCCACACAAACAAACTTGTTTGTAATTGAAACTTCCTGGCAGATTAAAACTGTGTGCGCGACCGAGACTCGAACTCAGGACCTTTGCCTTTCGCGGGCAAGTGCTCTACCATCTGAGCTACCGAAGCACGACTCACGCCCGGTCCTCACAGCTTTACTTCTGCCAGTATCTGGAAACATCCCCCAGGCTGTGGCTAAGCCATGTCTCCGCAGTATCCTTTCTTTCAGGAGTGCTAGTTCTGCAAGGTTCGCAGGAGAGCTTCTGTAAAGTTTGGAAGGTAGGAGACGAGATACTGGCAGAAGTAAAGCTGCGAGGACCGGGCGTGAGTCGTGGTTCGGTAGCTCAGATGGTAGAGCACTTGCCCGCGAAAGGCAAAGGTCCCGAGTTCGAGTCTCGGTCGGGTACACAGTTTTAATCTGCCAGGAAGTTTCATATCAGCGCACACTCCGCTGCAAAGTGAAAATCTCATTCTTGTTTGTAATTCTTCTTCACTTTCACTGACAATACGAATGTCATCAGCGAATCTTAACATTGATATTCTTCCACCTTGGATTTTAATGCCACTCTTGAACCTTTCTTTTATTTCCGTTATTGCTTCTTCGATGTATAGACTGAACAGGGGTGAAAGAATACATCCCTGTCTTACTCCCTTTTTAATCTGTGCACTTCTTTCTTCGTCCCTTGGTCGTCCACACTTATTGTTCCCTCTTCGCCCTTACATGTATTGTACGCTACCAATATTTCCCTATAGGTTACCACTATTTTTCTCAGCTGTTACCAGCTTACTCATCCGAAAAGACCACTGCTTTCCAGTCGTGTAGGGTCCAACCGACGTACTCTCGAGCCCAGGAGAACCGACCGTTGTGGCCGAACGGTTCTAGGCGCTACAGTCTGGACGACGGCTACTTACAGTACGCCAGGCGTATAAAACTTTGTCCACCCCATACACACCTGCATACCATACCGTTGCTCAGCTTCCTCTGGCACGGTTATTTCATAACCGGCAACGTGCGACGCAGCCCTATGGGATTCGCGCACAGGATTGCTTCGCTGCGATGTCTATGGCTGGTCTTCGTGCTTTACGTCGCGGTTGGAGCAGATCTCCACCTTGGCTCCTCCGGAGACCCAAATTTATTTTAGATTTCACTAATTTTAAGAAAGATAGCACACCAGGTTTTACATTCCAATCTCTGTTTTTTAACATTTTAGATGTGCATCACGGTTTCACTGTCGTTTACACTGATGGCTCCAAACAGGAGAATTTCCTTGGCTGTTCTGTCATGTTCCCTGATCAAGTTACCCGGATGCACCTCCCTGCTGAATATACCGTTTTCGCAGCGGAGCTCCACGCGATCCTGAAGGCACTGGAGCAGATGAATCGTGTTCGGGGCAATCGATTTCTCCTCTGCTCCGATCCTCTTAGTGCCTTACAATCACTGCGGAACCTATACCCGACTGAGGAGATGGTCCAGCTGATACATGACGAACTGTACTTGCTCCAACGGCGGGGTAAAGAGGTATCCTTCTGCTGGGTGCCTGGTCATGTCGGCATATGGGGCAATGAACAGGCTGATCGGGCTGCCAAGGAGGCCTGCAGAGAGCATGATGTGGTCCAGTGTCCTATCCCCTTGCAGTCAGTCATCGCTGCACTCCACAGGAAGTGCATGGAGTGGTGGGAGGATGAATGGCTGGTGACGACGGCCAATAAGCTGCGGTCGGTGAAGTCAACCACTCGGCCGTGGCGTTCCTCCTGCCGGTTGCTCAGGCGGGAAGAGGTGGCCCTCACACGTCTTCAGATCGGGCACTGTCCTCTCACACATAGCTTTCTATTACAGCGGGAGGATCCCCCCTTTTGTGATGCTTCTGGTGTGCACATCTCTGTCCGCCACATTTTAACAGACTGCATTTTACACCGTGATGCACGGGCAGAAGCACAAGTTGCTGGGGATCTGCCCTGTGTTTTAGCTAATGATGAGACGTGTGTGTCTAGGGATTTTAAGTTTTGTGATGTGTCTGGACTCTGACCGTAAACTTTTAGGCTGGAGGTTTTAGTGTATTGCAGAGTGGCTGGCTCCTCCATTTTTTCCTTGCGGTCAGCCAGCCACTTCCATCTGCTCCATTGTTTTAGCTCCCTCTACCACTTTCTTCCTGTGTTGTCCATGTTTTACTGCTGACGCCCTGCTTCATCCCACGCTTCGGTGTGGGTGAGATTATATTTTTCAGTGATTGATTAGCCTCACCAACGTTCCGTTTTATACGAGGGCCGTTCAGAAAGTAACCTTCGGTTGATTTTAAAAAATACACCAAGTTAAATAAAAATATTTTAATATATACATCTTACAACTACATCTTTGCACTATTTTTCTACATAGTCTCATTAGCGATTGAGGCACTTATCGTATCTCTTCACAAGCTTTGAAATTCCTTCTGCATTAAAATCACCCGCTTGTGCCTGGAGCCAGCCTGTGACCGCATCTTTGAGCTCGTCATCAAACCGCTGTGACCCGAGCCATTTCTTCAAATGCATGAAGAGGTGATAATCACTGGGCGCCAGGTCTGGGCTGTAAGGTGGATGGTTGATAACGTCCAACTTGAAGGACTCAAGAAGGGCCGTTGTTCTGCGAGCAGAGTGAGGACGGGCGTTATCGTGCAAAAAAAACGATACCGGAAGTCAGCATACCACGGCGTTCGTTCTGTATAGCCCGTCGTAACTTTTTTATTGTTTCACAGTACACGTCTTGATTAATGGTCGTACCACGTTCCATGAATTCAACCAACAACACCCCTTTGGCATCCCAAAACACCGTTGCCATCAGTTTTCTGGCAGAAAAATCTTGCGAGGCTTTTCTTGGTTTGGTAGGCGAATTTGAATGTGCCCACATCTTTGATTGTTCTTTTGTCTCAGGGTTCACGTACTTAATCCAGGTTTCGTCACTGGTCACGATTCTGTTTAACAATGGTTATCCTTCGTCCTCATAACGTGACAGAAAGTCTAATGCAGAGGCCATTCTTTGAGTTTTGTGGTGGTCGGTAAGAATTTTGGGCACCCATTGTGCACAGAACTTACGGTAACCCAATCTTGCTGTCACTATCTCGTACAAGAGAGTCTTAGAAATCTGTGGAAAACCAGTAGACAACTCCGACATTGAGAAACGTCGATTTTCACGAACTTTTGCATCAACTGTCTGAACGAGTTCGTCAGTCACCAATGATGGTCTACCACTCCTCTCTTCATCATGAACGTTTTCTCGTCCACTTTTAAATAAACGTACCCATTCACGGACAACTCCTTCACTCATAACTCTTGGTCCGTACACGGCACAAAGCTCACGATGAATAGCTGCTGCAGAATATCCTTTGGCTGTAAAAAACCTTATGACAGCACGCACTTCACATTTGGCGGGGTTTTCTATTGCAGCACACATTTCAAACTGCCAGAAAAACTAAACTAGCGTAGGTACGACGTTCACTCGACCACGGCTTGATGCCGACTGACCTGTTGAGTGCGTGAACGCACAGATGGCGTCGCTACTCCCCCCACAACCCGCACTGTGACCAATCGGAGGTTACTTTCTGAACCGCCCTCGTATAACTGTTCTGAGTTTTTTTCTTGACACCCGTCTCACTATGTTACTGCACGGGCGCTGAAGACCTTGCTGTCGTGCGCCCGAAACCCCTCTACTACTACCACTACTACTACTACTGGAACCGCGCGACCGCTACGGTCGCAGGTTCAAATCCTGCCTCGGGCATGGATGTGTGTGATGTCCTTAGGTTAATTAGGCTTAAGCAGTTCTAAGTTCTAGGGGACTGATGATCTCAGCAGTTAAGTCCCATAGTGCTCAGAGCCATTTGAGCCCAGGAGAGGCGAAGCCGTGCTGTTAGCAAAGATACTCGCGTCGGTCGTCTGCTGCCATTGGCCATTAACGCCAAATTTCACCGCTCTGTCCTAACGGATACGCTCGTCGTACATCCCACATAGATTTCTGGAGTAATTTTAGGAAGTGTTGCTTGTCTGTTAGCACTGACAACTCTACGAAAACGCCGCTGCTCTCGGCCGATAAGTGAACTAATTTGGCTACTGCGTTGTCCATGGTGAGAGGTAACGCCTGAAATTTGGTGTTCTAGGCACACTGTGGTCCTAAGAATATTTACTTCCCGAACGATATCTGAAAGTGAATGTCCCACGTCTCTAGCCCCAACTATCACTGCAAATTCAAAGTCTTTAAATTCCCGCCGTGCGGCCACAATCACGTCCGAACTCTTTTCACGTGAGTCGCCAGAGTACAAGAGACAGCTCCGCGAACCGACTGCCCTTTTATATCTTGCGTAATAGATACTATTGCCATCTATACAGCCGCATATTTTTTTCCCATGACACCTCAGTGTGTTTCACAAGATTCAAATCAGTAATTTTGTTTTTGTTAAGAAAGTTCACAATAAGCGAAAGGCTGTCATCGAAATGAGGTATTGGTCAATACTTGACACTCCGACCTGTGCTGTGTAAATATTGTAGCAGTTTTACGAACTTGACAGCGTAATACAGAATAATTCGGCACGAGGAACAATTGCAAATAGCGAAAATTTAGTTCCTGTGTTTCAGTATTGCAGTAGGAAGAACACGACATTAAATTTGTAAGTTATTTCGAAGCATTAATGGTTCTGAAATTCACTTCACACACTGAAGCCAAAAAAACTGGTATAGGCATGTACGTTCAAATACATTACTGGCCATTAAAATTGCTACACCACGAAGATGACGTGCTCTGTAGCGAAATTTAACCGTCAGGAAGAGGACGCTGTGATATGCAAATGATCAGCTTTTCAGAGCATTCACACAAGGTTGGAGCCGGTGGCGACACCTACAACGTGCTGACATGAGGAAAGTTTCCAACCGATTTCTCATACACAAACAGCAGTTGACCGGCGTAGCCTGGTGAAATGTTGTTGTGATGCCTCGTGTAAGGAGCAGAAATGCGTACCGTCACGTTTCCGACTTTGATACAGGTCGGATTGTAGGCTATCGCGATTGCGGTTTATCGTATCGCGACACTGCTCCTCGCGTTGGTCGAGATCCAATGACTGTTAGCAGAATATGGAATCGGTGGGTTCAGGAGGGTAATACGGAACGCCGTGCTGGATCCCAACGGCCTCGTATCACTAGCAGTCGAAATGACATCTTATCCGCATGGCTGTAACGGATCGTGCATCTACGTCTCGATCCTTGTGTCAACAGATGGGGACGTTTGCAAGACAACAACAATCTGCACGAACAGTTCGACGATGTTTGCAGCAGCATGGACTACCAGCTCGGAGACCGTGGCTGCGGTTACGCTTGACGCTGCAACACACACAGGAGCGCCTGCGATGGTGTACTCAACGACGAACCTGGGTGCACCAATGGCAAAACGTCATTTTTTAGGATGAATCCAGGTTCTGTTTACAGCATCAGGATGGTCGCATCCGTGTTTGGCGACATCGCGGTGAACGCACATTGGAAGCGTGTATTCGTCATCGCCATATCGGCGTATCACCCGGCGTGATGGTATGGGGTGCCATTGGTTACACGTCTCGGTCACCTCTTGTTCGCAATGACGGCACTTTGAACAGTGGACGTTACATTTCAGATGTGATACGACCCGTGGCTCTATCCTTCATTCGATCCCTGCGAAACCCTACATTTCAGCAGGATAATGCACGACCGCGTGTTGCAGGTCCTGTACGGGCCTTTCTGGATACAGAAAATGTTCGACTGCTGCCCTGGCCAGCACATTCTCCAGATCTCTCACCAATTGAAAACGTCTGGTCAATGGTGGCCGAGCAATTGGCTCGTCACAATACGCCAGTCACTACTCTTGATGAACTGTGGTATCGTGTTGAAGGTGCATGGGCAGCTTTACTTGTACACGCCATCCAAGCTCTGCTCTGACTCAATGCCCTGTCGTATCAAGGCCGTTATTACGGCCAGAGGTGGTTGTTCTGGGTACTGATTTCTCAGGATATATGCACCGAAATTGCGTGAAAATGTAATCACATGTCAGTTCTAGTATAATATATTTGTCCAATGAATACCTGTTTATCATCTGCATTTCTTCTTGGTGTAGCAATTTTAATGGACAGTAGTGTGCAAAGAGATGTAAGCAGGCAGAATATGGCGCTGCGGTCGGCAGCGCCTATTTAACACCAGAAGTGTATGGCGCAGTCGTTAATCGGTTACAATGGCAGTTTATCAAGATTTAAGTGAGTTTGAACGTTGTGTTATAGTCGCCGCACGAGAGATTGGTCACAGTATAAGTGCAGGTAGTGAGATAATATGTACCTTAATATGTACCCACTTCCGTGTATTAATTTTTTTTTCTCTGCATGCAACAGTATGCCCACAAACACGCCACACAATTTACTGCCATATGTTCCCTGTGTGGTTGTAACTGCACGCCTGCCAGTATAGACTAACAGTTTTACGTACATGCAGCCAAACTGCAGCACCTGACTTGCGCAGGAGAAAATAAACATTAATGGCTTGCTTTTGGCACATGTACTTGGAGGTACTAATCGACCTAAAAATATTACTCCTAAGAGCTGTAATTATTAAGTAAGTGCTGATGCAATGTATTTCAGTACTCTGTTCTCAGTCACCAATAAAAATATCTGCAGTTATACCCACAACATCCCATATACAGCTGAGCTGAAAAGCCCGTGTAATAAATGTTAATTCATTGCTACAAATGTTTCAACACGAAAACCTAAGAATGTAATATTACCTAAATACAGACTCTCGATGGCAAATAGATCAAAGAAATAAACAAAGGTGTGACGTAGTTGATGTATAAGAACAAAAGAGAACCTAGCCTGCTGAGGCAAAGTTACCTCCCTGTTCCTTCAAGAATGCAGGCCGCTTCTTTATACGTACTGAGGGAGGCGCAAAAGACGAAGCAATATCTGGAAGAGTTCGGTATGTGTGTGTGTGTGTGTGTGTGTGTGTGTGTGTGTGTGTGTTTGTGTGTACACATATCAGGTTGCCGCTAGCCGCGGCGAGAGTTGCTGCGTCACTTGAGGCGGCCAATACCTAGGCTTGGGACGCCTTTGCGGCGTTTCGGCGACCGTGACGTAACGTAGCACACGAGCGCTGGTGTTGGATGTCTCAAGGCAAGGATCTCGCGTTCTCTGTAGAGCCGCAGTTATTGCGGACGATCAAGGGTGACCTTCGTGACAGAAAATAGACACGGGTTCCCAGGTAGATGCCTTGTTTCTCGACTTCCGCAAGACGTTTGATACAGTTCCCCACAGTCTTTTAACGAACAGAGTAAGAGCATATGGACTATCAGACCAATTGTGTGATTGGGTTGAAGAGTTCCTAAATAAGAGAACGCAGCATGTCATTCTCAATACAGAGAGCTCTTCTGAAGTAAGAGTGAGTTAAGGTGTGCCGCAGGGGAGTGTCGTAGGACCGTTGCTATTTACAATATTTATAAATGACCAAGTGGATAACATCGGAAGTTCACTGAGGCTTTTTGTGGATGATGCTGTAGTATATCGAGACGTTGTAACAATGGAAAATTGTACTGAAATGCAGGAGTATCTGCAACGAATTGACGCATGGTGCAGGGAATGACAATTGAATCTCAATGTAGACAAGTGTAATGTGGTGCCTATACATAGAAAGAAAGATCCTTTATCATTTAGCTACAATATAGTAGGTTAGTAACTGGAAGCAGTTAATTCCATAAATTATCTGGGAGTAGGCATTAGGAGTGATCTAAAATGGAATGACCATAGAAAATTAATCGTCGGTAAGGGAGATGCCAGACTGAGATTCATTGGAAGAATCCTAAGGAAATGCAGTCCGAAAACAAAGGAAGTAGGTTACAGTACACTTGTTCGCCCACTGTTTGGTTACTGCTCACCAGTGTGGGATCCGTACCAGATAGGGTTGATAGAAGAGATAGAGAAGATCCAACGGAGAGCGGCGCTTCGGGAAGAATGCGCTTCGGGACTGAAATGGGAACGCCTGGAGAAAACGAGACGCTTTCTTTGCGAGGCAGTGTTGCAAAAATTTGTTGAACAGGCATCTGAGGCAAACTTCAGAAAATTTCTACTGCTGCCGCGAAAAACAGTGAAGAAAAAAGTCTGGGCTTGTACAGAAGTATGTAAATAGCCTATTTCTCTCGGTTTATTTGTGTGTCTACCAGGAAAGGAAAATGACTAACAATGATACAAGGTACCCTCCGCCATGCGCCGTACGTTGGCCTGTGCAGTACCTATGTTGACTCATATTCAGAAAGAAAAACCTTGAACGACTAGAGATACGATGTTCATATGCACAGGATATGTACACTCATGCTGATAAATTAAGGACAATGCTGATACATGGTGAAACAACTCTCTGGTGGGCAGTTAGTGGGTTTCAGTCACCTTCTTTATGAGTACAGAACACAAGAGCGGTCCTATCACACTTTTCTGGGGCACCCCTGAAGATACTCTTGTCTCTGGTGAAAACTCGCTGTCGAAGACAGCATGCTAGGTTCTATTAACTAAAAAGTCTTCGAACCACTCAAATATCTGGGAACTTACCCCGTATACTCTTACCTTGGTTAACACTCTGCAGAAGGAGACGTCTCAAAAGCTTTCCGGAAATGTAACATTACGGATACTGGCTCTTGCCGTTCGTCCCAGGTACCCGAGATATCGTGGGAGAAAATCTAGCCAGCGTAAGGCGCTGACAATTCAATAGTGCGTGTTTTCATATTTCCGGGACATCACCCCTGACATATATAGGGGGCCGACGAAACTATGAAAACGGCGCTAACGCAGTTCATAGGCATAGCTACTACGGTGGAGGAAACTGGTTGGCATTCAAAACAGCTTCCATTTTTCTCGGAATTGAAAATATAGGTCCCCTATGGTTTCCAAGGGAATGTTGTACCACTGTTCCTGTAAAATAATGGCAAGTGCAGATAACGATGATGGAGGCGGATAGCGATCAATCACCCTTCTCTCCAAAGCAGAGCACAAAAATTCAATAATACTGAGATCTGGTCCAGAATGAGATTTTCACACTACAGCGGAATGTGTGCTGATGTGAAACTTCCTGGCAAATTAAAACTGTGTGCCGGACTTAGACTCGAACTCGAGACCTTGGGTAGCTCAGATGGTAGAGCACTTTCCTGAGAAAGGCAAAGGTCCCGAGTTCGAGTCTCGGTTCAGCACACAGTTGTAATTTGCCAGGAAGTTTCATATCAGAACACACTCCGCTGCAGAGTGAAAATCTCATTCTGGAAACATCGCCCAGGCTGTGGCTAAGCCATGTCTCCGCAGTATCCTTTCTTCCAGGAGTGATAGTTCTGCAAGGTTCACAGGAGAGCTTCTGTGAAGTTTGGAAAGTAGGAGACGAGGTACTGGTGGAAGTAAAGCTGTGAGTCTTGCTTGGGTAGTTCAGATGGTAGAGCACTTGCCCGCGAAAGGCAAAGATCCCGAGTTCGAGTCTCGGTCTGGCACACAGTTTTAATCCGCCAGAAAGTTTGCTACGTATATGTCTCACTTTTATCATCAGCCATGTACGGGACAAAGGACAACATGTGTGTGTAGTGGGTGGACTATGTGAGGAACCTGTAACCTCCGCGCCATTAATGCTACGAATTGACCAAAAGTAATCATTAATTCCTTATACAGCCAATATCAGAGTCTTACAAAGTTATGATAATAGTAATGATCTCTTCAAAATAATTTATTTTCGTAGAATCGTTTAGTTTTTACCCCTCAGAAAATTACATTTTACCTCTCAGGGGGTAATTATGCCAGTTTCCGAACCAGTGAGTTAAAACGTCTACTTCATTCCAGATTCCACTGGTTTCGGTCCTTGAAGAAGAATCAGCTACTATTTCTCCACAGACACCTCACTGAAAATTTCACCAGCGAAGTTCAAGCCCCCATAAAGGTGAAGGCATCTCATATTAGCTGGTTCAAATGGCTCTGAGCACTATGGGACTTAACTTCTGAGGACATCAGTCCCCTAGAATTTAGTACTTAAAACTAACTAACCTAAGGACATCACACACATCAATGCCAGAAGCAGGATTCGAACCTGCGACCGTAGCGGTAGCGTGGTTCCAAACTGGAGCGCCTAGAACCGCTCGGCCACCCGGCCGCCTCATATTAGCTGTCTCGATACTTTGCTCACACAGCGGAAGTGAGATGAAGAGACTGGCACACGAGAGGGATTTATTAGAGGGCCATAGTAAAGCCAGTCAGAAAACAAGCCAACGTGAACGGCAAGAACAGTTTATTGACATGGACAAGAAGGCCGCGCGGGATGTAGGTTTTCACTTTTCGTGGCAGCTCATAAAATTCGTCGGTGAGAGAACGCCACCGTGTGTGCGCGCGGAATTTAATACCAGCGACAGAGGGGCCGGGCAGTAATGGAAATTGCGGAGTAATTACTTAACAAATTGAGCGCCGCAGCGATCGATGTGAAAATGAGAGGTGAGCAGCGAAGCCATGTGGGGGCGATGCGAATGTCTGGCACCTAGTGTCAGCTGCCGGTGGACTCAACCCTGTGGCCACATGACACATTACGAGGCTAGCCGCTGCCTCATTAGGGTCAACAGTTTTCTGTGGAAGAGGCGCCTGATGTCGAGGTAGCGCGCAAAACAGTAAATAGGCGGCTTACGTAATTTTTGTGACACGAAGTCGTAAGGGTTGCACGCACCTCCCTTGGCATAAGAAGAATTCACATTGGAGCGGAAAACATGGTTTCAAAAATGGCTCAAATGGCTCTGAGGACTATGGGAGTTAACATCTGATGTCATCAGTCACCTAGAACTTAGAACTACTTAAATCTAACTAACCTAAGGACATCACACACATCCATGCCCGAGGCAGGATTCGAACCTGCGACCGTAGCAGTCGCGCGGTTCCAGACTGAAGCGACAGTTCATGGGCTGCCGTCTAAAAATAAAAGGGTGCTTTATACATATGAGTGATCTCTGTTCTGTTCGACATGTCAATATAGATGCACAATCAACGTCCAAATTCCTACAGGATGAGAACTTTGCTAGTATGGGATTAATGATACGGGGGGGGGGGGGGGGGGGCGGTGGTCGTTGCTGTGCAGAGAGTGGAATGTTGGCAAATTGAGTGAGACTGAAAGCTTTTCAAGATAAAATTAAAGCAATAATAGCCTTCGGTCGCAAAAATTTTATTCATAATTTAAAACCGACTCGTTCCCCTTTGGAAAACTCTGGTGTCTACACACATCAAAAAAAGTTTTGTATCACTCCAGTTCCCAGAACTCCTGAAGATAGACGTTGACTGTGGATATTTTATCACAGACACAGTCCCTTTGATTGTTCAGAGATATCACTAAACCCGCCCAAAGATGTAAACAACCATGCATGAGCAGCGCCTATTAGACGGAGGGGGTCCGACAGCCGATCAGTTCCAGTCATTCCACCAGGAAGGAGGTATACGGCTCGTGTTTTCTGTAGTTCAACCATGCCTAGACGATCAATTCCGCGATTCGATCGCGTCGGCATTGTTACTTTGCTCTAGGAACGGTTCTCAACAAGGGAAGTGCCCAGGCGTCTCGGAGTGAACCAAAGCGACGTTGTTCGGACGTGGAGGAGCTACAGAGAGACAGGAACCGTCGATGGTACGCCTCGCTCAAGCAGCTTGATTTTCGTGCAGCCAGAGGAAGTCGTCTTACGACTCAAACTGTGCCAAATACGTTGCATGATGTGCAACTTCACTCCCGACGTCCATGGCGAGGAGATCCATCTGTGCAACCACAATACCATGCAGCGCGGTACAGATGGGTCCAACAACATGCGAATGGACCATTCAGGATGAGTGTCGCATATGCCTTCAACTAGACAAACAGTTGTGTTCGGAGGCAAACCAGTCAGGCTGAATGCCTTAGACACACTGCCCAGCGAGTGCAGCAAGGTGGAGGTTCCCTGCTGTTTTGGGGTGGCATTATGTGGGACCGATGTACGCTGCTGATGGTCATGGAAGGCGCCGTAACGGCTGTACGATACGTGAATGCCATCCTCCGAACGATAGTGCAACCATATCGGCAGCATATTGGCGAGGCATTCGTCTTCATGGACGACAATTCGCGCCTCCATCTTGAACATCTTATGAATGACTTCCTTCAGGATAAGGACATCGCTCGACTAGAGTAGCTAGCATGTTCTCCAGGCATGAACCCTATCGAACATGCCTGGGATAGATTGAAAAGGGCTGTTTATGGACGTCGTGGCCCACCAACCACTCTGAAAGATCTACGCCGAATCGCCTTTGAGGAGTGGGATATTCTGGACCAATAGTGCCTTGATGAACTAGTGGACAGTTTGCCACGACGAATACAGGCATGCATCAATGCAAGAGGACGTGCTGCTGGGTATTAGAGGTACCGGTGTGTACAGCAATCTGGACCACCACCTCTGAAGGTCTCGCTGTATGGTGGTACAACTTGCAATGTGTGGTTTTCATAAGCAATGAAAAGGGCGGAAATGATGTTTATGTTGATCTCTATTCCAATTTTCTGTACAGGTTCCGTAACTCTCGTAACCGAGGTGATGCAAAACTTTTTTTGATGTGTGTATAATATTTTCTGCGACACTTGCTCTTCCTACTACATAGGACAAACAGGACGTGCCTTTACAGTCAGATGCAAAGAACATCTTTTAAGAAAAACTGACACTAGGACCCAAAATTCGCCTTTTGCCGACCACCTTCTGTTTACAGGTCACACGTCTAAAGCTGTTCACGATATCAACATTTTGCACACCGAAAAGAAAGGGCGTAGAGTAGATATTCTCGAAGAATTAGAAATTTTTAAACATTTTTCTCGAAATTTTGGCCACATTCTTAATGAGCAGCTACAATTACGTAATAGAAGTTTCTTCAACGGTTTGAAGCCGTTACTTGACATTTGATTTCGTGTTCCCTTGTGCAGTTTCCGAAATGTTTTTTCTACCTAAGTCGACTCATAATTTTTTGTTCATTAAATAATTTATATTGGCTGCATTTCATTTTATATCGTTTTCCTACACGCTAAGTTATTCAGCTCCCCTTTGTAATTTAATAATGGCGTTTTCAGCATTTAAACTGTATTTCTAAGCTGTTACGTAGACAAAATATTACCATGTCTTTTGCTGTCAGATAAAATATTGTGCTTTACTTCATGTACTAAATAACGTTCATCATAATATTCGTCTGTCTATATTTTGAATGTTAAGTAGCCTGTTTGTATTTGCGGCTACTAGATGGCACTCTTTGTGTAATGTTCACCTGCACGCAATTGCTAACACTGGCGCCTCAGTCTGATGTTGCCTGTAGCTTGACATGTGTGAACAGCCCATATTGGCTTGCCTTCCATATATTATTTTTCAGAATTTTGTGACTAAAGCTTCATCTCTTGATAATTATTTTATACGTGACATGTAAGTACTGTTTGTTTCTTGTACTGTTAGTCAGTACTTACACTTCCATAAAAAAAATTCTCATAATTTTTGTACTTATGATACAGACCAGTTTGTTTTACTTCTGATAGAGGCACTCATATTAGTGCCGAAACCTAGGTCAAAAGGCTTAATGTTTGTGGCCGAGGGCTGTTATTGCTTTAATTTTACTCGAGGTAAACCAGCAATGCTTTGAAGTATGTTGCACAGCATCTGGCGGTATAATGACAGAGTACAGAAAGATCTTTTGGATAAGTAACGGTTCGAATCTCAAGAAAACCCCTCTGTAGAGCTATTGTTATTAGGAGCAAGAGTAAAAATGTTATTCAAAATATCTTACTGAATTTGTATTCTTTCCAGTCTTACATAATTATTGGCAGTCATTACAAGTTCTTTTCAGGGATGTGAAGACGCTAACCCGTTTTTTGTCACTGTAGTATGTGGTAGGATCTAATAAAAATGTAATTACATTATAAAGAACTGAGTAATAAAGATATGTCATTTAATTATATAAATGAGAGTATGCGTCTGTATTTAAATGTGTTGCATCTGAAGTTGTGATATCTGTGGATACAGTCCTACAATACGATAACTTAGTTCCTGTAATTATCTGGCTTTCTTCAGAGTATTTTTTTATATACAGCACTGTTCTCCATTGTTATAAATTTTGTTAGTCAGTTCTGACAGTACCTTGTACCTCTCATTTTGTCTAAGAGACGATGATGTATGAATTGTTCGCCGGACCCTGTGTACAAATTCGGTCGCCGTGCAGTTATACGGACTTCATTTCCCCATTGCAGAGTTCTTTTTCTGTAAGGCTCTTTCGGGACACTACTTTAAATAATTTTAGATACGCATTCTTCCCTTCTGCAGCTCACTTATTATTTCACTTCATGGAAGTACGCACTTTTAACATTAGTTTCAGAACACAACGCACTACTGCAGTTATTCATAATACGAGGCGACATTACCTCGCAGTTCCATACTGCTCCGTCAAGGCCGGCCGGAGTGGCCGTGCGGTTCTAGGCGCTACAGTATGGAACCGCGTGACCGCTACGGTCGCAGGTTCGAATCCTGCCTCGGGCATGGATGTGTGTGATGTCCTTAGTTAGGTTTAAGTAGTTCTGAGTTCTGGGGGACTAATGACCACAGCAGTTAAGTCCCATAGTGCTCAGAGCCATTTTTTTGCTCCGTCAACTGACAACTGACGACTGACAGTGCGTGACGTCTGCCAGGACTCAACAACAACAACAACAACCACAACAGGAAGAGCTCAGATCAGAGGTACACCCATCTTTGTCAAGGATTACTCGTAACTCATTGTTAGTCCATGACAGAACGGATTTCTCTGGCGCCATCACGCTCAAGTTGAATATATCTACGTACTATTTCAGGTTATTTAATTATATTTCTTTGAGAAAATAAAAGTAATTAAAGGACGAATTGTGTAGATAACTTGTCCTTCTGGTCCAGATAATTATTCCTTGTCATTGCGACCTTAAGCCCCAATTCACGTACCACTTTCATCGTATACGTACAGGTGCGAAGTACCTATTATACAGACATAGCGCATCATAAAATTTTATTGGTGAGTAAATGCTGACTAGAAACTAGTTTGGTGGCCTCAGAACCATTTCGATAACCCTGCATCCCTTGCCAAGTGCTCACTACTTCAGTTATAACGGCATTTACGCATCAGGCTGGATATTACGTACACATTTAATGTGCGTAAGTACGATAACTTTGAACCTCTTGATCCCGGTAACGAAGAATGAGATCAAAAAATGTTACACGGTTCCCCGTGAACATCTAACGGATCATATGGTAAAAATATCGACAATTTGCCGCGATCAGAAGTTTCTTAAATTTGTACTAAAAAATCTTGGTTTTTCGGTTCCATCTTCATAACGCATACAAAGTTTCGAAAACGGGACAATGGAGTTTCTAGATGTATGTCTAAGGAGTTTACAGTCAAAAACTGAGCCATTTGCTACGGTTAATTATTTAGATAGTAGCGGCTAATAGCGCAAAAGCGGCAAAAAACCGGCTTTTGCTGTTTTCTCTGTAAGTAAGGTAACATTGAATTTCTGGACGTCGGTAACGGATAATAATATCACAAAAAATTTCGAAATTCCCCAAGAACATCATCTTAAGGACGTAGGTAAAAATATTGACGATTTTCCGTGAACAGAAATTAATAGAAGTGGCCATCCCACAGTTGGTGCTGTTGGTATACAAACATCGTGCTGTTTGGGGGTATTCTCAGGAACCACCCAAGAACGAAAGGTACCTTTATAAGTTGCCTAAGATTTCGGGGGGTATTCTCAGGAACCACCCAAGAACAAATGGTGCCTTTTTAAAGTGCCTAAGGTTTCTGGGGGTATTCTCAGGAACCATCCAAGAACAAATGGTGCCTTTATAAGTTGCCTAAGGTTTTTGGGGGGTTTCCCAGGAACCACCCAAGAACAAATGGTGCCCTTATAAGTTGCGTAAGGTTTTTGGAGGTATTCACAGGAACCATCCAAGAACGAATGGTGCCTCTATAAACTGCCTACGGTTTTTGGGGGTATTCTCACGAAACACCAAAGAACAAATGGTGCCTTTATAAGCTACCTAAGGTTTTTGGGGGCATTCTCAGGAATCACCCAAGCACAAATGGTGCTTTTTTAAGCTGCCTAAGGTTTTTGGCAGTATTCTCAGGAACCATCCAAGAACAAATGGTGCCTTTATAAGTTGCCTAAGGTCCACTCTAGACCACATGTAGTGCAAAGGAACAAAGCTATTTCCTCAATTTTCCTGGGATGGAGTATATATGTAATATCTATATTTTAACACTGCACTGTGGGTAGCTACGGTATGCCCATTCTTCCGGTAGCTATACAAATAGTCACTAAGCTAAGGACTGTCGAAATCACTTGACTCCTTACCTCCGTAATAAAGAGAAGCGTGGACCCACTGTAATATCGAATTTTCGTGGGCGGATTTTTTTAACATATTGCTGTCACGCACCGGATGGTGTGGCCGAGCGGTTCTAGGCGCTTCAGACTGGAACCGCACGACCGATACGGTCGCAGGTTCGAATCCTGCCTCGAGCATGTCCTTAGGTTAGTTAGGTTTAAGTAGTTCTAAGGTCTAGGGGACCGATGACCTCAGATGTTAAGTGCTCAGAGCCATTTTGCTGTCACGCATTGTCCTTTATACATCATCATCCAAGACTTAGACACAGTTTTTAACTTTAATACTTGTCTTATTCTGTTAACTGTGTAACGTGATATCGTACCACTTAATGAACATATTAGGACAGCATTTTAAATTTTTAAATTCGGTTATTGATTATATAAAGTTGGCCCTGGAAGCCATTAATTACACAGCATACAACATTAATTAGGCAACCGGCAACTGATGTGATTGGACGACTGTTTTAGCAGTGTCGGGAGTGTAGTTTCATAGTGACGTCAAACTAACGATAAGGAAATCAGACAAGAAAAGAATCTACCTGTCCTCGGAGCCTTTTGTGGCGGCATGTCTGATAGATTTCAAAGAATCTAGCTTTTCAAATTGAATTCTGCAGAATAACTGAAAATTTCAGATAGTGATACACATTTGTTTGGAGTGCAGCCTCATAGTGATGTGGACTGAACGATAAAAAATTAGACAAGAAAATAATAGTAGCTTTCCAAATTGAATTCTGCTGAATAATTGTAAACATCAGATAGTTATTGATATTTACCTTGGATACAATCCCATAGTGATTTGAAATTGATGATAAAATGATTAGACAGGAAAAAAATACTATCTTTGCAAATTGGACACAGAGCAACTGCAAAGGTTAGATAGTGATATAGATTTGTCTGGAGTATAGTCTCAAAGCTATGTGAAATGGACGATGAAAAGATCAGAAAAGAAAAGGATACTAGCTTTTAAAACTGAATTCTGCAGAGTAACTGTAAACATGAAACAGGAAGACACATTTATCTGGAGTGTAGTCTTGTTGTGATGTGAGATGGATGATAAAAAATTGGACAAGAAAAGGATACTAGCTTTTAAAATGGAATTCTGCAGATCGTGGTATTCGTTTATCTAGAGTATAGTCTCACAGTGATGTGAAATGTATAATAAAAAGATTACACAAGAACGCTAGCTTTAGAAACTGAATACTGCAAGATAACTGTAAAAGTTGGATAGTGACACACATTTGCCTGGAGTGTAGTCTTGTAGTGGTGCAAAATGGATCATGGAAATATTAGACAAGAAAAGAATACTAGCTTTTCAAATGGACTTCTGTAGAATAATTGTAAGCATCAGATAGCGATACACATTTGTATGGAGTGTAGTCTCATAGTAATGTGAAACGACCGATAGAAAGCTAGACAAGAAAAGAATACAAGTTTTGGATTGCGCTGAATGATTTTTTATACCAGATGGTTAGTCGGGAAAGTAGCGCTAAGGCATCACTGAATGGTCAGTTTGATAATGGAGCTAAGTACGTGAGGGGCTGGGGGAGGGATAAAAACTGTAGAGGTGGACCAGGGCATGAGTGCGGTTGGCAGGTTCAGACGCACATAGATTGCAGCTGTCATTCAGTGAATAACAGACTTGCACAGGATGCGCATCTAGGCAGTCCTCACGCTAAAGATCACAATAACAACAACACAAACTATGCTCGAGCACTGACTTAACAAGGTACAGACACACGTACGGCCCTCGAATCTCCGGAATTCGATGCTCATTTAGCGCGTTGTGGCAGTGTGTGCAAGATAACAAAGCCCACATTAAACTTCATTGTGTCGTTAAGGCTTGGCGCGTAATATCCTACAAATTATCGTGTCAATGATCTCCGAGCCAACCACCCTCCGCTACGATAGCACACAGCTCTCGCGAGCACTCTGAAGAGGAAGAATGTGGTTAAAGGAAGTCTCTACTGAAACTGTACACGAACAGTAATCTCCTCCTGTGTCGATCAACACGGGGGACAAATTACTAAGTTCATCGGCCGTACTATCGTGTTGGAAGGTCCACTAATTGACTCAAAATGAGCTGCCTGAGCCGAAATTGCTGCTTAGAGGAGACGAACTGGCAGTTTCAATGTGTCTGCTAATTCTGACACTATCCTGGAAAATCTACACTACTGGCCATTAAAATTGCTACACCAAGAAGAAATGCAGATGATAAACGGGTATTCATTCGACAAATATATTATACTAGAACTGACATGTGATTACATTTTCACGCAATCTCGGTGCATAGATCCTGAGAAATCAGTACCCAGAACAACCACCTCTGGCCGTAATCACGGCCTTGATGCGACTGCAGATCAAGTCAAACAGAGCTTGGATGGCGTGTACAGGTACAGCTGCCCATGCAGCTTCAACACGATACCACAGTTCATCGAGAGTAGTGACTGGCGTATTGTGACGAGCCACATGCTCGGCCGCCATTGACCACACGTTTTCAATTGGTGAGAGATCTGGAGAATGTGCTGGCCAGGGCAGCAGTCGAACATTTTCTGTATCCAGAAAGGCCCGCACAGGACATGCAACATGCGGTCGTGCATTATCCTGCTGAGACGTGTAACCAATGGCCATACCATCACGCCGGGTGATACGCCAGGGGGGCGATGACGAATACACAATTCCAATGTGCGTTCACCTCGATGTCGCCAAACCCGGATGCGACCATCGTGATGCTGTAAACAGAACCTGAATTCATCCGAAAAGATGACGTTTCGCCATTCGTGCACCGAGGTTCCTCGTTGAGTACACCGTCGCAGGCGCTCCTGTTTGTGATGCAGCGTCAAGCGTAACCGCAGCCATGGTCTCCGAGCTGATTGTCCATGCTGCTGCAAACGTCATCGAACTGTTCGTGCTGTCGGTTGTTGTCTTGCAAACGTCCCCATCTGTTGAAACAGAGATCGAGACGTGGCTGCACGATCCGTTACAGCCATGCGGATAAGATGCCTGTCATCTCGACTGTTAGTGATACGAGGCCATTGGGATCCATAACGGCGTTCCGTGTTACCCTCCTGAACTCACCGATTCCATATTATGCTAACAGTCATTGGATCTCGACCAACGCGAGCAGCAATGTCGCAATACGATAAACCGCAATCGCGATAGGTTACAATCCGACGTTTATCAAAGTCGAAAACGTGATGGTACGCATTTCTCCTCCTTACACGAGGCATCACAACAGCGTTTCACCAGGCAACGCCGGTCAACTGCTGTTTAGGTATGAGAAATCGGTTTGAAACTTTCGTCATGTCAGCACGTTGTAGGTGTCGCCACCGGCGCCAACCTTGTGTGAATGCTCTGAAAAGCTAATCATTTTCATATCACAGCATCTTCTTCCTGTCGGTTAAATTTCGCGTCTGTAGCATGTCATCTTCGTGGTGTAGCAATTTCAATGGCCAGTAGTGTTATTATATCAGTTGCGTGGCTTTTGTACTGAAGATACCACTGAACGCAACACAGGAATATGTCGAAATACTGCTTCTGAGGACCGAAGCAGCTAGTAATTATCCAGCCACGACGATAATGGATTGAAAGACGGCTCTCAGAAAAATTACGCTTTTACGGAAATTTGACTGCACGCACGCCATACTCCACGTATATAGCTGGTGTGATGTGACAACAACATCAACGTGGTAACTTCGGCTTCCCGTAAACTGTCTCAGTTACACAGCTCGTATACGACACGTTTACAAATTTTCCTCGCTGAGTACTTGCGTTAGAATCTTGCTCCATTTTACATTGTCGAAAGCTATTTCGAGGTCGACGAACGCTATGAGTGTGTCTCGATTTTTTTTTAAATTTTGCTTCCATTATTAGCCGCAAAATCAGAGCTGTATCTCTGGTGCCTTTAGGTGTGGTAAAGCCAAACTGATCGTCCTCTAACACATCCTCAACTTTCTTTTCCAGTCTTCCGTACTTTATTCTTGTCAGCTGCTTGGATGCATGAGCTGTTAAGCAGACTGTGCGGTGATTTGCCCACTTGTCTGCCACTGCTATGATCGGAATTGTGTGCCTGGTGTTTCTCCGCCCGTCTCGTAGACTCTACACCCTAACCCGAGCCGGCCGGTGTGGCCGAGCGGTTCTAGGCGCTTCAGTCCGGAACCGCGCGACTGCTACGGTCGCAGGTTCGAATCCTGCCTCGGGCATGGATGTGTGTGATGTCCTTAGGTTAGTTAGGTTTAAGGGGCTCCGGAAAGGCTCAAAATCATGAAAAGTTCAATTTTTACCTTTTAATAGATATATAATTTATTCAATTCCGAAGACTACAACTATTTTTAAATTTATTTTGAAATGTGTTCTACATGGGCGTGACCCACTGTGGCGCTGTAAAACTGCTGTCAAATGGTGTTATTATTAACGTCCGTGTTCATCAGGTACATTTTAGTGATGTGAGATAAAGTATGTGTTGTGGCTAACCTGTGATGGTTCAATATATATCGCTGGTGTGATTGTCGATTGTTTCATGTTTATTTACTCTGTCGTTATCTCGAAAATATTCGTAATTAATTCTGTTTCTTGAGTCTCTGTTTTGTTGAAGTATAATAATGAGTAAAAGTAAAGTTATTAGAAATCCTCTGAAGGCTTTTAAGAAAAGGAGAAATGTTGGAAAGCCAAAGGTATGTGTTATTACTGTAAACAATAAAGACGATAACCAAGTGAGTGAACCTAACCTCTCAAGTACACCTACCCATAGCAGTCAAAGTGGGAAAGAAAATACTTCACAGAAGAAGCTTGGTTCAATGAGTGAAAACGATGAATGTTTTATGGGCGAATCGGATGTGAATGAAATATTTGATATGTCGGCTCTCAAAGGAATTTTTTCAAACTGTGTAAGATGTATTCATTGTAGTGAAGTTGGTCTGGAACTCTCCATAATAAAGCACGTAGGACTTGCTAGTGAAATACAACTGAAATGTGATATGTGTTCATACATGGCCACCTTTTGGAACAGTGTTGCAGTATCTGCAACTGAAGAAAATGGTAGCAAAATCTACGAACACAACAACGAGCGATGCTTGCTTTAGACAAGAAACGCCTTTGGGCTGCAGACAGGGCTGTAAAGAGTCTAGAAATACAAGCAAGAGTAAACAGGAGGAGGAACAAGAGGAAGCTGGAGGAGGAGTTTGCAGAGGCTGAAGATAATCCATCCTATGGACCTGGAATGCACTAAAAAGTTAATCCAATCTTTGTCGCTCGATTCCCAAAACTTTAATTTTCTCATACTAATTACATGTTTTCTTAGGATCTTCCAAACATATTTGTTTCAAACTTTCAGTAAATGTTACACAGTACCTTCTGCATAATTTAACACAGTATTTTTTCAAAAAAACTGTATATTTTTGAATATATAAATAAAAAATTGCAAAAAAATGTTGTGAATTTTCATTACAATTGAAAAAAATCATCTTTAATAACTGAACTAAAAATTTGTAAAATCCCTGTGTTAAGTTGTAGCCCATATTCCAATAAATACTCTGTAAAAAGTTCAACTTCCTACCTCAAATACTTTGTGAGGAAAGATGTAATTTATAAGCGTTAGACCGAGCGAGGTGGCACAGTGGTTAGACACTGGACTCGCATTCGGGAGGACGACGGTTCAAACCCGCGTCCGGCCATCCTGATTTAGGTTTTCCGTGATTTCCCTCAATCGCTCTAGGCAAATGCCGGGATGGTTCCTTTCAAAGGGCACGGCCGACTTCCTTCCCCGTCCTTCCCTAATCCGATGAGACCGATGACCTCGCTGTCTGGTCTCTTTCCCCCAAAACCAACCTATGAGCGTTATTTTAACATTGCAAGTATAGGGCGTTCCGGAGCCCCTTAAGTAGTTCTAAATTCTAGGGGACTGATGACCCGAAAATTTCCGAGGGACCATTAGCTATTCCTTCTGCCTTGTTTCATCTCAAGTCTTAAAACGCTCTTTCAAATTCTGACTCTAACACCTCTATCTGGCCCCTATTGAGTACAGTTCCTTCTTCTTTCACATCATCAGAGGTCTCCCACTCATAGTGGTCTTCGTTGTACTCTTCCAACTTATCCGATCTTTCTTCTGCATTTAATAATGTAATTCTCATTGCACTCTTAACGTTGTCACCTCTGCTTTTTATTTTACTTATAGTTGTTTTGATTCTCTAAATACTTATTCTGTCCTCCCGATGGCTGTTTCGCTTTCAATTTCTTCACATCTTTCGTGCAGCCATTTCGCTTCGGGTGTCCTGCATGTGCTATTTATTTCTTTCCTAACGGATCTGCCCTGTGATGGCAAAAGTCGTGGGATAGTGGTATACATATATACAGATGGCGGTAACGTTGCGTATACAGTGTATAAAAGTGCAACGCATTGGTGGAGCTTTTGTTTGTACATTTCGGAAATCGTTAGAACATTCATATTCCGAGATCAACTGTGTCAAGAGTGTGCCGAAAATGCCACATTTCAGGCGTCACCTCTCAGCACGGACAACGCATTGACTGAGGGCCTTCACTTAACGACCCAGAGCAGCGCGTTTACGTAGCGTGTCAGTGCTAACAGACAAGCAACACTGCGTGCCTCTCCATGGCTCGTGACCATATCAGTTGGACGCTAGACGACTGGAAAACCGTGGTCTGGTCAGATGAGTCCCGATTTCAGTTGGCAAGAGCTAAAGGTGAGTCCGAATGTGGCGCACACCCCACGAAGCCACAGGGCCAAGTTGTCATCGAAGCACTGTGCAAGCTGCTGGTGGCTCGCTAACGGTGTGGGCTATGTTTACATGGAACTGATTGGGTCCTCTGGTCCATCTGAACCGATCACTGTCAGTAAATGGCTATGTTCGGTTACTTGGTGACCATCTGCCAGCCGTTCATCCACGCTATGTTCCGGAAAAACTACGGAATTTTTACGGATGAAAATGTGCCGTGTCTTCGGGCCACTATTGTTTTCGACTGGTTTGAAGTAAGTTCGGGACAACTGGAGCGAATGGTTTGACCAATCAGATCGCTGGACATGAATCCATTCAAGAGACACAGTTGAGAGGGCTGTTGGTGCACAATATCCCGCACCGGCAACACTTTCGTAATTATGGGCAGCTGCAGAGGCAGCGCGAGTCAGTATGTCTGCAGAGGACTTACGACAACTTGCTGATTCCATGGGACGTCGAACTGCTGGGCAAACTGAGGTCCAACACAATTTATTTATTTATTTATTAAAGGAGAAGTCTCCATGGTCATGGAACGAGTCAATACATGAAATTATACCACGATAGTAGAAACAGGTAAAATGAAATACATGAAACGTATTCAGGCAACAAATCGTAAGTTTAAATAAAGAAAATCAACAATATAACACTGGAATTTGCTTAATTTTTCAGCTCTTCCAGGAGCTCCTCGGCAGAATCGAAGGAGTGAGCCATGAGGAAACTCTTCAGTTTAGACTTAAAAGTGTTTGGGCTACTGCTAAGATTTTTGAGTTCTTGTGGTAGCTTATTGAAAATGGATGCCGCAGAATAGTGCACTCCTTTCTGCACAAGAGTCAAGGAAGTGCATTCCACATGCAGATTTGATTTCTGGTTAGTATTAACTGAGTGAAAGCTGCTAACTCTTGGGAATAAGCTAGTATTGCTAACAACAAACGACGTTAAGGAAAATATACACTGTGAGGGCAATGTCAGAATTCCCAGACTATTGAAGAGGGGTTTACAAGAGGTTCTCGAACTTACACCACATATAGCTCGAACAGCCCGTTTCTCAGCCAAAAACACCCTTTTTGAATCGGAAGAATTACACCAAAAAATAATACCATATGACATAACCGAATGAAAATATGCGAAATAGACTACTTTTCGTGTTGAACTGTTACTTATTTCAGATACTGCTCTAATGGTAAATAAAGCAGCATTTAGTTTCTGAACAAGATCCTGGACATGGGCTTTCCACAACAGCTTACTATCTATCCGAACGCCTAGGAACTTGAACTTTTCCGTCTCGCTTATAATATGTCCATTCTGTCCCATAAAAATATCAGTTCTTGCTGAATTGTGAGTTAGAAACTGTAAAAACTTAGTCTTACTGTGATTTAGCGTCAAATTATTTTCCACAAGCCACGAACTTATTTCATGAACTACATTATTTGATAATGTTTCAGTACTACACACAAGATCCGTCACTACCAAGCTGGTGCCATCAGCAAACAGAAATATTTTTGAATCACCTGTAATACTAGAAGGCACAACATTTATATAAATAAGAAACGGCAGTGGCCCCAGCACCGACCCTTGGGGAACGCCCCACTTAACAGTGCCCCATTGGGACTGAATATTAGGAGGTATCTCGTGACTTTTGTCACTCCGAGTATATTGCTGTATTGGAGTCTATCCCTGAACATTTTCTTACTTTCTTCTTTAGTCGATCAATTGAAATATTAAATCTAAAACGTTAGCTAATTTGTAAAGTATATCAGACGTTTGAAGCTGTTTTGTAAGTGAGAATTTGACTGTTTGAAGACTCTGGGGTTTACTGGTACCGACGGGGCAACGACGCCAGTGTTATAAACAAAGACCGGCACTTACCTTGGGCTCCTTTGCTGGGACAATACCCCCTTGTGACGTCATCTCTCCCGTAACACTCCTCGCAACACCCCCTGCTCTTCGCTGACTGCCCAAACAGCGATCAGTTCGCACAGTCGGTCCTCATGAAACATGCATCTCGCGACCACCAGCTCTCCGCATCGCGCCGCTCACATATCTCCACCCTCTCCCTCCCCCTCCCGGGATTCTCCTCCTCACCCGCTCCCTCCTGATCCCTCCCACCATCCCCTCATCGACATTGTTACGCGGCGCTGCGATTTCTGACGCCTACGTCTTCTCCGCGGGATTCTGCGGCGGTGGACGAAATGCATGGCTCGGCTCTTCTGGACTTGGGAAGGATTCTCTCTGAGGTGGAACTGACGTAGGTAGGCGTCTCATACTGCACCCCATTCGTAGGCAGGTAGCCCCAGATAAAGCCCGTTTGCTTTCAACAGCAAACGAGATCCTACCCCCTGTTCTCCACTCGCCTTGGAAAGTCGGCCCGCCTATTCAGCTCTTACTGCATCAGTTACTGTGCATCTATGTCCGTCAGAAAGACGGGTCTACACAGTCAATAAAACACGCGATTCTTTAAGGAGGGGATGAATGTAAAATTGATCAAAAATTCTGATTACTATTTTATTTTATTTTACTTTATTCCTGCGAGATAATTCTGTAGCATGTTAGAAATATCTCCTACTTTCAGAGTGTAATTCATGCTACAAGTGATGTAAAACCATCTTGTTTCAACCAGTGCACAGTGACAGTCCCCCTTTTCTACACGACTCTGTTCTTGTTCTACATCTACATGGTTAGCCTGCAGTCCATCGAACCATTTTCATACTACTTCTCTACCATTCCACTCTCGATTGGCTCGTGGGAAAAATGGACACGTAAATCTTTCCGTTAGAGCTCTGATTTTATTATGATGATCATTTCTCCATACGTAGGTGGGTGGGTGTCAACAAATTGCTTACGCATTCGGAAGAGAAAGTTGGTGATTGAAATGTCGTACATAGATCTAGCCGCAAAGAAAACCGTCTTTGTTTCAGTGACTGCCACCCCAACTCGCGTATCATATCAGAGACACTCTCGCCCCTATTGCGCGATAACACGAAACGAGCTGCCCTTCTTTGCACTTTTTCGATGTCCCCCGTCAATCCTACCTGGTAAGGATCCCATACCGTTCAGCAATATTCCAGCAGAGGACGGACAGGTGTAACGTAGGCTGTCTCTTTAGTGGGTTTGTCGCATCTTCAAAGTGTTCTGTCAACAAAGCGCCGTCTTTGTTTCGCCTTCCCCACAATATTATCTATGTAGTCTTTCCAATTCAAGTTGCTCGTAATTGTAATTCCTAGGTATTTATCGAACTGACAGCCCTTAGATTTGTGCGATTTAGCGTACACCCAAAATTTATCGAATTTCTTTTAGTACCCATGTGGATGTCCTCGCACTTTTCTTTGTTTAGTGCCAATTGCCACTTTTCGCACCATACATAAATTCTCTCTAGATCATTTTGTAATTGGAATTTATCGTCTGATGATTTTACTAGACGGTAAATTACAGCATCATCTGCAAACAATCTAAGGGGGCTGCTCAGATTATCACCTAGATCATTTATGCAAATCGGAACAGCAGAGGGCCTATGACACTACCTTGCGGAACGCCAGATATCACTTCTGTTCTACTCGATGATTTACCGTCTATCACTACGAACTGTGGCCTGAGAGGAATTCGCGAATCCAGTCACACGACTGAGACGATACTCCATATGCACACAATTTGATTAATAGTCGCTTCTGAGGAGCGGTATTAAAAGCCTTCTGGAAATCTAGGAATATGGAATCGATCTGAGATCCCTTGTCGACAGCACTCATTACTTCATGGGAATAAAGAGCTAGCTGTGTTGCATAAGAGCGATGTTTTCTGAATCCGTGTTGGTTATGTATCAATAAATAATTTTCTTCAATATGATTCACAATGTTCGAGTACAGTATATGCTCCAAAATCCTACTGCAAATTGAGGTCAGTGATATGGGTCTGTAATTCAATGGGTTACTCCTGTTTCCTTTCTTGAATATTCGTGTGACCTGTGCTCTTTCGGAACAGACCTTTCGTCAAGTGAGCGGTTGTATATGATTGCTGAGAAAGGCGCTATTGTGTCTGCGTACTGTGCCTTTCTCAAGTGATTTGAATTGTTTCGCAACACCTAAGGTATCTACTTTTGTCACTCATGATAACAGCTGTTCTGGTTTAGAATTCTGGAATATTTACTTCGTCTTCTTTCGCGAAGGAATTACGGAAAACTGTATTTAGTAACTCCGCTTTAGTGGCACCATCATCGGTAACATTTCCATCGCTATCGCGCAGTGACGGTATTGACTGTTTTTTGCCACTGGTGTACTTTACATACGACCAGAATATCTTTGGGTTTTGTACCATATTTTGAGACAATATTTCAATGTGGAAACTATTAAAAGCATCTCGCATTGACGTCCGTACTAAATTTCGAGCTTCCGTGAAACTTAGCCAGTCTTGGCGATTTTGCGTTCTTCTGAAATTTTATTTTCCTGCCATCAGAGAAGTATAGAAGGATGTGAGCCCATTTAACATGATATTCATTACGATTTATTAAAGAAATGCACACAAGGTGGAACACAAAACCCGAACGAAAGCTTTAATAACGTGACTTACAGCAGAGGCAGAAAGACAAAATTTCGCTCATCTACTGTTCTTAAATTTTTCTCCACTGACGCTTTTCTGGTGTTCAGTGACGGTAGCACTCCAAGAATCAGGAACCATACGTGACTAGGATTTGATGGAGTTTGCTTCACCGAAAACTTTTTGAAGAAGATTGATGATGTGCGTATTGCTAGTTCTGAAATATCAGTGATGGATATTGCCAAAGACAGAATGCCAGAAGGGTCAGACTAGAAGAAAAGACCTACATGAAGTCCAAAAAGACCAAATGTATGGTTACGGCCAACATTAAAGTACTTGTTCCTGCCATATATAGTAATAAAAACCTTTTTCTGCGTTTCCAGCAACTTTAATTTTTCCATGCATAAGGAACATTATTTGCTCAACCATTTCAGATGAAAATGTAATATTTGCTACAGGCTTTGTACATACTATAATACAAGTTTCTGTGGTATAAAATTTTTCAAAGCGCATTACTGTAGAATTTATTTAAATTTTTGTGAAATAAAAATTGCTATGTGTTATACACGTAAATCAAAACATGTGCGAACGTTCTAAGACTGATATTAATAACCTGGTACACGGATTTCTTTACCTAGTTGCTAAGAATAGCCTACCACGTCTTGAAAGTGATAAGTAAAGTAACCTTAGAGAAAATTTTCCTCATGTTACAGCATATGCTCTGAGAGTATCCATCAACATCCTGATAAAGTTATTTGCAAAAAACTGAAAACAATCTAGATTATAGCGAATAACATACTGATAATGTGGGTAAAATTTGGTTCAATTACCTATCAAACAACAGAAGTCCGATTAGCTTATATGTACTCGTGTATTTTCTCATAAGTGTCCCATTAAAGAAACGAGCTCCCATGTATAAAACACCTTCAAAATTATGATTGCTTTACCAGTCAGTTAATGCGTTGAATATCTGACGTGAAACACCCATGCAACAAATTTAAAAATTATCTCCACATTCGTTTATTTTAGTGTGTGTAAGGGCGCTCACAACCTCGCCGCTGAGCGACCGTAAGACCCAAACACACACAGACACAAGTGAAACAGTAACTGAAGAAAAAAAGTTTGCAAAAAAGGTTTGAAGTTATGTTTAAAGTTTGTCCCAAACACTGGACGAGTGTAGTCTCCGCTTTAAGCAGACGCTGGTTCGTCTTCCATCTCAGTGTCGATGACCTCATACTTTATAAACTATCATAGGCAGGTATGTCTTAGGTCCACAGCAATTGTTGCTCGACAGTATGGGATATGCGTACCAAGTATGGTTGAAACCAGTCCAGTGGTTTAGGAGAGAATGTCGAACATACACACATACATCCATGCTACATACATTTTTAAATATATATGAGTTATTGATATGTATATGAAGAAAACGAACGGATCCAAAGAACAACACCGTAATACCCGCCGCATTGCACGATTACCACCAGATTCAAAGCTCTTCCATTTATTTCGTCGCTCGACGACGACATTCTTCGTCTGACTTCGCAGATATGATGCGATCCCATGGTGAGCTTTTCAGCCCGCATCTCGTGGTCGTGCGGTAGCGTTCTCGCTTCCCACGCCCGGGTTCCCGGGTTCGATTCCCGGCGGGGTCAGGGATTTTCTCTGCCTCGTGATGGCTGGGTGTTGTGTGATGTCAATAGGTTAGTTAGGTTTAAGTAGTTCTAAGTTCTAGGGGACTGATGACCATAGATTTTAAGTCCCATAGTGCTCAGAGCCATTTGAACCATTTGAGCTTTTCATCCTAATCACGTAATGCACAACTGTTGCTTGGCCCGACAATCAAATCCTTTTTTCTAAATATAATAAAATGTCTAAAATCCTAAATCCATCGTTTAGTTCCAATGGTGCTCAAAAAAAAAAAAAAAAAAAAAAAAAAAAAAAAAAAAAAAAAAAAAAAAAAAAAAAAAGTGTACATTCCTTTCCCGAAGCCATACAGTGGGTCTGGAAGAAAATTATGTCTGTTGTTCTCCTATACATTGCTTTCACAAAAACTCATCTAAACACTGGCAGCAAACAAACTGACCGTTAATGTTGTATATCACCTCTTTCTCCCTTTCCATAAAATGACCAGCTTAACGCTCGCTGCTTCACTCGCCTAGACTGTATGGCCTGCAAAGATTTTTTTGTTTTTATTTAATAGAATTTTTACTATGTTCACAAACTGCTGCACCTACTAAACTTTGCACGCTAATTGAGCTCATATAAGCATGATCTTTTCCCAATGTACTTCTGACTAAAAAGCCATTTTGGCAGTTGGAGTACAAAGTTTTTGTTAATCATGTCCTTTGCGCTCTTATGGCGATATCACCATAGCAAATTTCATCCCTTAATAAACATTTCCTTACATCTAACCGAGACGTGAAATACAAATTTTCATAAATTCAGCTTTCAAATTTTTTAACGTAACGAAACATTTTCTTAAAAATTTTCATCCCATATTGCTCTCCCACAGTCACTGAATTTCCAGAAACACTGTAACACGTATTTTTTAAGTTGCTAACCGAGACGTCAAATACTAGTTGTCATAGATGTTGCCTTAAAAACCCCTTAATATATCTTTAGTAATTATTTATTCCGAAAGTAACTGTCACCCGCTGTTTTACCCCCTCAGTGGTTCAGTTTCCGAAAATGCTGAAACACGTATTATTTTCCTGTCTGAGAAACCAAATACCACTTTTCAAAGCTCTAGCTTCAAAATTCTCTCAATAGCGATATATTTTCAAAAAGGCTTTCACTCCCTACTTCACCACATTAAGAGTGGAATTTCGGACAATCCGTTCTTAAACGATGCCTACAATATGAGATATACACCCTCTCCAAACTTCAGGTTTCTACCCTAAGCGGTTTTGGCCGGGCGGAGATGAGTCAGTGAATCAGTCTGAGCCTGTTTCACCCTCTTAGGGGCTGAACTTCCAAAAACAGAGAAGCCAAATACAAATGTTGATAGATTTAGCTTCAGAAATGCTTGCACAATGAAATATTTCCATAAAAATTTTCATTCCCCATTTCACCGTCAAAGGGGTTGAATCCCTAAAAACAGTGAAACACTTAATTTTTTATTCCTAAATGAGGAGGCAAAGTTAAATTTTCATAGATTTAGCCTTAAAATGCTTTTATAATAAAATATTTTCTTAAAAAATCTCAACCCCTATTTCACTATCTTAGGGGCTGAATTTCCAAAAACGATGAAGCGTGTTTTATTTTATTTGCAACCGAGAAATCGAATACCAGTGTTCATAGATGTAGCTTTAAAAATACTTTAGTAGTTGTTTAATAATGAAATATTTTCATACAAGCTTTCACCCACTATTTCATCCCTGCAGGGTTAAATTTCCAAAAATGTTGAAACACTTTTTCTCTATTTCTGACTGAGAAACACCAATTTTCGAAGGTCTAGCTTCAAAATTGCATTAATAGCGACATGCACCTTCATCGGTAAGCTCAGAATGTTGTTAGACCCTTTCTTTTACCGTTCTTGCAACAGGAAGGTGATGTATTTTTCCAACAGGATAACGCTCGCCCGCACACTGACCGCGAAACTCAGTGCGATCTGCAGGACGTGCAGCAACTTACGTATCCAGCACGACGAATCAATTTTCTTCTTTATGCGCCTCATTCTGGCTTCTGACACTTTCGACCTTCGTCAAATTTCCAGATTGGAATACATTTTAGTATTAACGAAGGCTTTGACCTCAGCTTTTCTACGTGATGAAATATCCCCTCTTTTACCCATTTTTAAAGGTCACAGTAATATCTGGCTGTTAAACAATCAATTGTGATGTCGATATTACGAAATTGGTAATAAAAGCGAACAAAGTACCACACAAGTTACACGCGGGAACGCCACTGAACAGGCCCTATTCTGTACGCTGTACTCTGCACATTGTTACCTACAATAAGTCAACAATTCAGTGTCACGTATCAACAATAGATACAGAATTCAACAATGTAATAAGTGCCCTGAATAACTGTCCCAGCCGGCTGTTGTGACCGAGCGGTTCTAGGCGCTTCAGTCTGGAAACGCGCGACCGCTACGGACGCAGGTTCGAATCCTGCCTCGGGCATGGATGTGTGTGATGTCCTTAGGTTAGTTAGGTTTAAGTAGTTCTAAATTGTAGGGGACTGATGACCTCAGATGTTAAATCCCATAGTGCTCAGAGCCATTTGAACCATTTAATTGTCACAAATTTTCCTATTAATCGCATTAAATATAGTGCTCAACACCTAATTATTACAAATAACATTAAAAATGTGCAGTGCATCTAATAATTTGGGCAGGGGCTGTATGCACCAATCCCGAATTCAGTTGTATGGAAACATCGCTAGATGCAGATGCGAAAAGACTCATTCAGGAAAAATCGCGATTTCACGCGCGGCTAAAAGTGTTGACCTCACTCGAAAACGATTCGCCACTGACCCAGTTGCGCGGCGAGAAAAAACCTGGCCCTTCACGCATTGTCGCTGTCAGTTAGAGCCGCCAAAAGCGCGTCCATTTGTTTGGCGATGCGCGGCCGGTGATTCAGTTGGCGCGGTAACACAGAGGCGAACGCGCCCCCTTAATTAGTTTCGCAGATCCTTTGACGTCCTTCAAAACACGTTATTCGGCGCACCACAGCGCATGTTCCCCCTTTTGCTGGCCCCTGGCAGCGTCATATGTAACCGCGCGAGTATTCACGTCACGGCTAAACGAGTTGAAAAGCGCCCGTCCGATTTCCTCGTATTATTTTCCCCCAATAGAGCGCGTAAAACAGGCTCTGAATAGACATTATAGCTACGAAGTTTTAGAGCACTAGGCTTTCGGAGCAGCTAATATTGCCACGTTTGGAAACACAGGAAATCGCATCACTTTACTGAGCCTTGTTCAGTTAGATCTGACATCTCCCAATCCGTGCCTCCAAATTTATCAATCATATCAAACCGCTCGCTAGACGAAAAATCCGTGCCCAAAGACTGGAAAGTTGCACAGGTCACACCAACATTCAAGAAAGTCGATAGGAGTAATCCAGTAAATTACAGGGCCATATCATTAACGCCGATGTGCAGCAGGATTTTGGAACCAAAAAATGGCTCTGAGCACTATGCGACTTAACTTCTCAGGTCATCAGTCGCCTAGAACTTAGAACTAATTAAACATAACTAACCTAAGAACATCACACACACCCATGCCCGAGGCAGGATTCGAACCTGCGAAAGTAGCGGTCGCCCGGCTCCAGACTGTAGCGCCTAGAACCGCACGGGCACTCAGTCCGGTGGATTTTGGAACACTATCGTGCTCCAACATTATGATCTACGTCGAACAGAACAATGTACACTAAAATTGCTGCACCACGAAGATGATGTGCTACTGACGCGGAGTTTAACCGACAGGAAGAACATGCTGTGATATGCAAATGATTAGCTTTCACACAAGGTTGGCGCCGGTGGCGACACCTACAACGTCCTGATATGAGGAAAGTTTCCAACCGATTTCTCATACACAAACATCAGTTGACCGGCGTTGTTGTGATGCCATGTGTAAGGAGGAGAAATGCGTACCATCACGTTTCCGACTTTGACAAACGTCAGATTGTAGCCTATCGCGATTGCGGTTTATCGTATCGCGATATTGCTGCTCGTCTTGGTCAAGATCCAATGACTGTTAGCAGAATATGGAATCGGTGGGTTCAGGAAGGTAATACGGAACGCCGTGCTGGATCCCAACGGCCTCGTATCACTAGCAGTCGAGATGACAGGCATCTTATCCGCACGGCTGTAGCGGACCGTGCAGCCACGTCTCGATCCCTGAGTCAACAGATGGGGACGCTTGCAAGACAACAACCATCTGCACGAACAGTTCGACGACGTTTGCAGCAGCTTGGACTATCAGCTCGGAGACCATGGCTGCGGTTACCCTTGACGGTGCATCACAGACAGGAGCGACCGCGATGGTGTACTCAACGACGAACTTGGGTGCACGAATGGCACAACGTCATTTTTTCGGATGAATCCAGGTTCTCTTTACAGCATCATGATGGTAGGATCCATGTTTGGCGACATCGCGGTGAACACACATTGGAAGCGTGTATTCGCCATCGCCATACTGGCGTATCACTCGGCGTGATGGTATAGGGTGCCATTGGTTACACGTCTCGGTCACCTCTTGTTCGCATTAACGGCACTTTGAACAGTGGACGTTACATTTCAGATGTGTGACGACCCGTGGCTCTACCCTTCATTCTATCCCTGCGAAACCCTACATTTCAGCAGGATAATGCACGACAGCATGTTGCAGTTCCTGTATGGGCCTTTCTGGATACAGAAAATGTTCAACTGCTGCTCTGGCCAACACATTCTCCAGATCTCTCACCAATTGGTCAATGGTGGCCGAGCAACTGGCTCGTCACAATACGCCAGTCACTACTCTCGATGAACTGTAGTATCGTGTTGAAGGTACATGGGCAGCTGTACCTGTACACGCCATCCAAGCTCTGTTTGACTCAATGCCCAGGCGTATGAAGGCCGTTATTACGTCCATAGGTGGTTGTTCTGGGTACTGATTTCTCAGGATCTATGATTCCAAATTGCGTGAAAATATAATCACATGTCAGTTCTAGTATAATATATTTGTCCAACGAATAGCCGTTTATCATCTGCGCATCTTCTTGGTGTAGCAATTTTTGGCCAGTAGTGTATTAACACACAGTCAACACGGATTTCGAAAAAAATCGTTATTGTGAAACACAACTAGCTCTCTCCTCGCACGAAGCGTTGACTGCTATTGACAAGGGATTTCAAAGTGATTGCGTATTTCTTTTCTAGATTTCCAGAAGTCTTTTAACACTGCACCACTCAAGCGGCTTGTTAGCAAATTGAGTGCTTATGGAATATCGTCTCAGTTATAAGACTAGTTTCGTGATTTCCTGTCAGACACATCACAGTTCGTAGTAATTGACGGAAAGACATCAAATAAAAAAGTGATTTCTGGCGTTGCCCAGTGTAGTGTTACAGGCCCTGTGCTCTTCCTTACCTACACGGAAGAGCGAAAGAAACTGGGGGGGGGGGGATCTCTCATGAACAGCACGTTGCAAGGCATCCCATATATGCTCAATAACGTTCAAATGTCTGGGGAGTTTGCTGGGCAGCGGAAGTGTTTAAACTCAGAAGAGTGTTCCTGGAGTCATTCTGTACGAACTTTAGACAAGTAGGGAGTCGCATTCTCCAGCTGGAGTTTCCCACGTCCGTCGGAATGCGCAATGGACATGAATGGATGCAGGTGATCAGGCAGGATACTTACGTACATATCAGCCGCCAGAGTCGTATCTACACGTATCAGGGGTCCCATATCACTCCAACTGCACACGCCCCACACCATTAGAGAGCTTCCACCGGGTTGAACAGGGTCCATGGAAACAATTTGAAACGAGACTCGCCCGACCAGGCAACAAGTTCCCAGTCATCAACAGCCCAAAGTCGGTGTTGACAGGCCCAGGTGAGGCGTAAAGCTTTGTGTCGTGGAGTCATCAAGCGTACACGAGTGGGCCGAAAGCCCATTTCGATGATGTCTCGATGAATGGTTCGCACTCTGACTCCTTTAGAGCCCACAGCATTAAAACCTGCAGCAATTTGCAGAAGGGTTGCACTTGTGTCACGTTGAACGATTCAGTCGTCGTTGATCCCGTCCTTGCAGGATCTTTTCCCATCGCAGCGATGTCGGCGATTTGATGTTTTACCGGATTCCTGATATTCACGGTACACTCGTGAAATGGTTGTACGGGAAAATCCCTACTTCATCGTCGCCTCGGAGATGCTGTGTCCCATCGCTAGTGCGCCGTCTATAGCACCACGTTGGAACTTCTTTAAATCTTGATAACCTGCCATTGTAGCAGCAGTAACCGATCTAACAACTGCGCCAGACACTTGTTGTCTTATGTAGACGTTTCGGATCCACTGCACCGTATTCTGCCTGTTTACATATCACTGTATTTGAATACGCAAGCCTATACCAGTTTCTCTGGCGCTTCAGTGTATATAAAAGATTTAAGGGACAATGTGAGCAGCTGTCTTATATGGCAGATGATGCGTCGGCTGTCGTTTAGTGAAGTCATCACATCCTAACCAATTGGAAAACGATTTTGGAAAGATATCCGTATGGTCCGAAAATTGACGACAGACCTAAATAGTGGAGAGTGTGAGGTCATCCACATGAGTGCTAAAAGGAATCGATTATACGGTAAATGAGTCAAATCTGAAGGCCGTAAATTCAACTAAATACCTCGGAATTACAAATTATGAACAACTTAAACTGGAAAGGAAATATTGCGGGGAATACGAACGAAAGACTGCATTTTTTTGGCAGAACACTTAGGCGATGTAACAGATCTACTAAAGAGACTGCCTACACTACGCTTGTCCGTCGTCTTTTAGAATACCGCTGCGCGATGTGGGATCCTTACCAAATAGGACTGACTGAGTACATCGAGAAAATTCAAAGAACGGCAGTTTTTGTATTATCGAGAAACAAGGGAGAGAGTATCACAGGATTTGGGGTGGACATCATTAAAACAAAGGCTTTTTTCGTTGCGGCGGAATCTTCTCACGAAATTTCAATCACCAACTTTCTGCTCCGAATGCGAAAATATTTTGTTGACGCCGACATAAATAGGGAGAGAGGATCAAATTAATAAAATAAGGGAAATCAGAGCTTGCACGGAAAGATATAGGTGTTTGTTTTTTCCGCGCGCTGTTAGAGACTGGAATAATAGAGAATTATTGTGAAGCTGGTTCGATGAATCTTCTGCCAGGTATTTAGTGTGTTTTGCAGAGTGTCCATGCAGACGGTGATATAGATGTAAGGGTGCAGGGTTGAGTGAATGTAGGAGTAGGATCAGAAAACACCCCACCCCCACCCTCAAAAGAATGTTGTACAGAATCCATACATATTATAAAAATGGATATGTGTGTGTGTGTGTGTGTGTGTGTGTGTGGGTGTGTCTGTATGTATGTATGTTCCACACCTACTCCTAAACCATTGGACCAATTTCAGCCACACTTGGTGCACATATCCTTTACTGTCTGGAAACAATCGCAGTTGGGGGTATGAACCATCTATAATATGTATCATAGTTCAGAAGGTATGACGTCATAAAGAATGAGATACGTGAGAAAGTGCTGCATCGTGTATGATAATTAAATTTATTACTTCTGTGCTACTAACCCTATTCTCAGTGCATTTTGCTGACATATCTACGTACGCCATTGAGTGTACCTACACGAATATATCACCATACGATACGACGTCGTGAACACTGGTATGCATGAAACAGCGCCGCAGCAGACATAAAGTTTCAATACATTTACTTTTTACTGCTCAGACATTCCTACGTCGAGTCAACCTATGGAAATTCCAGACACGTGACAGGGCTTTCGACAGCTCGTGACTGCGAAGTGCAGAGCTATAGCCGTCTATAGAGCTGTGAGAGGAGTTGCCATAGAGACACTGACAAAATCGCGTTGAAGACACGCAAAGCAGCTGAGTCTAGCGCACACAAACTACCCGCGATATAACGCTACAAACACGTTCCTTTTTTGTTTTAGTTTGTATTAGAAAACTGGTAAAACCAATTTTAGTGGTGACTCAGGACAGTGTACCGAACATTACATCAGTATTTACTTCATGTGCAGAGAAGTAATTATAGATATCAAACTCATATGTTCTAAGGTTGGTTAGTATCTCCAAGAATGTTTTGCAAGAGGAAGCCATCAATGCTCATTTCCCCTGGGCAGCAGGTCAGTTAGTGAAATGTGAATGCAAGGATGCAAAATGGTTAATCTATACTGATATATATGTTGAGTGATCACTATGGAGGAAATGCTGTGTACTCAAGCAAGGCAGCGTTACTAACACTTGACAGAGTTTGACAGGTGCATCATTGTGAGTCTCCAATTGGCCAGCTGGTCTAATTGTGCAATATCCAGATACCTGCATCTGTGGGACATTCCGATGTTGTAACAGGATTTGTAGAGCATTCCGATGTTGTAACAGCCCAATATTTAAGTATATATATATATATATATATATATATATATATATATATATATATATGTGTGTGTGTGTGTGTGTGTGTGTGTGTGTGTGTAATTGTCCACTATTCAGATATCTGGATCTGTGGGGCATTCTGACGTTGTAACAGCCCAATATTTAAGTTCATATATATATATATATACATATATATATGTAATTGTCCAATATCCAGATATCTGGATCTGTGGGGCATTCCGTCGTTGTAACAGCCCAATATTTAAGTTTATATATATATAAACAAAGATGATGTAACTTACCAAACGAAAGTCTTGGTATGTTGATAGAGACACAAACAGACACAAACACACACACGAAATTCAAGCTTTCACAACCCACGGTTGCTTCATCAGGGAAGAGGAAAGGAGTGGGAAAGACGAAAGGATGTGGGTTTTAAGGGAGAGGGTAAGGAGTCATTCCAATCCCGGGAGCAGAAAGACTTACGTTAGGGGGAAAAAGGGACAGGTATACACTCGCGCACACACACACATATCCATCCGCACATATACAGACACAAGCAGTCATATGCAAAGGCTAAGAGTTTGGGCAGAGATGTCAGTCGAGGCGGAAGTGCAGAGGCAAAGATGTTGTTGAATGACAGGTGAGGTATGAGTGGCGGCAACTTGAGATTAGCAGAGGTTGAGGCCTAGTGGGTAACGGGAAGAGAGGATATATTGAAGGGCAAGTTCCCATCTCCGGTGTTCTGATAGGATGGTGTCAGTGGGAAGTATCCAGATAACCCGGACGGTGTAGCACTGTGCCAAGATGTGCTGGCCGTGCACCAAGGCTATGCACTTAAATATTGGGCTGTTACAACATCAGAATGCCGCACAGATTCAGATATGTGGATACTGCACAATTAGACCTGCTGGCCAATTGGAGACCCACAGTGAGGCACCTGTCAAACTTTGTGAAGTGTTAATAACACTATTTCGCATGAGTACACAGAATTTCCTTCACAGTGATTACTCAACATCTGACACTGTTCACATTCGTTGTATACACTACCACGCCTGCTAACAACAATAGATACGAGCAGCACAAATGCTTTCTGTTGACAGTTCTACCAGTCACAAGCAATTGCAGCTCTATAGTCATTCACATACCCACCAATGGTATACGTGTATGAACTTACGTTGACGTGGAATCATGTCTGCCGAGTGCTTCACTATTTATGTCAGGCCCTTTGTAAAAGGCTATAAAACAGCACTGGCTGTGGCGTTTTCCTGAAAACTGTGGAACTGCTTACAGTAGAGGTCACTACATCATTCTGTTAACTGTGTGCTGCTGGAGCCGACAGGTAGTTAGTGGGGTTTCGGCGTAAGGTGGGCAGAACGGCATTCGACTGCTGCAGCTGCTAAGGGGTTGTAAAGCTCCCGCTTTAGCGCTGAGACACGCATTAAGACTGATGGACGCGTTAATCACGCGTTGAAAGGGGCGGTCGTTGATTCCACTGCGTTAAGCACGGGGGCGTGCCCGAGTCAAGGGTGCAATAAATAACTCACGCGACAAGGGGGGAAAGCTGCGCGAGACCGAGGATTGCAGTTCTGCATCATAGAGAGAGTAGGCTTCATAAACAATGCACACGCCTTGTTTGTGCTCTTGTGCTGAACACGCCATGAGCGCTTAGCCACTTACATACGTTGCCGGCGAAATGTCAAATCAAGGCATTGTATACTCGTACAGTGTGTAGGCGATATGCAGGTTGAGTCATCTACCCCTACCGCTGTCGTTTTATGCAACCCGCAATGTTACATGTGACATGCAAAAACCAAGCGCGAGATTTTCTTGTTCTCTCGATAGCTACGCGTATACTATTAGTCCAACACAAAAAATGAACGGGACCTGTTTGCACAAAATTTAATGTAATTAAATTTTGTACTGCGATATGTTTTCGCTGGTGGTCACGGTTTGCGAGTTATTCAAGAAAAACGCAAAAAAAAGTCATCTTCAAAGGCCTCCTCCATCCCCATTCGCCACCAGTGAGTTCGTGGCAATCCGTCCTACCACTATACAAAAATTTCCGACTACACAAACTGTTCCCAATATTCGACCTCTTTTTAACTCTCTCGACTGTTGTATTACGCCTCTAGCGTAATTGGCTATTGCGACAACATTATTAACTTACACATTTCTGAGAGGAGAGCGAAAGAAGAACGGCTTTTGTAAATGTCACGCAAAAACTAATTACGTTGACTTTTGGATCCAGACTTAACCCTTACAAGCACAGCAGTTTCGTAGAGGTCTGAAGAATACAACGATGTAGCTATTTATTTTCTGCTGTTAAAATTAACCAATTTCATAATTTGTGAGTGCTCGACTAAGTTGGTGGCGACATAAGGCCAGTCAGTGAAGAAGAAAATAGGTCGAATGTGGGAAACGTTTCGTGCAGTCGAAAATATCTGTACAGTACTAGGAAGGCGTTCTATAAACAACATACTAGAAGTTCTGACTAGTAGCGGCTGAGTGTGGGAGGAGCAGTCCGTTTGAAGTTCACTTTTGTACATTTTTTTGGAATAGCTCAGAAACTCCGGCCACTAGTTAAAGCGTAGCCCACTACAAAATTTAAGCAATTAAATTTCCTACAAAAACGTCCAGTTCTTTTTTTCGGTAGGCACTAATAGTTCGCGCGTTGTGAGCTAGAGAATATGAAGGCAGCTATATAACATTGCGGGTTGCATAAAACGACATCGACTGGACAGTTTAATCACCCTGTATAGAATGCGTAGAACTTTTGGGCAAGGGGTGTAATTTTAATTTAATACTTTTCCTAGAACATGCATAAAGTACCTAGCTATTCTATAAAATGCGAAATGGGCACAGGCAAAGTTTGAAATTGCAAATGAAATAACATGTTGAAACCAGAACTTTATACACTATATGATCAGAAGTAACCGGACACCCCCCAAAACATACGCTTTTCATATTAGTTGCATAGTGCTGCCACTTACTGCCAGGTACTCCATATCAGCGACCTCAGTGGGAGAGCAGAATGGTTCGCTCCGCAGAACTCATGGACTTCGAACGTTGTCAGGTGATTGGGTGAAACTTGTATCATACGTCTGCAAGCTAGAGTTCCACACTCCTAAACATCCCTAGGTCCATTGTTTCCGATGTGATAGTGAAGTGGAAACGTGAAGGGACACGTACAGCACAAAAACGTACAGGCCGATCTCGTCTGTTGACAGAGAGACCACCAACAGTTGAAGGAGGTCGTAATATGTAACAGGCAGACATCTATCCAGACCATCACACAGGAATTCCAAACTGCATCAGGATCCACTGCAAGTACTATGACAGGTAAGTGGGAGGTGATAAAACTTGCATTTCAGTGTCGAGCGGCTGCTCATAAGCCATACACCGCGCGGGTAAATGCCAAACGACTCCTCGCTTGGTGCAAAGAGCTTAAACATTGGACGATTGAACAGTGAGAAAACGTTGTGTGGAGTGACGAATCACGGTACACAATGTGCCGATTCGATGGCAGGGTGTGGGTATGGCGAATGCCCGGTGAACGTCATCTGCCAGCGTGTGTACTGCCAACAGTAAAATTCGGAGGCGGTGGTGTTATGGTTTGGTCGTGTTTTTCACGGAGGGGGCTTGCACCCCTTGTTGTTTTGGTTGGCACTATCACAGCACAGTATTACATCGATGTGTTAAGCACCTTCTTGCTTCCCATTGTTGAAGAGCAATTTGGGGATGGCGACTGCATCTTTCAAAATGATCAAGCAACTCTTCATAATGCACGGCCTGTGGCGGAGTGGTTACACGACAATAACATCCCTGTAATGGACTGGCCTGCACAGAGTCCTGACCTGAGTCCTATAGAACACCTTTGGAATGTTTTGGAACGCCGACTTCGTGGCACACCTCACCGACCGACATCGATACCTCTCCTCAGTGCAGCACTCCGTGAAGAATGGGCTGCCATTCCCCAAGCAACGTTCCAGCACCAGATTGAACGTATGCCTGCGAGAGTGGAAGCTGTCATCACGGCTAAGGTTGGGCCAACACCATACTGAATTCAGCATTACCGACGGAGGGCATCACGAACTTGTAAGTCATTTTCAGCCTATTTTGATCACATAGTGTACATTTAATGAACGTTAAATTAAATTACAATAATTGTATATGTCTGAAAAGGGGCTTATCCCGAAGTTTTTTAACAACTGCTAATATGTAATAAAAAATAGTGAAAAACAGTTGTTAAACATTATTACACAAATCTAATAAATAATGACTCAAGAGTAAGTTCCTGTGCCGGCTGGTGTGGTCGAGCTGTTCAAAGCGCTTCAGTCTGGAACCTCGCGTCCATTACGGTCGCAGGTTCGAATCCTGCCTCGGGCATGGATGTGTGTGATGTCCTTAGGTTAGTCAAGGTTAAGTAGTTCTGTTCTAGGGGACTGATGACCTCAGAGCCATTTGAACCCATCAAGTTCCTGTAAATTTTAGCGGAAGTGACACTCTCACACAATTTAACTCCAGCTGAATTGGACTGATATTGTAACAACAGTGATGTCTGTGGATCTGGTAATAGTCAAAAAATTTAAATCATCTTTCTTGTATATTTTGCCTAAAATATAAACGGATTTCTATTAAATGACTACAAAAAGTACCGAATAAGATACATATCATACCCTGCCTAGCGATTTTTGGTATTGTGTATACTGCCTAGGCATTCCATAAAATGCCAGATTGCACAAATTATCACATTATTAGCATTTGAGCCAAACCTCATAAAGTACATTTGGGTAACTTTACATACGTTATGCATACAAGGAAAAATTGTGTGACAGGTCTCTCACCCAGAAATCACAATCGAGTGTCGGCTGTTTGTGACAAGACCGTGATGTGTCACGTGCAAGGCGCAGCAGTTCTCCAGAGGCTAGATGTCGGGCTATTCAGAACGCAGCTTATCGTTCGGCGACATTGCTGCTCGCATGGGTTGGAATTCCACCACTGTCGAGGAATTATAGAATCTGTAGGTTGAAGAGGGCCATCCGCAGCGCTGGACGGAGATAAATGACTCCACGCGACTTGCGCCCGAGAGGCCAGGTGTATTTTTCGTCTAATCTTGAAGTATCGCTAAGTCACACCAGGTACTGCATCCTCAGTCAGAAAAGGGCATTCATCATCGTCAAGCAAAGGCGACGGCTGGTATTATTGCATGGGGTGATGCCGGATGTATAATCTGTCGTGCAGAGAACAGTCGTTACATTTCTGATACGTTAAGATAGGTGACTAAGCCCAACCTTCAAGTGTCAGTGAAGATGTCTTTCAACAAGATAATATAAGACTGCACGTTGCTTGCCCTGTCCTGAACTATCTCGATACAGAGAGGATTTTAGGCTGTTACCCCGACCAGCACATTCGCTACATACCTCATCCTTTCATTCAGTTACTCATATGTATGTATTTCGGTTTTAGGCAATAGTAATAATACAGCGAACTGTTAGTTGTAACTGTACAGCCTTGACATAAGACTTTGAATTAAAGCAAAATGACAGAGCATGTTTATATGCGTGTACATAATGTGGCAAGCATATATTACAAACTTTCTATGATAAATATATCAATTTGGGGAAACACTCCGTGATTCGGAAACGAATGAGTAGAAAGTTATAAGCGAAAACAGTTCTGATGCCTCTGACAGTGGATTACATGCGGAGGTACTGTTGTTGCGAAGACTGTAGGATATGAATCTTTCAGAAGTGGTAATGTGGACCAAAACAAGGAAAAAATATCGAGTAAACATGGGCTCTAGAATTCGTTCCTGAGGAGCCATGAGCCCTTGCTCATCTTCACTACTGTGAAACACATCTCCACGACTGAAGAACTGCTCGTAGTTCTTAAGGTATGCATTTCGAAGCCCATGTTCATTCCACATTGTTACTTGTATTCGTCCATACCAGTACCTCTGAAACGTGCCTCCCCCTAAAATCTTAGCAACAACACTAGTGGTACATGTATCCCACTGTCAGAGGCATCAGAACGGTTTTCGCTCATATCTTTCAGCTCATTTGCCTCTGGCACAGGGAGCCTTACCTCAAATTGGTACTTTTATTCTTCTCCAACATCCTTGAAAGTTTGTAACATCTTCACGTTATCACCCCGTATACAGGGTGTTACAAAAAGATACGGCCAAACTTTCAGGAAATATTCCTCACACACAAAGAAAGAAAATATGTTATGTGGACATGTGTCCGGAAACGCTTACTTTCCATGTTAGAGCTCATTTTATTACTTCTCTTCAAATCACATTAATCATGGAATGGAAACACACAGCAACAGAACGTACCAGCGAGACTTCAAACACTTTGTTACAGGAAATGTTGAAAATATCCTTCGTTAGCGAGGATACATGCATCCACTCTCCGTCGCACGGAATCCCTGATGCGTTGATGTAGCCCTGCAGAATGGCGTATTGTATCACAGCCGTCCACAATACGATCACGAAGAGTCTCTACATTTGGTACCGAGGTTGCGTAGACAAGAGCTTTCAAATGCCCCCATAAATGAAAGTCAAGAGGGTTGAGGTGAGGAGAGGGTGGAGGCCACGGAATTGGTCCGCCTCTACCAATCCATCGGTCACCGAATCTGTTGTTGAGAAGCGTACGAACACTTCGACTGAAATGTGCAGGAGCTCCATCGTGCATGAACCACATGTTTTGTCGTACTTGTAAAGGCACATGTTCTAGCAGCACAGGTAGAGTATCCCGTATGAAATCATGGCGGTGAATCGAGGAAGTACAGTACATACTGACGAAACTAAAATGAGCTCTAACACGGAAAGTAAGCGTTTCCGGACACATGTCCACATACCATCTTTTCTTTCTTTGTGTGTGAGGAACTTTTCCTGAATGTTTGGCCGTACCTTTTTGTAACACCCTGTATATACGTACATTTACAGGCTGCGGCGCCTACGACTGTGAGCCTCTGTAGCGTCGTTGGATCACGTTTCCGAACATGGATTCATAACCAAAATATTTTGTACTCAATCCCCTCTACAAGTCATAGAAGTTTGTAAAGGAAATTCTGGAACACTCTGTACGTACTAAGTATATTACATTACATACAAGTATGTATGTTATTAAATGACTAATCCGCGGTATAGTCACACAAATCTAGTTGCAGCTTCCCTGTCTAACCGCTTTCAGGGGCAACGAAAATTTGATTTTTAATATTTCAGAAAGTTATTGGCACAACTTAAGAATTTAAAATTGCTGTCATAAACTACTCATTAAGAGCTTCACTCTTGTGTTAATAATTCAACACAATAAGTGAAGTATTGCTGAAAGAATCTGTTTATATTTCTGTAGACGGCATAAACCGAGGCGCGCGAGTTACTCAGATTTAATTCGTTGATTCTTGGAGAATGAGATGTCTTAGTGACCCGCAACAGGGTTTACACACAATTTCAACCCTTTTCGAAACTTTTCCTCGCTGAAACCCACCACAAAATGGTGAAAAGAAGAAAGTTTATCCATTGTTACATTTTCGCTGTTTATGCACTAAAACTGCGACATCAGGCATGACATTTTAATTTATTACTTTGCATGAAATGCTTAATTTGCTCTCACGAAACATGCTGCTTCTCTCTACAGACATACAAATTCATATGTTACACATCTAAAGATGTGTACCATGTGAATTTTTGTGTCTAGCGATAAACAGCAGAAGACTGAAAAACTTTAAAAGATTGTTCGTTCATGACATTCAATTGATTCATTGTAGTGAAACTGCCTGGTAATGTTAGAAGAGGTTAATAAATTTAAATGAATTGTACTTACAGAATTTTTGTGGGGGACAAAATAATGAACATTATTTTTTTTTGTATTTTTATTTTTTCAGTGTTAACTTTTATATCTGATACTCGCTTTAGTATGTTCCAACAATTTAATTGTAACTTCCCTTCAAGTGTAGCATAAATTCAGGAGTATGTAACAGAAGTTGTAGTGTTTTCTGTAACGTTTCAGGACTTATACGGGTCCCAACGTACTGAGGTGATGCGATTTGGGCCTCCTACCTTACAGTTTTTCTTAGGGTTTATGCAGATTTACGTTTTCGGGTATTCAAGTTTGGTTCTTGTATGAGTAAGAGGCTAAAATAGTTTCTTTTTCTTCAATAAAACTGAAACGTATATGTATGGAGCATTCAAGTCAAGTGCATCATTGCCGTTCTTGTGTGCAAAAGTTTCGTTACAGGGAACTGTAGAGGTTGGTGGGACAGATTAGATGTTAGCATAGCTTGATTTTTAGTATAGGTTCGAGCCATCGCGCACTGTTTACATAGCATATTTACGAACATCGATGCACGGCTGTGAATTTGCAGTGTAACTTTAAAGAAGTTACCAAAAACGGGGCAGACATCCATGAAACATATGTAAACCTTGTTCTTACATATTCAGTTATATGCTATGCGTGTGTACATCTATCGTATGTATGGCAGTTTCAGATCCACTTGAAAATGGCTTAACTAAAAAAAATCTGAAACTAATAGTGCACAAAATAAAGTTCTAAGCACAACTGTAGCGCCATTTTCATAAATTTTGTGAAAAGCGCAGTGCATGCCGCCGCAGATTGCCGTGTGTGCAACTAGCGGAGCGGTACTGAACCCGCCTGACCCCTGTCGGCAGACAGACAGAACTAGCAACGTCACTTACCGGCGCCATTTCCGGAGCCGCCAGTTCTTCTGAGATCCTGTTGGCGGAAGGCGGGCATTTATTTCTCAAAATGTCACGCCGACTTTCCTCTAAAAAGCCACACAAATTTCCTGTGAGACACCCACAACAACTCGAGTATTTCCGGCCTGTCTCCACGCCGACCTGTAGCGGTAACTTGGGAACACAATGGGAGCAACAACATCACACACACACTGAGAATGTCGCAACTGTAAGGCACGCTCGTAAAAGTTGCCACGCCAGAGTGGAAACAGGATTGCTACAATAAATAAGGTAGCAAGAGCTTTCACATGAGCATGAGTACTATACATGAATCAGATTCCACGCTCAGGTAGAAGAGAGCCGATCATTGCAACGCTGACGGCAGACCTACATCTACAAGAGTTGGACAGGAATATGGAAACACCGCCAGAAATCCATCCTTGCTCATTAATGTGGACGCTGGCCGAGCCTGCAGGTGACGCTGTTGTATTTGTCGACCAAAAGCACCTATACTATGTCCTCAAAACGTTGCAAGTGGTAGTCATAGTCAGAATCGATTTCTGTATATGACTCGTCAAGCTTTCCCGATGGATATGTTCTGAATACTCTCACGGGTTTGCCTTTGGATGACATTGTGCAAGTTGCACAATATTCCAAATGGTTCACATGGCTCTGAGCACTATGGGACTTAACTGCTGTGGTCATCAGTCCCCTAGAACTTAGAACTAGTTAAACCTAACTAACCTAAGGACATCACACACATTCATGCCCCAGGCAGGATTCGAACCTGCGACCATAGCGGTCGCGCGGTTCCAGACTGTAGCGCCTAGAACCGCTCGGCCACTCTGGCCGGAACAATATTCCATTGGAGCAACTATCTGACATCTTCAGTTGGTTGAACCTTGAATCCAGCAAGGTACAGCCACCTCAAGATGTCGGATAGTTGTTCTGAGGAAATATGTATTGCGCAGTGTGGAATTTGCACATCATCCGGTAGCAAACCCATGAATATTCACAGAGCATTACTTCGGAGCTAAGTGAATTTGAAATGGTTCAAATGGCTCTGAGCACTATGGGACTTAACATCTGAGGTCTGCAGCCCCTAAAACTACTTACACACACATCCATGCCCGAGGCAGGGTTCGAACCTGCGACCGTAGCGGTCACGCGGTTCCACACCGAACCGCCTTGAACCGCACGGCCACACCGGCCGGCCTAAGTGAATTTCATCTATGGAAAGTTGTTGGTGTTTCTGTAATGAAGACTGCCAAAGTTATGGTGCTCAAGAGTCACTGTATCTAACATTTATACCATGTTCCTGTTCTACTAACCTGCCCACTTAGCTATTACTTACTGCAGTATCTGCAGCCTTGGAGAACTTCAAGTGTAAGTCTACATTTCTTAGTACTTCCGTATCCCACACCTTCGTGACCAGCTCTCTTAAACTTCAGCCTACTTCTGATCACAATTTAGTAGCGATCGAGAGTAGAATGTAGTTTAAGAGACTAATCAGGAAGAATCAATCCACAAAGAAATGGGATACGGAAGTACTAAGGAATGAAGAGCTACACTTGAAGTTCTCCAAAGCTACAGATACTAAGATAAGGAATAGCTTAGTAGGCAGTTCAGTTGAAGGGCAACAGACATGTCTAAAAAGGGCAACCACAGAAGCAGGAATAAAAAACATAGGTACAAAGGATGCAACGGCGTAGAAACCATGGGTAATAGGAGAAGAACTTCAGTTGATCGATGAAACAAGGAAGTACAAAAATGTTCAGGTTCAAATGGTTCAAATGGCTCTGAGCACTATGGGACTCAACTGCTGAGGTCATTAGTCCCCTAGAACTTAGAACTAGTTAAACCTAACTAACCTAAGGACATCACAAACATCCATGCCCGAGGCAGGATTCGAACCTGCGACCGTAGCGGTCTCGCGGTTCCAGACTGCAGCGCCTTTAACCGCACGGCCACTTCGGTCGGCAAAATGTTCAGGAAAATTCAGGAATACAGAAATACACATCACTGAAAAATGAAGTAAATAGGAAGTGCAGGGAAGCTAAGACGAAATGGCTGAATGAAAAATGCGAACAAATCGAAAAAGAAATGACTGTGGAAAGGACTGGCTCAACACATAGAAAAGTCAAGACAACCTTCTATAAAACTGAAAGCAAGTTTGGTAATATTGGAAGTGCAATAGGAGTTCCACTGTTAAATGCAGAGGAGAAAGGTGGCAGGTGGAAAGAGTACATCAAAGGCATTTATGAGTAAGAAGAGTTGTTTGATGAGGTGAGAGAAGAAGACAGATGTCGGTATACAAGAGATAGAGGACCCAGTACAGAATTTTAAAGACTTTTGGAAGATTTATGATCAAATAAGGCAGAAGGTATAGATAACATTTGACCACAGTTTCTAAAATCACTGGGGCAAGTGGCAACAAAACGAGTATTCACGTTGGTGTGTAGAATAAGACTAGCGGTACACCATCTGACTCTCGCAAAAACATCATTCAGACAATTTCGAAGACTACAAGACCTATCAAGTGTGGGAACTGTCGCACAGTCAGCTTAACAGCTCATGCATTCAAGTTGCTGTCAAGAATCGTATACAGAAGAATGGAAAAGAAATTTGAGGATGTGTTATATGACGATAAGTTTGGCTTTAGGAGAGGTAAAGGTGCTAGAGAGTCAGTTCTGACGTTGCAGCTGGTAATGGGAGCAAGACTAAAGAAAATCAAGACTCGTCCATAGGATTTGTCGATCTGATAAAAGCATTCGACAATGTCAAATGGTGCAAGATGTTTGAAATTCTGATGAAAATACGGGTACGCGTTACGGGAAGACGGATAATATACAATCTGCACAAGAAAGAAGAGCAAACCACAAGACTGGAAGGTCACAAATGAAGTACTCGGATTAAAAAGGGTGTAAGACGGGGATGTAGTCTTTGACCGCCTCTGTAGAATTAATACATGAAAGAAGAAATGATGGAAATAAAAGAAAGGTTCTGGAGCGGAAATAAAATTCAAGATGAAAGGATACCAATGATAAGATTCCATGACGTTGCTATTCTCGGCGAAAGTGAAGTACAAATACAGGATCTGCTGAATGGAATGGACAGCCTAATGAGTACAGGGAATATGGATTAAATCGAAGATAGACGAAACTAATGAGAAATAGCAGAAATCAGAACTGCGAGAAAGTGAACATCAAGACTGGTGATGACGAAGTAGATGAAGTTAAGAAATTCTACTACCTAGACAACAAAATAATCCATGACGGACGTAAGAAGGACGACATGAAAAAGCAGGCTAGAACTGCCAAAAAGGGCATTCCTGGCCAAGAGAAGTCTGCTAGAATCAAACATGGATCCTAACTTGAGGAAGGTATTTCTGAGAATCTACATTTGCAGCACAGAATGGTACAGTAGTGAAACAAGGACCGTGGGGAAACCTGAACAGAAGAGAATCGAAATATTTGGGACGTTGTGCTACAGAAGAATGATGAGAATTTGGTGGACTGATAAGGAATGGTTAGGTTCTCCGCAGAATATATGGAAAATATTGGCAAGAAGAAGGGACTACATGGTAGTACATCTGTTAAGACGTCAAGGAATAACTTTCATGGTACTAGAGGAAACTGTAGAGGGTAAAAACTGTGGATGAAGACAGAGCTTGGAATACGTCCGAGGACGTTGGTTACAAGTGCAACTGCCCGCATCTCGTGGTCGTGCGGTAGCGTTCTCGCTTCCCACGCCCGGGTTCCCGGGTTCGATTCCCGGCGGGGTCAGGGATTTTCTCTGCCTCGTGATGGCTGGGTGTTGTGTGCTGTCCTTAGGTTAGTTAGGTTTAAGTAGTTCTAAGTTCTAGGGGACTGATGACCTAAGATGTTAAGTCCCATAGTGCTCAGAGCCATTTGAACCATACAAGTGCAACTCTGAGATGAAGAGGTTGGCACAGGAAAGGGATTCGTGACGGCCACATCAAAGCAGTCAGAAGACTGATGACAAAACAAAACAAAAAAAATCATTCGGTATATCACAACGCAAACGAAAGTGTGTGATGACTGATCGTGACAGACGAACATTGAAGACGATTGCTATGAAAAATAAGAGGATGATAGCAGCAAAAGTCACCTCAAAAACTGAATCTACGTCTACATCTACGTGATCACTCTGATATTCACAATAAAGTGCCTGGCAGAGGGTTCAATGAATCACCTTCATGCTGTCTCTCTACCGTTCCACTTTCGACCGGCACGTGGGAAAAACGAGCACTTAAACTTTTCCGTGCGAGCCATGATTTCTCTTATTTTTATCGTGATGATCATTTCTCCCTATGTAGGCGGGTGCCAACAGAATGTTTTCGCAATCGGAGGAGAAAACTGGTGATTGAAATTTCATGAGGAGATCCCGTCGCAACGAAAAACGCCTTTGTTTTAATGATTTCCACTCCAATTCACGTATCATGTCTGTGACACTATCTCCGCTATTTCGCGATAATACAAAACGAGCTGCCCTTCTTTGTACGTTTTCGATGTCATCCATCAGTCCCACCTGATGCGGATCCCATACCGCACGGCAGTACTCCAGAATAGGGCGGACAAGCGTAGTGTAAGCAGTCTCTTTGGTAGACCTGTTGCACCTTATAAGTGTTCTGCCAATGAATCACAGTCCTTGGTTTGCTCTACACACAATATTATCTATGTGATCGTTCCAATTTAGGTTATTTGTAATTGTAATCCCTAAGTATTTAGTTGAATTTACAGCCTTCAGGTTTGTGTGACTTATAGCGTAATCGAAATTTAGCTGATTTCTTTTAGCACTCGTGTGAATAACTTCACACTTTTCTTTATTGAGGGTCAATTGCCACTTTTCGCACCATACAGATATCTTATCCAAATTATTTTGCAAGTCTTTTGATCATCTGATGACTTTACAAGACGGTAAATGATAGCATCATCTGCAAACAATCTAAGACGGCTACTCAGATTGTCTCCTATGTCGTTAATATAGATCAGGAACAATAGAGGGCCTGTAACACTTGCTTGGGAAACGCCGTATATTACTTCTGTTGTACTCGATGAATTTCCGTCTATTACTACGAACTGTGGTCTTTCCGACAGGAAATCACGAATCCAGTCGCACAACTGAGGCGATACTCCGTAGGCACGCAGTTTGATTAGAAGACGCTTGTGAGGAACGGTGTTGAAAGCCTTCTGGAAATCTAAAAATATGGAATCAATTTGACATCCCCTGTCTATAGCACTTATTACTTCATGAGTATAAAGAGCTAGTTGTGTTTCACAGGATATTTTCTGAATCCCTGCTGACTATATGTCCATAAACCGTTTTCTTCGAGGTTCTTCATAATGTTCGAATACAGTTTATGTTCTAAACCTCTACTGCAAATCCACGTTAGTCATATACGCCTGTAATTCAGCGGATTACTCCTACTTCCATTTTTGGGTATTGGAGTGACTTGAGCAATTTTCCAGTATTTAGGTACAGATGTTTCTGTGAGCGAGTGGTTGCATATAATTACTAAATATGGAGCTATTTTATCAGCATACTCTCAGAGAAACCTGACTGGTATATAATCTGGACCGGAGGCCTTGCCTTTATTGATTTAAGCTGCTTTGGTACACCGAGGATATCTACTTCTATGTTGCAGTCCTGAACCCTGTCAGTACCAAAACAGCACCAAGGGAGCGTGATGCAAATAAATGCCCGTAACAGGAAACTGTAGGGCCGAAGGCATGTACTCAGCACTGTGAGGTAATAGAAGATAGTCTTTTGGTCGGATTAGTCCTGTTATATGCTGTTTCCAACCTTTGGCCGAGTTTTCTGCAGAGTGAAACAGAGCAGAGGTTACGTGGTGATTTGGCTAGCCATATATCGTGGTATTCCATAGGCCTCATGGTTACTCTTCAAGGTCGCATTATTGCCACGGAATAGCTGGCTGTTTCCGCAGATCAGATACATCCCATAGTACAATATTTGTTCCCATGTGGTGCTGCTGTGTTCCAAGACCACAGGACCCCTGTTCAAACAGATCACGTCATCCACTACTGGTTGTTACGAGCACGACAGTAAATTGTCGTTTATCCCGTATCCCCTACAGTCGCCAGATCTCAATATTACTGAGTCTTTGTGGACTACTTTAGAGAGAATGATACGTGACAACTATCCACCTCCGACGTCGTTACGTAAACTTGTTACTATTTTACGGGATGAATGGTGTAGTTCCTGCCGAAACCGTACAGGGCATGTATTTTTATCCATTGCGAGACGTTTGGAAGCTGTTTTGAATGACAAAGATTTTCCTACACCGTATTAGGCATGGTGATGTTGCAGCGTTTCTATATCTTTGTCCATCCGCCACATAGCGGAAATTGCGTGCTTATGGACTACCGTCTCAGTTATGTGACTGGATTTGCGACTTCCTGTCAGAGAGTTCAGAGTTCGTAGTAATTGACGGAAAGTCATCGAGTAAAACAGAAGCGATTTCAGGCGTTCTCCAAAGTAGTGTTATAGGCCCTTTGTTGTTCCTTATCTATATAAACGATTTGGGAGACAATTTGAGCAGCCGTCTTCGGTTGTTTGCAGATGATGCTGTCGTTTATGGACTAAAAAAGTCATCATAAGATCAAAACAAACTGCAAAACGATTTAGAAAAAATATCTGAATGGTGCGAAAAGTGGCAGTTGACCCTAAATAACGTAAAGTGTGAGGTCATCTACATGAGTGCTCAATGGAACTCGTTAAACTTTGGTTGCACGATAAATTAGTTTAGTTTGAATACGTAAATTCAACTAAATACCTAGGAATTACAATTACGAACAACTTAAATTGGAAAGAACACATAGAAAATGTTGTGGGGAAGGCTAACCAAAGGCTACGTTTTATTGACAGGACACCTAGAAAATGTAACAGGTCTGCTAAGGAGACTGCCTACACTACGCTTGTCCGTCCTCTTTTAGAATACTGCTGCGCGGTGTGGGATCCTTACCAG